>NC_064043.1:14649366-14970795 GCF_932526225.1 Nematostella vectensis | reverse complement strand
TAGTTTAACAGAGCTTCGAGGGTTACCCCTTACATTTGTGGAAGCGCCAAAAAGGGGATTGGATCGATGACGTAGATCGAGGGTCTCACGCTAAATATGCAAATTTCTCAATTTTCTTTGGCCAACTCCTAAACTTGTAACACCATTCTTAAATCTGAATCGATTCAGTGCAGTCTGACTGGGCCTTAAAAGTGGTTACTAGTTACTGGTTATTGATATTTTGGTTTTCTTCTCAGGTATGTGCGAATGGACCTTGTGAGTGGTGGGTTTGACAATCTGACTAAAAGCAAAGGGAAGGGGGAGGGCAAGACCTCCGCCGCAGATGAGGACAAGCCTTCTATTAGCAAACAGGTAGAATTACACACATGCGAATGTAATCCCGCTGATTTGGCGTGACGTCGCCTGCTAATGTTTCCTTGTCGTCATGTGGTAGCGTTAAATTGTAGCTGTTAACTCTTATCTTTCAGCTATTCAGTGATGCCGACCCAGTCTTTCTCGCCAAAGAGTTCTGTTTTAAACTGGTACGAGATAGGTTGCCGCACGGGGAGTCGGGCGATGACCTGACTAGTTCCAAGGCTACCTCGGTTAAGTTCAATGTCAGCTGCGGTACGATCACTCAGCGGGTGAACCTATCATTTGTGCGTCTGACCATACAGATGGCGGATATGGTCGAGTTGCTGTTGAGCTATTCCGAGTCCAAGGTAAGTGTGGATATGTGGACCGTAAATGTGAAAGGGCTTCTAGCCATCGAAAAGATGGGCATTGCAGAGCTGCTGTTAAAGCTTCTCTGTCAGCCCGCATTTCGTCATTCTAACAAAACACCAATTGAATCAATCAAATCAAGCACAAGAGTTTTTCGTTTCGGTAGCAAGCCAATGAAAATACGGGGAAAATACTATATGATCGTTTTACAATTACTAGCCAACAGCGTGACAAATGGATGCTTTAGTGCGCACCAGGACATGACGAACCCTTCAAGCTTAATTAAAACTTTGATTCTCGCATACTAATAATACCCCTCGTACTCTAAAGATCAATGTTACTTATTTGAGTTTCATTATAAATAAGCCAGTTCTAAAATCGTGATACGTTATCTGTGTGTGCTGCCATCAGGTTGCTATGGACAGCACTGACGGTCCTGTACCAGAGTTCGCTCAGCTGTTTGTCCCCGGGAGCTCGCCCAGGCAGCAGCCCTCTGTCCCCATGGTCAAGTGCTGGAAGATCATGTACCAAGTCTTAGACTTGTATTCCTCTCTTCCAAGAGAAGCCAAGAATAAAGGCTTTATGAAAAGAGGTGGCTTTGCAGGTGAGGAAAGGCCCCTTTTACATGGTGCCTGTGGAATTCATGATTGCTCACAAATGTGTACCCGGGAGCGGTGTTTACGCAGAACCGTGAGAATTTTCTCTCTCTGTTTACACGGGTCTCGTATAGCTAGCTATCTTTTTTCGTCCATCAAGGGCTGGCTCCATATATTCGACGCATTTGAAATATGAATGCAACAGCGGAAACGGTTCTGTGTAAAGGGGCTCAATCAGGCATTTGTCCTCCGATCTTTTCGATTCATTTGGGTAATGTTCCAAGAAAGAACTCGGGTTTATTTTTTTATATATCTATTTGTACTTTATTGTTGGTTTAAGTGTAGAAACATCCATCGATCAATGCCAAAACACAAACACCACCCTAAGAATTCATTATCATTCTAGCCATTCTCATTTTACAGAACGAATATCGCCAGAAAAACCATGTGATGTACGTATAGACATTGAAGACGGCCCCCGCAGGCGTCCATCGGGACCAGCCTCCCAAAGCACTCGCCAGTCCGATATTAGCCACAGGGACTGGCACGAGCTGACACTCCCCGACTACACCCTCTCAGGTGTGGTCACCCTACCCCGAACCCGACTGCTTGCTATGATCGGTGGACTGGTCCTAGAGACAGAAATAAAAGACGTAAATTCTTCAGTAACAAGAAGGGGCGAGATGGATGGGCCAAGCTTTGGTGAGTCAAAATCGGGTGATGAGATTTGATCGGAAAAATATCATTTTAAGTAGATATCTAAAACGGGGAGGTAGTCTGTAATGCCTGACTTTCATTACAGGTCGATGTACGTTTTTTAAGTAGACATCTTATACGCAGGGATTCTCCGTACTGTCCATAATTCTTAACTTTTTTACAGGTCAATGTACGGGCTCTGTGTCTGCGCACCTTGGAAGTATCAGTGTTTCCCTGCTAGAAAAAGTCCAACGGCAGACCAGGCAAGTTATTAAAAGAGTAATCTGTAATGCCTAGTGCACACTAGCAACATATCGACATAACGACATGGGCGCGCGCACTATGTTTAGCCCGACACAACGACATGGACATAATGACATAAAAGAAAAAAAACATGTTCTTTCTTTTATGTCATTATGTCCCTGTCGTTATGTCGAAGATAAGAGTGCGCGCGCCCATGTCGTTATGTCGATATGTCGCTAGTGTGCACTAGGCATAACTACAGAGTATTAATGGGACCTACCTAATTCAGACAGTTATAGGTAAGTTGCGGGGTAAGTCTACAAAACACTAGAAATAAATTACAGTTGGGCAACACGGTAGTATACGGCATTAATAAAATAAACCATTTCCTAGTGTTTTCATTTATAATTCCAGTTCTTTTATGATTCTTTTATTTTTTCGACAGAACTGTTATAACATGCCACTTGAATCGTTCTCATGCCTTATACACATCCTCACATGATCGTGATCAAGAAAAGAACCTGGCATTACTGACGCTTGGACTGATCGAGATTGACATCCCGCAACATCCGGTGGCGCTTCACACGATGATGACCCGCAGTTCGCGCGCGATATCTCGCCACATCAGTGACATACAGACTCAGCGATCAGTGATACGGTGAGTTGAGCACATACAGACTCTGCTATCAGTGATACGGTGAGTGGAGCTCATACAGACTCTGCTATCAGTGATACGGTGAGTGGAGCTCATACAGACTCTGCTATCAGTGATACGGTGAGTTGAGCTCATACAGACTCTGCTATCAGTGATACGGTGAGTGGAGCTCGTACAGACTCAGCGATCAGTGATACGGTGAGTGGAGCTCATACAGACTCTGCTATCAGTGATATGGTGAGTGGAGCTCATACAGACTCAGCGATCAGTGATACGGTGAGTGGAGCTCATACAAACTCTGCTATCAGTGATACGGTGAGTGGAGCTCATACAGACTCTGCTATCAGTGATACGGTGAGTGGAGCTCATACAGACTCAGCGATCAGTGATACGGTGAGTGGAGCTCATACAGACTCGGCGATCAGTGATACGGTGAGTGGAGCTCATACAGACTCAGTGATACGGTGAGTGGAGCTCATACAGACTCTGCTATCAGTGATACGGTGAGTGGAGCTCATACAGACTCTGCTATCAGTGATACGGTGAGTGGAGCTCATACAGACTCGGCGATCAGTGATACGGTGAGTGGAGCTCATACAGACTCGGCGATCAGTGATACGGTGAGTGGAGCTCATACAGACTCAGCGATCAGTGATACGGTGAGTGGAGCTCATACAGACTCAGTGATACGGTGAGTGGAGCTCATACAGACTCAGTGATACGGTGAGTGGAGCTCATACAGACTCTGCTATCAGTGATACGGTGAGTGGAGCTCATACAGACTCTGCTATCAGTGATACGGTGAGTGGAGCTCATACAGACTCGGCGATCAGTGATACGGTGAGTGGAGCTCATACAGACTCGGCGATCAGTGATACGGTGAGTGGAGCTCATACAGACTCAGCGATCAGTGATACGGTGAGTGGAGCTCATACAGACTCAGTGATACGGTGAGTGGAGCTCATACAGACTCTGCTATCAGTGATACGGTGAGTGGAGCTCATACAGACTCTGCTATCAGTGATACGGTGAGTGGAGCTCATACAGACTCAGCGATTAGTGATACGGTGAGTGGAGCTCATACAAACTCTGCTATCAGTGATACGGTGAGTGGAGCTCATACAGACTCTGCTATCAGTGATACGGTGAGTGGAGCTCATACAGACTCAGCGATCAGTGATACGGTGAGTGGAGCTCATACAGACTCAGCGATCAGTGATACGGTGAGTGGAGCTCATACAGACTCGGCGGTCAGTAATACGGTGAGTGGAGCTCAAACAGACTCAGTGATACGGTGAGTGGGGCTCATACAGACTCAGCGATCAGTGATACGGTGAGTGGAGCTCATACAGACTCAGCGATCAGTGATACGGTGAGTGGAGCTCATACAGACTCAGCGATCAGTGATATGGTGAATGGAGATCGTACAGACTCAGCGATCAGTGATACGGTGAGTGGAGCTCATACAGACTCAGCGATCAGTGATACGGTGAGTGGAGCTCATACAGACTCAGCGATCAGTGATACGGTGAGTGGAGCTCATACAGACTCAGTGATCAGTGATATGGTGAATGGAGATCGTACAGACTCAGCGATCAGTGATACGGTGAGTGGAGCTCATACAGACTCAGTGAGACGGTGAGTGGAGCTCATACAGACTGCTATCAGTGATACGGTGAGTGGAGCTCATACAGACTCTGCTATCAGTGATACGGTGAGTGGAGCTTCTACAATCTCTCAGCGAGTTCTTACTCTATAAGGTATATTTTCACGAGAAGACAGGGAAACATTTTTTGTCAAGAAGAAGAAGAAGAAGAAGAAGTCAAGACGCCTTTTAGCCTTGAAGGTTGTCAAGTTCAAGCGCATGGGCAACAAGAAGGGTCAGGACCTATTTGATTTAAAGTTGAATGGATTGTTTTCTCGAGTTATTAATAATGAGATGTATGCCAAGTCTCAAACCAGTTGAAGGCAACCACCTCATCCATGTACGATATTCATATAGAGATCTTTCGGCTAAATGAGGTGTGGTTACGACCAATCATTTATTTACTGACAGGTCAATGGGAAGCTGGGATGCGAGCTCGACGCGCATCAGCCGTAGGATCTCAGGGGTCCCAGCAGAGTTTGTCAAGCAGCACTTTGCCTCCCCAACTGGATTTAAGGCTTTCTCCCCAATGGATAGCGTGGACGGGAACGATGCTAGCATGCCTCGGGTCACGTTCAATGTAGTTCTCAAGGGCTTCACTCTTGGGGCCTCTCTGCTGCCGTCACTAAAAGCGGGCTACAGGGTAAGCCCGATAAGGGTAAATGTTGATAGATGGATCTATCAAGATCTACCAGCCACTAGCAACTTCTAGTTGCATATTTTTATACTAGTTTTAATTCTGAACGGCTTCACTCTTCCGTTCACTCTACTGACATCGGGCTACAGGGTTAGATCCAAAGGAGATTAAACGCTTCTTATGGATGCCTATGACGAGCGGCGTTTGGGATTCACTTGGTCCTTCGCCCAATTGACCAACACTCGCCAACTCTAATTGCCCACATGGATGCAGACTCACCACCCATGCTTGTCCCGATCTTTCTTTTTCTGCATGGGTAAATAGTTTTACCGTTAGTTTCTCCTCAGGGGATATTTATGGTATATTACGATTTTCTTTCTACTCCCTAAAATTGGCGCGTCATATTGTTTTTATTTTTAGATCGGTCGGGTATCGGCAAATGGATGCACCGGAAAGAACAGCCTGTTTAAAGTTTCCATGCCAACGCACAGCCTTATGTTCTCATCAAAGGTAAAGTATAACATGTGAATCCTAGCCCGAACTCGTCTAGTTGATTTCGTCTAGTGAATGACAGTTAGTTTGAGTCCTTGATTCCACTTTTTTCAATCCTTAGGTCCAGTTATCTTAAGTATCAAGGACATCTCTAGATTCAGTCTCTCTTTATTCCACTTTTTTCAATCCTTAGGTCCAGTTATCTAGAGTATTAAGAATACATATAGATTCTGGCCTTTCCTTATTCCACTTTTTTCATCCGTAGGTCCAGTCCGTCGAGTCCAACATTCCTTCATCCACCGAGGTGGAGCTGCCGCCTGTCACAGTGTCAGGTGATTTCACGTCCAGACCCTCCCGGCCAGCTAGAGGCGAAGCCAAACCTAACGCTAACAGAGATTGGATCCGTGTGTACTACACAGGGACCAAGGGGAGACTGAACGCTGCTGCTGAGGTCGGGGCGTTCCAGCATAGCCTCACCACAGACTTGCTAAATCATCTTGTGTTTGTGCAGAAAAGCTTCATGAAGGTAAGGCATTGGCTATCGCCGTATGATTGACGTAGGTTTACTACAGCTGATTGGCTATTAACGTATGTTTGACGTTGGTTTACTACAGCTGATTGGTTATTACCGTATGATTGACGTTGCTTTACTACAACTGATTGGCAATTTCCGTTTGATTGACGTTGGTCTACTACAACAGATTGGCTTTTACCATATGATAACAATTCTCTACTAAAGCTGCTTGTCTGTCTCTGTGACAGTAGACACTTTTTAGCTGAATATTATTGCTTATGTCCCTCAGGAGGTGAATAACGTGTTATTGCTTATGTCCCTCAGGATGTGAATAAGGTGTTATTGCTTATGTCCCTCAGGATGTGAATGAGGTGTTATTGCTTATGTCCCTCAGGATGTGAATGAGGTGTTATTCCTTGTGTCTCTCAGGAGGTGAATAAGGTGTTATTGCTTATGTCCCTCAGGATGTGAATGAGGTGTTATTGCTTATGTCCCTCAGGATGTGAATGAGGTGTTATTCCTTGTGTCTCTCAGGAGGTGAATAAGGTGTTATTGCTTATGTCCCTCAGGATGTGAATGAGGTGTTATTGCTTATGTCCCTCAGGATGTGAATGAGGTGTTATTGCTTATGTCCCTCAGGATGTGAATGAGGTGTTATTGCTTATGTCCCTCAGGATGTGAATGAGGTGTTATTGCTTATGTCCCTCAGGATGTGAATGAGGTGTTATTGCTTATGTCCCTCAGGATGTGAATAAGGTGTTATTGCTTATGTCTCTCAGGAGGTGAATAAGGTGTTATTGCTTATGTCCCTCAGGATGTGAATGAGGTGTTATTGCTTATGTCTCTCAGGATGTGAATGAGGTGTTATTGCTTATGTCTCTCAGGAGGTGAATAAGGTGTTATTGCTTATGTCCCTCAGGATGTGAATGAGGTGTTATTGCTTATGTCCCTCAGGATGTGAATGAGGTGTTATTGCTTATGTCTCCCAGGATGTGAATGAGGTGTTGTTGCTTATGTTTTACAGGAGGGGAATAAGGTGTTATTCCTTGTGTGTCAGGAGGTGAATAAGGTGTTATTGCTTATGTTTCATAAGAGGTGAATAAGGTGTTATAGCTCATGTCTCTCATTAGGTGAATAAGTTGTTATTGCTTATGTTTCACATGAGGTAAATGAGGTGTTATTGCTTATGTCTCTCAGGAGGTGAATAAGATGTTATTGCTTATGTTTCTCAGGAAGTGAATGAAGTGTTGCAGCGAGTGTCGGGCGAGAGCCAGCCTGTACCGCTATGGCGGAGCGCGTCTGTGGATAGCATTGATTCCACCAAAGAAAAGGAAGTGCCTATTCTCTACTCATTCAAACTTACTCTAAAGGTGACTTAAACGTTAAGCTACAATACTATAAACATGGACATCGTACTGCTGCACTTCAGTCTACTTGTATGACAGCGGAACGCTTCAATACTATGTGAATTGGTAACGTTATTGCTGTTGCAAAGTAATATAAATATATTACAAATACATACCACTACCAATAAATTTCGTCATACCTGTCTATTTAATTGCCATGACCTTTCCAATACCTTACAATAAATCTCACGCGATGTTTAGTTTTGAGAAACAAACTTAAAAAAAGTGGACACTGCAAAGTGTTGATTAATTACACTGTCCTTATATAGCAAAGCTTATGATAAAGGGTGCTTTGTTTTTGTGTGTGTAGTCTAATGATGGAGCATAAATTCGCGTGGTGGTAACCCTTTTTTATCTTAAGTATTTGATGAAGAGCTTTTCTTTCAGGGCATCCAAGTGACGGCTACGACCCCGTCATCAACCGCGGTACGACTGGATACCGGGGTGATGGCTCTTGAAGTGTCGAACGCTATTCCGTCTCCCCCAGAGCCAGGACAGCTCAGGCAAAGTAAGGACCCAAACCCCTTATCTCGACTTAGTATATCCAGTCCTATCTTTAACTTCACCTTCTAGGTTGAAGCCTTCAAAGTCAAAAGACCATATGAAAGACTATGTGGGTTACAATAGTTGCATACTTTCAAGATTTGGCAAAGCGTTATCCCGGATTTTACATTAAAGTTAAGATGTCATAGGTCTTGTCCGATCCCTTTTGTGTACATTTTCTGTATATGATCTTTATTTGCTTTAGTTAAGAAAATATCTGTGTAAAGAGGCGAAATATCGGTATAACTGTACCATTCCCTTGCACGATATGCGCCATCACTCAAATATGTACTATATAGTGCTTACATTCTCTGAGATGGGCACCATTTAATTGAAACAAGTATTGCGCTAATGAAAGTGAAAACCTTGAGTGAAATAAGCTTTTTCTTTGCGTTCATGTGGAATTTAATGGAACATGTGAAATATTGATTATTAAATTGTATGATATTTGGAACCATATTTTTACATGTAACCTTTATATTGAGGTTTTATAGTACAACGCGCGCCTCAAAAAGGTTAACCAATAATAAGCATCGCAGTAACAGTTTGATTGACACAAACTTACATAAATAGGGGATCCCGACGTGGAACGATGCATTCTCGAGGTCCAGCGTACTTTGCGGGCGCTCCCGGTAGTGATCTTTGGAAGCGCAAAATATGCCGGATCCTCGAGCATGGGAAAGATGTGCACCGAAGCATTTCTTTGCCTCGCTGGCTTGTTAGAGGAGTTAATGTCAATGAGATAGCATCTCTCCTGCATCCTTTTTAACTTCAAAATATTGTCAAGGTGGCCACGGTAGCGCGCGTCGCATTGCAAAATAAAATTGTTTTCTTGCGTGTAATGATTTTTTTTTTACATTCCAGGTTACAGCTTCATCAAATTGTTTGGCAAAGCACAGGTTGATGTGAACCTTTCACTTGGCGAGTTCACCAAGGTGATAATTAATAGGTTTTCAACTGAACACATCTCTTATAAACACATTTATCATCCGCCATGAGCAAATAAGCGAAAATTGAAAAATGTGGTTATCACAATTGAGAAAAACCATATTTCGGGACCAGGCTCGCGCATTTTTTCCATTTTGCATCAAGCGAGCTTGCGAGGATGACGGGAGTAACAAATTCGGTGGTATGTACTCTGATTTACCATATCTGACAACCAATCGTGAGCGAAAACCCGGCAAGTGTTGACAGATGATTGACATGTTATTGTCTTATTAAGATCCCAGTAGATGATACTGATAACAGGTGCCTCTCGCAGAGCCGCATCATCGACGACGAGCTGGAGTTCGTGCAGATGGCCTACTTCCGCACCAACATAGGCGTACGTAACTCCTTCCAAGATGTCAGCTCCACTCGCGGAACAGAGGACAAGGAGACTTTCCTTGTTACACTCACACAGCCGAAAATCTACGCCCAGCAGATTGCATTTGACAAGGCGGTTCTGGTCTACTTGAACTACAAGAATGCATACGAGCATTGGAACGAGCAAAGAATGGCGCTCAATGAAGAGGTAAGGCTTGGCCAGCTATATCGTGACTTTGAACAGTCAAAGCCTAATACTTTATTTACGATTTTTTATCGAAAGAATCTCGGTTACTTGCTTGAATTTGCTGTTGGAAATAGATGCTTTGTGTATTTGGCGGAAGCTTTCGTAAACCGTAGTGCCCATAGCGACAGCAAAGCAATTGTTATGAGAAAATGATGCATTTGCATATTTCATATACATATATTTTAGCATTCTTTGGAAATTTTGACGAGGTATTTGAGTGTAGAGCTCCCAATTGGGAACAAGCATTTGCGCTGACATTGTTTTTCTTTTTAGAAAATTGGACGTATAGCTTTCGTGTAATGCTCCTTTCCTCTGGACAGGGTGTATATATATACACCCTTTTGTTTGTGCTTTTGTTTAATCTTCTTTCCTCTGGACAGGGTGTATATATGGCTTTTGTTTAATCTTCTTTCCTCTCGACAGGGTTTATATATGGCTTTTGTTTGATCTTCTTTCCTCTCGACAGGGTGTATATATGGCTTTTGTTTAATCTTCTTTCCTCTCGACAGTGTGTATATATGGCTTTTGTTTAATCTTCTTTCCTCTCGACAGGGTGTATATATGGCTTTTGTTTAATCTTCTTTCCTCTCGACAGGGTGTATATATGGCTTTTGTTTAATCTTTTTCCCTCTCGACAGGGTGTATATATGGCTTTTGTTTAATCTTCTTTCCTCTCGACAGGGTGTATATATGGCTTTTGTTTAATCTTTTTTCCTCTGGACTTTGATGATGATCTGTAGCTAGCCTTGTGTTGTGCTTGTCTGTATTTGGAAATTCTTTCCTTTCACCTCTTGTGTTTTAATCTCACAGTACCTCTCGTCGATTAACTCCACTGAAACGTGTTCCTGCAATGATGTTAGTACTCTCTTCTTGTCTGCATGCTCAATCAATACTTTCCAGGGGCGGATCCAGGACTCCTTGAGAGGGGGAGGGTACCAATCCCTAGGGATAGGGTGGGAGGCAATATGGAGAACATATGTCAGAAGCTAAATTTGTTGTCTTTAGCTTTTATTTCTTTTACCGTCGAATCCGTCGAATCACGACGCCGCATTTTCAAAACATCGATTTTGTTTTTTTTTTTGCTTTTGGGATTTTCTGTTCCGCCAGTCAAATTATTATAAGCAAATCAGATTCTTGCCATCTCTCGCCTAGTGCATTGGCTTTCTTTCGCGGCACTGTCTGGTTTTCGTCCAGAGAAAAGCCAGGGAAGTGCACAAAGCGAGACTCTGATTGGCTCAGAATGGTTTTACTGACGGAACAAAAAACCACCACAAATCGTGTTTTGAAAACGCGGGTCGCGATATTCGACTATAAATATTCCTGTCTATATGGAGGGGGTATTCGACTATAAATATTCCTGTCTATATGGAGGGGGTATTCGACTATAAATATTCCTGTCTATATGGAGGGGGTATTCGACTATAAATATTCCTGTCTATATTGAGGGGGTATTCGACTATAAATATTCTTGTCTATATGGAGGGGGTATTTGACTATAAATATTCCTGTCTATATGGAGGGGGTATTCGACTATAAATATTCCTGTCTATATGGAGGGGGTATTCGACTATAAATATTCCTGTTTATATGGAGGGGGTATTCGACTATAAATATTCTTGTCTATATGGAGGGGGTATTCGACTATAAATATTCCTGTCTATATGGAGGGGGTATTCGACTATAAATATTCCTGTCTATATGGAGGGAGTATTCGACTATAAATATTCCAGTCTATATGGAGGGGGTATTCGACTATAAATATTCCTGTCTATATTGAGGGGGTATTGGACTATAAATATTCCTGTCTATATAGAGGGGGTATTCGACTATAAATATTCCTTTTTATATGGAGGGGTATTCGACTATAAATATTCTTGTCTATATGGAGGGGGTATTCGACTATAAATATTCCAGTCTATATGGAGGGGGTATTCGACTATAAATATTCCAGTCTATATGGAGGGGGTATTCGACTATAAATATTCCAGTCTATATGGAGGGGGTATTCGACTATAAATATCCCTGTCTATATGGAGGGGGTATTGGACTATAAATATTCCAGTCTATATGGAGGGGGTATTCGACTATAAATATTCCTGTCTATATGGAGGGGGTATTCGACTATAAATATTCCAGTCTATATGGAGGGGGTATTCGACTATAAACATTCCTGTCTATATGGAGGGGGTATTCGACTATAAATATTCCTGTCTATATGGAGGGGTATTCGACTATAGATATTCCAGTCTATATGGAGGGGGTATTCGACTATAAATATTCCTGTCTATATGGAGGGGGTATTTGACTATAAATATTCCTGTCTATATGGAGGGGGTATTCTACTATAAATATCCCTGTCTATATGGAGGGGGTATTCGACTATAAATATTCCAGTCTATATGGAGGGGGTATTTTACTATAAATATTCCTGTCTATATGGAGGGGGTATTCGACTATAAATATTCCTGTCTATATGGAGGGGGTATTCGACTATAAATATTCCTGTCTATATGGGGGGAGGGGTGTTTGACTATAAATATTCCTGTCTATATGGAGGGGGTATTCGCCTATAAATATTCCTGTCTATATGGAGGGGGCATTCGACTATAAATATTCCTGTCTATATGGAGGGGGTATTCGACTATAAATATTCCAGTCTATATGGAGGGGGTATTCGACTATAAATATTCCTGTCTATATGGAGGGGGTATTCGACTATAAATATTCCTGTCTATATGGAGGGGGTATTCGACTATAAATATTCCAGTCTTTATGGAGGGGGTATTCGACTATAAATATCCCAGTCTATATAGAGGGGGTATTTGACTATAAATATCCCTGTCTATATGGAGGGGGTATTCGACTATAAATATCCCTGTCTATATAGAGGGGGTATTTGACTATAAATATCCCTGTCTATATGGAGGGGGTATTCGACTATAAATATTCCTGTCTATATGGAGGGGGTATTCGACTATAAATATTCCAGTCTATATGGAGGGGGTATTCGACTATAAATATTCCAGTCTATATGGAGGGGGTATTCGACTATAAATATTCCAGTCTATATGGAGGGGGTATTCGACTATAAATATCCCTGTCTATATGGAGGGGGTATTCGACTATAAATATTCCAGTCTATATGGAGGGGGTATTCGACTATAAATATTCCTGTCTATATGGAGGGGGTATTCGACTATAAATATTCCAGTCTATATGGAGGGGGTTACCTGGGCCCTGTTGTCTCGTTTCTTTGGTGATTATCCGTCCTCACATCTGCCGGTTTGACAAACAATATGTACTTCTGACTCCCATGACAGTGCTCTGTGCTTGTTTCAGGTTCACACTGCGACCCAGGCTGTTCTGGAGAAACTTCCAGCCCGCACTCACGCCGCCCAGTTGTCAGGATCCCTGTTTCTGCAGCTGAACATTGATATGCTTGGAATATGTATACCGCTGTACAATGCTAAAGATGGCGCAGCTCAAGCATTTCAAATGAGATGTACAGGTGGACTGTAATAGGCAAATAGACGACTTGTACTAAAAAAATACGTTACTTTTTAGGTAGCAGACTCTCCCGCGCTCCTGCTTTTGGCGGCGCTTGCGAATCAGCCAAAATGTTTCTATATCAGAAAGGGCTCATTTTCATTGGGAGATTTTTTTTACCATCGCTCTCTAACGTGACGAGTGACATGATTTCTTAGTGCAAGGCGCTATAGATTGCTGTTGTTGTTTGGTTATATTTGTCTTTCTATATTCCTGTTGCTGACGATGTATAGACCCAAAAGCATGCAATTTTGATGTTGCTATTTTAATTATTTCTGTTGTTGTTCTCTTTGTCGTCGTTATTTTTGTAACGTATTGGCTGGGATGGTGTCCGCTGTTGTTGTTGTTATGATAAGTTGCTGCTGTTGTTAATTCTGTTTTTGTTGTTGCTAAAAACTGAGCCCTCAGTTGCAATGGCGCTCTCTGTTGCTGTTGTTTTTTGTTGGTGGTGATGTTGTTTTTGTTGATATTGTTGCTGCTATTATAATTACTTGTTGATGTTGATTATGTTGTTGTTGCCAGACCCGGAGCCCTCTGCCGCGATGGTGTTGTCAGTGGATGAGATGATGCTGTCCTGTTGCTCCAGCGCCTCGTTCGTCAGTAAAGGCAAATTCAACCGGTTCTGTCTGTGGTTCCCTGACAAGTTTGACAAACAGGCGAGCGATTGGAGACCCAGCTCCGATGGCATAATCATGAATTCATGTGAGTTGAAATTATTAACCTAAAAACAAAATTATATTTTGATCTCCATGATGGTATTTAAAAGAACGTTCGGCCTGAGATTTCACAAAATTCTAAGAGCATGTCGAGGCTCAGATAGCAGGCAAAAAATTTGAACACTTATACAATTCCCTTTCTAATACTTCATCGAGATTTTATTATTTTTCTTATATGCACTGAAATTTAAGAACATCGATAAGAACCTTGTCATCCTTTAAATGTTCCAAAAATAAGAACGGCCCAGCCTCAACTGAAAATTAGACGTTCTTATAAAAAATAATTTATTTACTCTTACTTACTGCCTACTTTTCCTGTGTATTGTTGTCTATGTAGATTGACCATTTGCTTACTTATCCGTACAGATGTGGTGTCACAAGGAACATATGAACTCTGTTCAAGGACCATCCGTTACCCACTTTCTCAAGGCAAGTTACTTTTAGTTCCTTCCTGCTCCGACGAATGGCTAATGATCGAATGTCAGCGAAACTTTTCTGTTAACCATTTCAACCCTATTGATTTATTTCCCTGATACCACCGCACCTACGCAGAGCACCTAGTTATTCTACAGCTTGTCTGTAGAATCTGCTAGTGACAGTGCTATTAACCGGCATACGAATCTTTGTAAAACTCTGTTTTTGACTCCTTTTCATCAGCTGATATTGCTATCACGTTTGTGAAACAAATGTGAGGTCTTAATGTTTTGGTGTCATCAGCGGAAAGACCACCTGAACCTGAATGTGAGACCATGAATGCCCAAATTCTTACAGCCGTCTCATTTTTTCTTTAGCCCTGTTAAACTCCCCGGCCATTTGTTGGTCCTCCGTTGATGTCAATTGAAAATAATGAAATAACTTTTTTCCCGATTCTTTTTATCCGGTGGAATCCCGCTGGCTCAAAGCACGCCGTAACCTAAAAGCGCGAGTGGAATAGGCGCACCCTTCCCAATGATTGATCCGTTCAAAATCCGAAAAAAATACATAGGCTCCCCGGGCACTAATTTCATACTAGCTTGTTTTGCTTTCGTTCTTTAGACATGGCCAAGACAGGCAAATGGGTGATGTCTGTTCGGTGGCAGATGTGTGGCGTTGAAATCCACTGCGACACGGACATCGGCAAACGACTCTCATCACTCGCCAATACCATGACGTCACTAGCAGGCGACACGGACATCGCCAACATGGAGTCTGTTGCCGAGGCAACAGAGAAAGACGCTTCGCACGCCACCGTGAAAGGACTGGACGAGGTGGACTCTTTGGCAAAGACTGAGAAGCACAGTTCAAGGAGAGTTGAGAAGGACATGTGGGAGCAGGCGCGCAAAGTTAACGAACTCAAGTGAGTCTACCCACACACCAGCACCTAGTCTGCCTCCATTTGTCACCCTAGCAAATGGTACTAATGGTAGCAAATGGTACTAATGGTAGCAAATGCTACTTATGGTAGCAAATGGTACTTATGGTAGCAAATGGTACTTATGGTAGCAAATGGTACTAATGGTAGCAAATGGTACTAATGGTAGCAAATGGTACTAATGGTAGCAAATGGTACTAATGGTAGCAAATGGTACTAATGGTAGCAAATGGTACTAATGGTAGCAAATGCTACTTATGGTAGCAAATGGTACTTATGGTAGCAAATGGTACTTATGGTAGCAAATGGTACTAATGGTAGCAAATGGTACTAATGGTAGCAAATGGTACTAATGGTAGCAAATGGTACTAATGGTAGCAAATGGTACTAATGGTAGCAAGTGGTACTAATGGTAGCAAATGGTACTAATGGTAGCAAATGGTACTAATGGTAGCAAATGGTACTGAGTGCGAGGTCCATCTCCATCATCCGCTTATTTGGAAGCTCATTGCAATATTTGATATTGAATTTTGAAAGAGATTAAACTTTGTTTTTAGATGGCGAATTTTCCTCACAGAATCAAATCTAAATTAATATAAACAATAACAGTTGTGCATAACTTGCCCTTTAAACAAATTGGAGGAAATCCGGAAAAAAAAAACTGGAAGACATAACTTATACATTGTTGGATTTATAACAAAATCCATAGAAAATATTGCAAAGTAACACAAGCCATAGATAAACAATAGGATGACGTCCCTGCTGCCCTTGACCTTACGCTAAAATAACCTCCGCCCTTCAGGCGTCAAGTTAATGTCAAAGGCTGGCTCTTGGAGAAGGAGACTAAGCTCTTACAGGAGCTCGAGAGTGCGGTATTCAACGAGTTCCGCAAAGACGTCCGTAAAAAGCTTCGTCGGCACTCCAGGGGGCAATCAGGGTATGCAAATCGCGGAGAGACCGGTAAAAAATCGCACGACCCCCGCAGAGCCATGTCCGAGCAGGTCAAAGGGTCAAGGTCACGCTCACGCCTTCACGGGCGCATCTCCGGAGACGCGACAGACGCGGAACTTGAGGTGAGTGAAAACGGTAACTTGAGATAAGTGAAAACGGGAACATATTTGCAACTTAAATTTAACAAATCTTTTGCCTTTGCATGCGACGAAAATAGCCGTCAAACTAATGGTTCATGGGTGGGATGTGACTGCTTGTCAATTCTTTGGGCTTCTGCCATACGTATGAAACATAAGTCCGTGTTGATTACCAGGGCAGCGAGATGGTCGATCTAAGCCACTCAAGAAAGCGGTTAAACAGAAAGTTGAACACGACAGACTCGTACATGCCGCAGCAAGCCTACGATGAGGCAGACGCGAGCATGGAGTCCAGCTTGACGCGACCAACGGACGCGCTAAACTCAACACCAGGTGAGACGAATAGATCATGAACATCGTGAAAACATTGGGGGATAATATTACCACCAAAACTACCACCACCATATTATATCGACAACATTACCGAAGTTAAGTTATGATCCACGTTCACAAGGGAGGGTCATGCATTATCCAATAGGGTTACCATAAACTTCATTCATTGTTATTCTAGGGCCCCACCTGGCATTCACCGAAGACGATGAAACTGTGCCCACCTACCGCAGCACCCCATACAATAAGGACCAAACAGCCCCTGTAGTTCCCAGGGTGACCTTCAATACAGCAGACGTGCAAGATCAAAGTAGCGAATCACCTCGGCCAGCGGCACTTCCACAGCAGAACCTCGATTTCGAGCTTGACGTCACGGTTGATATCGAGGGCGGGAAGTGCGTGCTGCACACATGCGACACTGCAGACAAGGATGAGGCAACCGAGACCAAGTAAGGGTTTGTATGAGGTCATGAGTACCACGAGGCCAAATAAGGGTTTGTATGAGATTATGAGGCCAACGAAACCAAGTGAGGGTTTGTATGAGATAATGAAGCCAACGAGACCAAGTGAGGGTTTGTCTGATGTTATGAAGCCAACGAGACCAAGTGAGGGTTTGTCTGATGTTATGAAGCCAACGAGGCCAAGTGAGGGTTTGTCTGAGGTTATTAGGCCAACGAGGCCAAGTGAGGTTTTTTATGAGATTAAAAATACAACGAGACCAAGTGAGGGTTTGTCTGAGATTATGAGGCCAACCAGACTATGCGTGAAGCTTTAACGGCCGTCTTCATCCTCCGTATCGGTTTCTTGTGCTGCTGAAAAGCAAGTTTTAGGATCTCTAACCTCGATGCACTGTGTCTGTTGTAGACCATCAGCCAAACGTGTCCTCTCTGCTGACCCTACCCGACCCAAGGTCTTCTCCCCCATGTACCCGACCTCGACCAGCACCAGTGGACGGCGCTACAAGAGCAGCGCGACAGACGTCACCTACCAGCTAAAAGACACGGTTCTCCTCCTCCCGGGAGTGGACGTGCGAATGCAGTACTCCTCGAGCTTTGACAGCGAGGGACCGACCACCTCTCCCTCTAGCCCCGCCTGGACCACGACCTCAACCTTGTGTGCAGATGGCAGCATGGCGTCCACTCTTGTCGGGTCTGAGGCTCGGACATTCGACAGCAGCCAAGAACCAGGTTTGATTTCACGTGAACAGATGCAGAATGTAATTCCAAAATTTTGCACTTGCTGTAAGACCGTGTGTGATCAAAGCCTCGATCAAGCGGAGACGAGAGTTCATGAGAGTTCCCATTTTTAGCTCATACGATAATAGCGATCAAACAGCCTTTGAGGGTTGATGGAAGTTTTTTTTTATGGAAGGAGCTCTCATTGACTCTCATGAACCCTCATATCAGTTTGATCGAGGCTTTACTGTTTAAGACTCAGTTCTCCTGAATGACAATGTGTGTTCTCTTAGCTTCGTCGGCTGGGGCAGTGCGTAAGATGGTGAAAAGCGCTGGGCTGTACATCTGGGTTTCGCTTCAGTCTCTGCCACAGGAGATGGTCCTGAAGCCCTCGATCATCGACTTCGTGGAGCAGGCCATGGAGCCAATCATCGTGCCAGACACAGACGAAGGTACGCACACAAGGCGATAATTAACCTAAGACGCGAGATAGAGATGATACGAGATGAACGTAGTATGAGGCACAACTAGGGAACTGCTCAGTGAAACGCGCCTTACATGTCTATCCTTTTTCAAATTTGGTCTAGTTTAGAAAGAAACGTTGTCTTCGCTCGAGTATTTTAATATTGCTGAACTGAATCTCCGCTGAAAAGGTCAACTTATTTCTTGTCGTGCCATCGATTACCGTCGTTTACACCTAAGCGTCAATACCTGACACTAAAACATGTTCTCCTTTGCTGCCGAAACAAAGGAAGCCTATGAGGCAGAACGCGCATGTTTAGACTCGAAGACCTCCAAAGAAACATCTACTAGGGCTTGTTATAGTATGCTTCTTATTTCAGATAAAAAAAATTGAAAAGATTCGCAAAATAGGATACCGGGTCAAATCACGCCGCCTTTTCGGCTTATTTAAAAGCTGTCGCTCTAATACCAGGATTGTAGAATTGTTAGCATAAGCAAAATGCTAGATACTAGCTATACAAAGGTACCCTCTGTACACAAGTTCTAGAAAGAGTGTCCATGAATGTTCTGAAGAGGGTGATGTTTTCTCAGGTGTAGATGGTGCCACCCTGTCTGATGATGGGACGGATGACGATGAGGCGGGTGCTGCCGGCTCCATGGTCTCCTCCTCTATGTCTGAGTACTCTTCCTTTCCCGTGGACGTAGTTGTCGTCGTTAGAGTCCAGCCCTCCGATATACGCTTCAGCTGTCAGCCGGTGTCTAAGGTACATTTCCTCTGTCCGGAGGTTGTTGCCCTGGTTACACGCTTCCCTGTGTATTTTTAAACGCTCGACTGTACACCTTTACTGTCAAATCGTGTTGAATGTATACGCTTTACTATAAAAGGTCGTGTGTATTTCATACGCTTTAATATATTAGGTTGAGTGTATTTCACACGCTTTACTATATCAGGTTAAGTGTATTTTACACCTTTACTGTCAAATCGTGTTGAATGTATACGCTTTACTATAAAAGGTCGTGTGTATTTCATACACTTTAATATATTAGGTTGAGTGTATTTCACACGCTTTACTATATCAGGTTAAGTGTATTTTACACCCTTTACTGTTTATATCAGGTTGAGTGTATTTTACACGCTTAACTGTTGACATAAGGTTAAGTATATGTTCACCCGCTTTAATGTCTATATCAGGTTGAGTGTATTTTACACCCTTTACTGTTTATATAAGGTTGAGTGTATTTTACACTATTTACTGTTTAGTTCAGTGCAAATTTACACGTTTTACTGTTTAGTTCAGTGTATTTCACACGCCTTACTGTTTAGTTCAGTGTATTTCACACGCCTTACTGTTTAGTTCAGTGTATTTCACACGTTTTACTGTTTAGTTCAGTGCAAATTTACACGTTTTACTGTTTAGTTCAGTGTATTTCACACGCCTTACTGTTTAGTTCAGTGTATTTCACACGCCTTACTGTTTAGTTCAGTGTATTTCACACGCCTTACTGTTTAGTTCAGTGTATTTCACACGCCTTACTGTTTAGTTCAGTGTATTTCACACGCCTTACTGTTTAGTTCAGTGTATTTCACACGCCTTACTGTTTAGTTCAGTGTATTTCACACGCCTTACTGTTTAGTTCAGTGTATTTCACACGCCTTACTGTTTAGTTCAGTGTATTTCACACGCCTTACTGTTTAGTTCAGTGTATTTCACACGCCTTACTGTTTAGTTCAGTGTATTTCACACGCCTTACTGTTTAGTTCAGTGTATTTCACACGCCTTACTGTTTAGTTCAGTGTATTTCACACGCCTTACTGTTTAGTTCAGTGTATTTCACACGCCTTACTGTTTAGTTCAGTGTATTTCACACGCCTTACTGTTTAGTTCAGTGCAAATTTACACGTTTTACTGTTTAGTTCAGTGTATTTCACACGCCTTACTGTTTAGTTCAGTGTATTTCACACGCCTTACTGTTTAGTTCAGTGTGTTTCACACGCCTTACTGTTTAGTTCAGTGTGTTTCACACGCCTTACTGTTTAGTTCAGTGTATTTCACACGCCTTACTGTTTAGTTCAGTGTATTTCACACGCCTTACTGTTTAGTTCAGTGCAAATTAACACGTTTTACTGTTTAGTTCAGTGTATTTCACACGCCTTACTGTTTAGTTCAGTGTGTTTCACACGCCTTACTGTTTAGTTCAGTGTATTTCACACGCCTTACTGTTTAGTTCAGTGTGTTTCACACGCCTTACTGTTTAGTTCAGTGTGTTTCACACGCCTTACTGTTTAGTTCAGTGTATTTCACACGCCTTACTGTTTAGTTCAGTGTATTTCACACGCCTTACTGTTTAGTTCAGTGCAAATTAACACGTTTTACTGTTTAGTTCAGTGTATTTCACACGCCTTACTGTTTAGTTCAGTGTGTTTCACACGCCTTACTGTTTAGTTCAGTGTATTTCACACGCCTTACTGTTTAGTTCAGTGTGTTTCACACGCCTTACTGTTTAGTTCAGTGTGTTTCACACGCCTTACTGTTTAGTTCAGTGTATTTCACACGCCTTACTGTTTAGTTCAGTGCAAATTAACACGTTTTACTGTTTAGTTCAGTGTATTTCACACGCCTTACTGTTTAGTTCAGTGTGTTTCACACGCCTTACTGTTTAGTTCAGTGTATTTCACACGCCTTACTGTTTAGTTCAGTGTGTTTCACACGCCTTACTGTTTAGTTCAGTGTGTTTCACACGCCTTACTGTTTAGTTCAGTGTATTTCACACGCCTTACTGTTTAGTTCAGTGTATTTCACACGCCTTACTGTTTAGTTCAGTGCAAATTAACACGTTTTACTGTTTAGTTCAGTGTATTTCACACGCCTTACTGTTTAGTTCAGTGTGTTTCACACGCCTTACTGTTTAGTTCAGTGTATTTCACACGCCTTACTGTTTAGTTCAGTGTGTTTCACACGCCTTACTGTTTAGTTCAGTGTGTTTCACACGCCTTACTGTTTAGTTCAGTGTATTTCACACGCCTTACTGTTTAGTTCAGTGTATTTCACACGCCTTACTGTTTAGTTCAGTGCAAATTAACACGTTTTACTGTTTAGTTCAGTGTATTTCACACGCCTTACTGTTTAGTTCAGTGTGTTTCACACGCCTTACTGTTTAGTTCAGTGTATTTCACACGCCTTACTGTTTAGTTCAGTGTGTTTCACACGCCTTACTGTTTAGTTCAGTGTGTTTCACACGCCTTACTGTTTAGTTCAGTGTATTTCACACGCCTTACTGTTTAGTTCAGTGCAAATTAACACGTTTTACTGTTTAGTTCAGTGTATTTCACACGCCTTACTGTTTAGTTCAGTGTGTTTCACACGCCTTACTGTTTAGTTCAGTGTATTTCACACGCCTTACTGTTTAGTTCAGTGTGTTTCACACGCCTTACTGTTTAGTTCAGTGTGTTTCACACGCCTTACTGTTTAGTTCAGTGTATTTCACACGCCTTACTGTTTAGTTCAGTGTATTTCACACGCCTTACTGTTTAGTTCAGTGCAAATTAACACGTTTTACTGTTTAGTTCAGTGTATTTCACACGCCTTACTGTTTAGTTCAGTGTGTTTCACACGCCTTACTGTTTAGTTCAGTGTATTTCACACGCCTTACTGTTTAGTTCAGTGTGTTTCACACGCCTTACTGTTTAGTTCAGTGTGTTTCACACGCCTTACTGTTTAGTTCAGTGTATTTCACACGCCTTACTGTTTAGTTCAGTGTATTTCACACGCCTTACTGTTTAGTTCAGTGCAAATTAACACGTTTTACTGTTTAGTTCAGTGTATTTCACACGCCTTACTGTTTAGTTCAGTGTGTTTCACACGCCTTACTGTTTAGTTCAGTGTATTTCACACGCCTTACTGTTTAGTTCAGTGTATTTCACACGCCTTACTGTTTAGTTCAGTGCAAATTAACACGTTTTACTGTTTAGTTCAGTGTGTTTCACACGCCTTACTGTTCGTACCAGGTCGAGTGCATGCTGCGTTTACCCGCTCTCGACGTCGTCTTCTCCTCCAAGTCAAGCCCCAACAAGTACCTTCTACAAGCCCCCACCACGCGTACCCCAACTCGGGACACTTCCCCACGAGGTCTAAGTAGAGAAGGGAAGCAACCCTCTGAGGGTTCGGACTCCTCGGCCCCGACCTTCGACAGCGGTGGCATCAGCTTCACCGTGTGCCTGTCCAGCTTTTCCTTCAGCATTTTCCACCCGTACGGCAAGCAGCACACGGGGGTAAGCCGGGCATCAAGCAGCCCTCTGGATGGGGATGCTGATGCCTCTGAAGATAGCCGCGCCCGGTTCCGCTTCACCCCCACTCAGCCCATGTCTGGCAAGAAGGATTCGTTGAGCCTGGATGTGGAGTTCGTGAAGTTCAACCTGTCTCGTAGACGTGTTGCTAGCGCGGTGGGCGGGGAAGAGAGGGGTAGCCGTGGCGGGTCACCAGACCTGCTGTCTGGGGTTAGCTCGTCTACTGTGGTCAAGGTCTCGGGTAAGCTCTTCCGTTACATTCCCTTTCACCTTAACCTTTTGCTTCAACATAGCGGTATCGTACAGTCCTTAAAATACTTTTAGTTTTGGTTGGTTTCAAGGCAGCCACATAAGATTTGTTTTTGACCGTTCGTGTCCACTTTCGCCGTAAGGCGCTTGGATGTAGACGGATTCCACAAAGCAAATGATTAAACAACGTTTAATATTGCTTTATGTTACACTTTTGATTCACGACAGAGGCAAAACAAGCACTAAGATCAATACATTACCAATGATCTAAAAAGTTATTTATGAAGTTATTAGATTAGGGCCTTTCTTTGTAAAGTTTCTGGACTACATACGAGATAAACATTTTCTTCTATGACGAATTTCGTGCAATAACCTTATCAATCCAATGACGTAACACGCTGACGCGCGCGAACACGCTGAAGTGATTGGCAGACGAACACTCCGGATCACCCCAGCTCACCACACCCTGCAGTACCCACTGGCCAGCGGTGTTCCGACACACGAATGGGCCACCACTGTCCCCGTTGCAGCCGTTTTTGCCTGTCTTCCCGGCATCCCCCGCGCACAGCATGGTTTCGGTTACTCGCCATGTGCCGTTTTCGAGCCTCATGTTCTTTGATCCCATGTGGCGTTCTGAGCATGCGCGGTTGGAAACCACTCGCAGGTCAGCTTGCTGGAGCTTGTTGGCCGTGGGGCCTGGGTAGTAAGATCGCCCCCACCCTAAGCAAAATATAGAGCAGTGTTAAAACACGTGCGAGAAAGCTTTCCTTCTCATCGGCTGATTTGGAAAGGCTTTAGTGATATTTGCGATCAAATTATGCATGATGAAAAAAATGGACTCACGGGTGGTTTATATTTGTCGGGTGCTTGACTTTTCTTATCGATATGATTTGAGAGAATGGAACGCCACTAACGCATTTTTACAGTGTGGTAAAAAAAGGGAACAGCTTTCAATGAGATTATGTGCATAGCGTCTGTACATGTGTTTTGTCTTTTCCTCTGCTCCATTTCACGATATGTTTCGATTTAGCCTTTTTTTACCAAAACGTAGGTTGAAATGAACCTCAATAACAGTTGGGTGTACTGTACCAGTTATGAAGCAGTCCTTTCCTATTTCTACGTGGTCCATGTACTGCGGTAGACAGACGGTGTTCACAAAATCTGTCTTTGTCGGGTAATCCCTCAGCTTCAATAACGTCACATCATTAGTATTAGGCACAGGGTTACCGTAAGTATAGTGCTTGATCACCATGGCAACGTCAATCATCTGTTCAGAACCCTCAATTTTCTTGCGATCCACGTCGCCAAGGACGACTTTGTACTTGGACGCGTCGTCGCTTAGAATACAGTGGGCAGCGGTTAGTACCCATCCAGGGGCCACCAGGGACCCCCCGCATATGAATCCTGTGTGCTGGAGGTGTAACCAGGCCTGCCATGGCCACTCGCCGAGCAATGCTTCTGATCCGCTGATTACGCGTGTCGCGGGCACTTCCGCGCGACCACAGGTTTCTAAAGAAAATCACCAAAAAATTATTAGACAACAAAATATTAGAAAACAATCGTCTAACCTTCTTTAGAAGCCGTCCTGCGTTGTGTAGCTTGGTGAATTTAAACAATGGTATTGAGCTTTAGCTTAGAATGCTATAGTCAAATTCTTACGCGTGCTCTCATTGGTCAGAGATAATTTGTGGAATTTGACTATAGGATTCAAGAATAATTAATCGTCGATTCGTGAATTTCATGTCGTCTCGTGCGATATCATTTTTTGCTTGTAATTTACCATGGAATTCCCTCATCGATTTTGAATTTCGCTTAGAATTATTCTGATTCTATTTCCCTGTCCACTTTCTTTAGTTAATGTCATTTGTCTATTTGTTTTATGGCTCTTGTCGTGGTAGTCTTTTCTTTATCCCTTTGTCTTTTTCGTTCAGAATTATTCTGATTCTATTTCCCTGGTCATTTTCTTTAGTTAATGTAATTTGTCTATTTGTTTTATGGCTTTTTTCGTGGTAGTCTTATCTTTATTCCTTGGTCTTTCACTCACCGAGATTTACTCCTTGTGCTTGCGCTTGTCTGTGCGTAGAGTCGCCATCTAAAAGCATAATGATCCTTCTAAGTCTGAGTACTGTTACTACAGAAAGGACCCGAATGCCAAATTGAGCTTGGTCTACTATAAAATAGTTGATTTGTCTTGATATCTTACACTTTGCAACCTAAAATTATTGATTGAACCCGGGCCCTCTTGTTTGAGAATTGGAACATACGACAATGAGCCATCCCGGAGTATCGACGTTTTAGATCTCCAAAATTTGTATCTTCTCTAAAAAAGCGACTTAGCATATCTATTTAACCATTTATCGATTGTTAAAAGAGTTTTTTTTTTTCGAGAAACTACCCACTTGATTATCTAAATCATCCCTAATTTCTTGACCTTCCAATTAAACTCGCCTTGAGCTGTCGTGTTGGGTAGTAGAAAAAACAATCCTAGAAGAACGATACCAAGCAACATCTCCGCCGACTTCAACTTTACGTTTTTTCTTTGTCTCACCCAACAAAATGAAGCTCAGGAAGTAGCTATCAGACTATGAGCTGTGTATTTTAATGGTGTTTATGTGTCGTGGGCAGCTGGCTACTTATTCAATTCGATTGGCTTTTGGATTTTGGTAATTGAATGCGCTCAATATGTTCCGTTTTTATAGATGTCGCTTTTGTGCTGTAAATCCATTTTCATCATCAGGTAATTCAAGCAAGTAACATTCAATCACATATCATGATAAAAGTATCAAATTTCAACCTTGGTTGGTTGCAAATTATCCTCTGTATTTTCAGTTGTAAACAATTGATCGACATTCTTGGAATTACATGTTTTTTAACCAATCGGTGCACATATAATAACATGCTTTTTCTAAAGACACTTTCAATGGTATACGTTGATGTAATAATCTGACAGAAGAATGTTTTTTTTTTCTACTTGAGTATTCTACATTATGTATTGGTCTTTTGTTTGAAATTAAATACAAAAGCAAATTACTAAACTAAAATATTACGCTTATGTCGTAGTTTTAAAATGTCTACATGCCCAAAATGGTGATACGCAGATACTTTTGGAGGTTGGGGGTACGCACGATTAGCTTCCGTTTTTAACAAGAATCATAAATGCTTGATTTTTCACAGGCATCTGCGATATAGGGTCAGCGGCGTTCAACTATGACATGCGCCGTCTAAATGAGATCCTAGATTTCCCGAAAGCGTGGTATAAGCGCAGTCTGATGAGCCGTCTTTTCCTGGGGAAAGAAGGCTCGTACGCAGCCAAGTCACAAGCTATGGACATGCCGGACCCCCCGGCTAGTACAGCTGCCACAGGGGGGAGAGTGGAGATGGAACACAAGCGAAGGTGGGCTTAAAACAACATAATATTCAGCTAACAGAGAGCATTTTCGGCATTGTCTTCTTTGTCATTGAATGCATCATCGTTGTGATCATCGTCATCATTATCATCATTATCATGAACATCATCATCATCACCATCATCATCATCATCATCTTCATCATCATTAGCATTATCATCACCATCATCATTAGCATTATCATTATCATCACCATCATCATCACCATCATTATCACCATCATCATCATCAACATCATCATCATTATTATCATCACCATCATCATTAGCATTATCATCACCATCACTATCATTATTAGCATTATCATTATCATTATCATCACCATCATCATCATCATCAACAACATCATCATTAGCATTATCATTATCATCACCATCATCATCATCAACACCATTATTTACATAATCATTAGCATTATCATTATCATCACCATCATTAGCATTATCATGATCATCACCATCATTATCATCATCACCATCATTAGCATTACAGTATCATTATCATTATTTGCATCATCATCATCATCATCATAATGATCAGCAGCAGCATCGTCATCATCTTCATCATCATCATCAATAACAGCATTTTTAAGAAAATCATTTTTGTTACTCTCATTTTTGCGACCATTAGCGTCACAAACGTCACTTCTCACCGTCTCTTTTTTGTCATCGCTGGCTTTAACCGCTGATCTCATACGTCTCCCTTTCAGTTCATCTCCGGTAATGATGTTGGATTTTGAGCGAACCAAGGCCAAGCCATCCCGGCCAATTCTATCTCGATCCATGTCCGAAGAAGACCGTCGTAAAACTACCACACCCACTAGGGCAAAGTCCAGTAAGAATGCAAACAATACCTACACGCAATTATTGGAAATGCCTATTTGCCAGCCGTTGTCCTAACTAAAACGCTCTATTGAATTATTCGTAATGACTCTTTACCAGCCGTTGTCCCTTGTAAAACGCTCTATTGAATTATTCGTAATGCCTCTTTACCAGCCGTTGTCCCTACTAAAACGCTCTATTGAATTATTCGTAATGACTCTTTACCAGCCGTTGTCCCTTGTAAAACGCTCTATTGAATTATTCGTAATGCCTTTTTACCAGCCGTTGTCCCTACTAAAACGCTCTATTGAATTATTCGTAATGACTCTTTACCAGCCGTTGTCCCTTGTAAAACGCTCTATTGAATTATTCGTAATGCCTTTTTACCAGCCGTTGTCCCTACTAAAACGCTCTATTGAATTATTCGTAATGACTCTTTACCAGCTCAAAGGAAGACTCCTTCATCCGGTGGAGGGTTCTTCAGCTTCTTGCCATCATCCCCAAGCCTCTTCCGGTCCATGACCATGTCCGGAACTAATTACGGACTGTTGACTCCCGGACACGCTTCTCCGCCGACGCCTCGACGGCAGACTATGACAGGTATTTTATTGTAATCTTTATAGTCTTGTCAGGAAGTTGAGCCTTTATAGCTCGAGGCTGGGGGCAGGCCAGTTGGGAATGGCTCAGATGAATCCCCCCATATCTGAGTCTGAATGGGTATTGAGAGCTACTCCCATTCATATCATTTTTCGTTTCTTGCTATGACAACGCTATTTCTTGTCCTTTGTGCCAGTAATTTCTAAAAGACTATCAGGGGTCTATTGAACCAATGGCCGCCCAAGCACACCGTCATAATCATAAACATAGTTTTTTATCCGGTGTCCCGTACCAGCGCGACTTAATTTACAAAAACGTACCCTCGAACAGCTGGTAAATAGTGTGACCTTTGGTTGTTCGAAGGACCTGAAAACAATTCTACTGTTATTGATCCAATAAGCAATACTGCAGGCGAGGCCGGCGACCACATAAAACACGTTCTTCCTGCTGCCGCCGTCGCAGTCGCTTAAATTCCCCGCTTATTCCGGAGAGAAGCTTATTATTATGGTTAACGTGAGAGTGATAAAACAAAACGTAGAATGCTCAATATCTTAATTACAGAAGTATTGGTGTACCCTCTGAATTTCTTTATTTTACTGTCTTTTCAGGGCCCCGAAAAAGGCCGGAGAAGCCGCTGCATTCTGTTGTGGAGCAGAGCTCAGCGTCCGATACCGAGGTGGACGGACCTCTGTCCCATTCCTCCTCGTCGAGTGCTGGCTCCAGGTCGAAGTGGGAGACTGTGATCATTGTCGCGCTGAACCTCTCACGTCTAGATGTCAGTACCAATATGGGTTCCATCATGGGGCAGACAGTGTAAGTATCACTGGGGGTAGATGAGGGTAGGGGGGGGGGGGGGGGGGGTGATGTCCAGACGTCAGTACCAATATGGGCTCCATCATGGGGCTGACAGTGTAAGTACCACTGGGGGTAGATGAGGGTGGGGGGGGGGGGGGTGATGTCCAGACGTCAGTACCAATATGGGCTCCATCATGGGGCTGACAGTGTAAGTACCACTGGGGGTAGATGAGGGTAGGGGGGGGGGGGGGGTGATGTCCAGACGTCAGTACCAATATGGGCTCCATCATGGGGCAGACAGTGTAAGTACCACTGGGGGTAGATGAGAGTAGGGGGGGGGGGGGGTAATGTCCAGACTTCAGTACCAATATGGGCTCCATCATGAGGCTGACAGTGTAAGTACCACCATAAAGTAACAAATGTTTCCATAACAGAATATCACGTACATTTTCTAAACCCCATGATAACACATAACTTGTGATTTGTTCACCGCAGATGGAGTACCAGTGATATTCGTGCCCAGTCCCACCTCACGCTCACTAACACAGGCCGCCGACAGCTCCGAGCCAAGGTGAAAATCCGACAGGCGATATGCGAATCGCGCAGCGGGATCGTAGGGGGTCATATCGAGGTCAACGAGCTCGTGTCAAAAGGTATATACCTATATATGCACAATTGTTTCCGTATTTGTGATAGAGACTGGTCTCCCCGTGTCTCCACCTATGCTTTGTTATAGCTAATGTGACAGAGGAGCGTGGTAGTCCCCCGGAGCATGTGGTCTCCCTGTGTCTCTAACCCTGTGCTTTGTTATAGCTAATGTGACGGAGGAGCGTGGTAGTCCCCCGGAGCATGTGGTCTCCCTGTGCATGAGGTACGCAGAAGCACGTGTTGACTACATGGGCACTTGTATCTTGATGGGAAACATGAGCGCATTCAGGATCGACTTGCAAGACGAGTGGACGCTACACGACGCCAACAGTCCCTCCACAGGTCAGCGGACTATTCTATTATTACATGCCCTGCCGACAGCAACTAGTTTCCAGTGCCACGCGGCTATACAAGTGTTTCAAAAGGGCTGGGTTTTTTTAAATACAGTCTGGACCAAGCAGAACGCTATATAGGTTGTGTGAACACTACCCGTACAAACATCTCACCCGCCATCATTGCTGGGAAGTCGCGCTTAACGGACAACAAGACAAAGAAAATGTCAGTATGTCCTTGTCATGTAGCCAGTCAAGCGAGACTGACAGGTGTTCAGTAACGGGTATGACTAGGTTTACCAAATGGTTTGTAATTGTCGGGTGGCTCAGTGGTCTAGTGGTATGATTCTCGCTTTGGGTGCGAGAGGCCACGGGTTCGATTCCCGTCTGAGCCCAGTGTTTTATTTTTCCACTTCAGCCGATTTTTTTCAGGATAAACGAGTTATTTGTGTTTTCGGCAAACGAGTCCACTGTTATCGTGCAATCGATGTTAACTTGTTTTAGTGTAAAAATGATCCCACCCTTGTCCTGTTATCTCGTAAAATTCCGTATCTATTCCGTAAAATAGTGGTGCTTTAAAATGATCGGTTTACGTTTTGTTGAGCCTCCTTTTGTGCGCATCTTCAATAAACTTTGAATCGTTTGACCTCTTTATCCGAAGAAATACTATGATCACCTCGGATTCTTTTGTTTTATATTTATTTTCTTCCATCAAATTATATCCGCTTCGTATGGATAGCAAAAGGCGCGCATTCATTTAAAACATTGAAAGTCTGCAATTTTGAGATATTTTGGTAGCAATCGGAAAAACGGCTTGAAATGGTAGGCGCGGGACAAGATGAGTCGAGAGATTTGTGATGTAGATAGATGTGTCAATTTTGATTGACAGGTGTCATTAGAAAATTCAGAAAATTTATGCGCGTTTTATGATATTGCCGTCCCCGAATTTTGACTAGTTTAAGTGAAGATAAGTTGCTTTTTGTTGCTGTTGTTTTGCCGCTAAAAGCCTGTTCGCGCTTATTTGGCAATCCAAATAGTCACGTGATCTCTTAGCGAAGAAATTATGAAGATCACAACAGTCGGGTTGTTTATGTTGTGAACTTTGCAATCAAGCCTGCGTTTACGACTTTTGCAATCAAAAAGATTACGTGTAAGTCTTTTTATTATTCACGAGTTTGGAGTTTTGGTAAGATGATGGCGGGTGGCTAGCAACGGTTCGTTGGCAACAGGTGCTTAGTACCGGGTATCACTAGATTTTCCAAACAATTTACTAGTGTCGGGTGGCTCAGTGGTCTAGTGGTATGATTCTCGCTTTGGGTGCGAGAGGCCACGGGTTCGATTCCCGTCTGAGCCCAGTGTTTGTTTTTCCACTTTAGCCGATTTTTTTTTTCAGGATAAACGAGTTATTTGTGTTTTCGCCACTGTTATCGTGCAATCACTCGATGTTAACTTGTTTTAGTGTAAAAAATGATCCCACCCTTGTCCTGCTATCTCGTAAAATTCCGTATCTATTTCGTAAAATAGTGGTGCTTTAAAATTATCGGTTTACGTTTTGCTAGACCCCCTTTTATGTGCATCTTCAATAAACTTTGAATCGTCGAAGCGATATTCTGTTGCAATTTTGGCTGAATAACCCCCTTTACCCTTAAATAACTGGACTAATGTTGTTATTTACCGCTGTCAGACGTGCTGTTTGAGGGCGAACGAGACGAGCCCGTCAAGGCCAAGATCTTCATGCACGGAGACTTGTGCTGGACTGACTTCAAGTTGATGATCTCCCGGTCCACCACGCCTGACCTTGTCAAGATGACCGCCAAGATCCAGGACTTTTTTACCCAACAGCACCGCAACAGCATCCGCGCGCTTTCTACGCTCCGCCCGCCAACTCAGTACAACACGATGAACATACTGAGCAGCCTAACTGAGCCAGTCGCCCCCTCAGCCACGCATCCTAAAGACAAAGACTTCGACAAGAACGGTATGTGGTAGCCACCTAGCAGAAACCAGTGGAACTAGGAATTGACAAAAAGGCAGTATGCAGATTGAAAATTTACGAAACACCTTAAAGCCATTCTAAAAGGTCTACGAACACTAAAACCCTTACCGACGGAGTTGGGATTTCATCGCTCTTTGTCTTAGACAAATTACTTTGGCTGATGCATTTCATCTGTTTTCCAAACCATGACGTGAAAGGTCGACGTTTCAGGGTCAGTTGAGGACCCGGATGTTTGCACTGTAAACTTAAAGGCCCATTTGATACGTCGCGCTCCCACCCTGCCTGATCTAATTGTCTATTTGTATCGGCACAAATACATTGGGTTCAACGTTGATTAGGACATCGCTTATAATAAGTCGCGTTCAATAGATTGCAAAGTTGTCGACATGTAAAGTTTCTGTTTCACAAAATTAATTCAGTAGCTTGACGTCTGAATCGTTGTCGTGCCTTGCCGTGCTTAGTGCCGTGCTTCATTGTTCAGACGTCGAACTGTTTATATGCCCAATCCAAACAATCAGATTCGGCACGGCAGAAGCACGACGTATGAATCTGGCCTTGCTTGTTTTAAAAGAAATAATATCCTTCATTTTCATCTTGTCCTGACAATAAAGTTTTGATTTTTTATTGCTACGAGTTTGGAGTTGACCGCAAAGCGCAAACGCGTTTTTTTCGATCTCGCCCTTGTCGTCCCCCTTGTTTACGACGGTCCCTATTATAATAGGGACCCTGTTATAATAGGGACCTTGTTATAATAGGGACCTTGTTATAATAGGGACCTTGTTATAATAGCGACCCTGTTATAATAGGGACCTTGTTATAATAGGGACCTTGTTATAATAGGGACCTTGTTATAATAGGGACCCTGTTATAATAGGAACCCTGTTATAATAGGGAGCCTGTTATAATAGGGACCCTATTATAATAGGGATCTTGTAATAATACCTTGTATAAGACCCTGTTATAATAGGAACCTTGTTATAATAGGGACCTTGTTATAATAGGGACCCTATTATAATAGGGACCTTGTTATTATAGGGGCCCTGTTATAATAGGGACCTTGTTATAATAGGGACCTTAAGCAAGACGACGACGACGGCTAGGACAACGCGATCGAAAAAGATGTGTTCGTGCGATCAATAATAATTTAATTGCAATGGAATAAGCAAAACATAGTCAGAGACAGTAAATAAACTAAGAACATTTTTCCTACAGCAGCGAACGTTGTTAGTGGAGTTTATAGTGCAAACGTCCGCGTCCCCAATTGACCGTGAAACTTGGAGTTTTCACGTCGTGGTTTTACGGTGAACAGGCTGAAAGGTATCAGACAGAACACATTTCCACGTGCTGCTATTGAATTCTGAATCAAATCCCATTGTTTTCTGCCGTCGGCGTCGCGTTGCCGCCGTCGTCGTTGCTTAAGGTCCCTAAGTTCGTCAACGCAGCAAGCGCATGGTGTTTAGTTGTGCCATTTCCCTAGCACTGGATGGTTTGTTGCCAAACCACGTGATGACGATTTGTTCCTGCAGGTCTCAAGTACCAGCATTGGAGCAAAGTCCTGAACGCTGTGTGTGGGCTCAAGCTGAGTATGCTTGGGAACCCTTTGCCTGAGCGAGGCGTGGTACTAGGCGGGAGCCTGGCACTTCGCGGTAAAGGTGTATCTCTTGCTTGTTTCCATGGCGTCAATTTTCGCGCGCAGTCTTGGGTACTATTCTCTCTTTCGTCACCATATATGGAGTTCGTCAGTAAAGTGTGCTCTGAAGAGAAGAGCTGCCAGGTTCGGCGCGTGCGCAGTGTACAGCAGCTAATGATCCGCCTTGGGAATGGGGACGAGGATCAAGCCGGGACCCATTCACCGACAGCAAGTGAGTACTTAAACAAGGACCCGCGGTATAAAAGACGCGGACATGATCCAAGTCGTCTTTCCCGCTAGACCACGGCAAGGACAGAGCTCCGTGAATATCGAAAAAGCAGAGCCGCAGATTAACTTTTATCGTTTTGGAGTTGGAAATAATACTCTGTATACACAAGGCAAGAACGGCGAGCTTCTTGGGAGTTGTTTTCTACGGCAACAACGATAAAAATTGTGATTGAAAATACAATTCAAAACAGTGCGCGGTCGTCTGAAATGACGCTATTCTTTGGCGCGCGCGTGAAAATAACAAAACGTTTTTGCTTTAAAATCGCTCCATTCTCTATTTCTGATCTTTCCAGTCACCAGAGAATTTACTTGTTCGTGTACTGTTGATGTTTAAGACATTATTTCGAACTTGATGATATTTTTTGCAGCAACTGCAAGTGAGTACTTTGTCACGTGTCACCCACGGCAAGTGAGTACTTTATCGCGTGTTACCCACAGCAAGTGAGTACTTATTCACGTGTCACTCACGGCAAATGAGTACTTAATCACGTGTCAGCCACAGCAAGTGAGTACTTAATCACGTGTCACTAGTTTCTTTAACGGACTTCGCGATTGTCCAATTATATCAAATTCATGTTGAGATTTACTGATTCATATTTAAATGATGAGAGATCATCGGCATCAGTGTTGGAAAGGACGTGTCGCAAGACTGTGCCCACGATTTTATTGTTCACTAATAAACTAATGATTAATTTCTTTGCTTGCCTCAAGTTCCTGAATAATCTTGTAATGCATCAACCTAAGTAAGCCAGGCTGACAGTCTCAATGTTCTCTTTGTTTTCAGCCAACATGGCGGTGGTACGCAAGGTGGCCAGGGGTCGCCGTAACCCCCCGTCCATGGGCAGTAGCGTGCAGGAGTGGCTGGGCTACGTGTGCGCCACAGGGGATGATGACTTCCTCCCCTCAGACGAGGAGCCGGCCAGGCAGAGGTCAGACTCTCCTGGTGGCAGTAAGAAGACCACTTCCACCCCGACCCGCGGCAGGTCTGCCAGTTATCGATACGAGCACGACTCTGAGACAATCTTTGCGCTACCAAAATTCGAGGTAAGTCACGTAGGCTCATCCACGGATAGGTACCTACCTAAATCAATTATTGCATTCCGTGAATACGACCTCTCTTTACCCCGAGACATCTTCGTAATGACAATATTAGATGTAAGTCACTAAAAGTGATTCGCGGAGCTCCACCTTAAGACCATCATTGCATTTCCATAATTCGAGGAAATCACTAATTGTGATCCGCGAAAACCTCTATCCCGAAGAGAAAACTAGGCAATGTAGGTAGCGTTTCGTGGCTACTGCCACTTTAACATTGTCTGGAGGAGCTTTTCTACCTGTTCTTCCTCTTCTGGTGAGGCAATAGCCTTCGAAACGTCTAGTGTCTTTATATAATATCTATATTTACTTGCAACATTTTTTTGTTAGGGGTAATTTAGGTGATGTTAATGACCAATCTTCCATTACTCTGTTACTGTAGTATCGATGACGCCCTTTCCACTTTTTCTCGCAGGTCAATGTCAAGACCGAGCACGACTTACCGATGAGTGCGCATGCACCAAGCTGGGTCAAGCGCAAGACTTCTGTACCCCGCGTGTTGACCACGCCCTCACCGCACGTGGTGGAGTGCTCGTTCTCGTCGTGTTTTAATGACAGCCTGTGTGTCACCATGGACGTGGGGCTACTCTTCTTTTTGCACGACGTGGTGCAGACTTATATCAAAGAGAACGAGACCACAACCTCAGGTAGGAAAGAATAACCAAAGGCTTGGGGGTGGCTGGAGGAGGGGTTGGCGGCGACATAGCCCTCGGAGAATCTATCATACCCGTCATCCCTTGCAGGCTATATCTCACCCTAATATGTGTATTTATAGGATCCCTGCCACGTGGGATGTCCCCTACAACCCACGCCCGCAATATTCCGCCGTCTAGTGCGGGCCCCTCGGAAGAGCGTGACAAAACCCCAAAGGCTGTGGACCAGCAGAAGCGAGTGCGGCAGTTCCGCAGCAAGGCCTGGAAACTAGAGCCGAAGGTGCGTTTTCTCTCGTGGGCCGGCAAGAACATGGACCCGGTCAACATGGACTGGGTCCTACAGAAGCTGGGCTTCACGCATGCGCGTCTGACGATTCCCAAATGGGCGCAGCGTGGCGCCATGGACCCCATGGACATTTTTCTGTCGGTGCTGATAGAGAGGTTATTGGCGGGAATGAAGGAAAGCTCCGCCTACCTTGATGACGAGCCGTGACATCATTGGACATGTTTCTGTCAGTGCTGATAGAGAGGCTATTGGCGGGAATGAAGGAAAGCTCCGCCTACCTTGATGACGAGCCGCGACATCATTGGACATGTTTCTGTCAGTGCTGATAGAGAGGCTATTGGCGGGAATGAAGGAAAGCTCCGCCTACCTTGATGACGAGCCGTGACATCATTGGACATGTTTCTGTCAGTGCTGATAGAGAGGCTATTGGCCGGAATAAAGGAGAGCTCCGCCTACCTTGATGACGAGCCGCGACGTACAAAGCTCAAATGCTTTGAGGTTGATCATCAATTCATGGTCACTTATCTCCATGCTTCTTACTTTCGTGCTTTTACTTTCTTATTTAAGTGGCTTGTTGTAGTGGTCCCTACTCTCACCAGCCTCAATATTCAGCTTCTAAACATCTTACTTTTATTTTCCATTTTAAGGCTCACCTAGGTCTTTAGGATTTTATAATTGTGTATTATTAGAAAAAGAAATGTAAACAATATGTCATTTGTAATCTTAATAAGTGAATAAATGATTACAAATAGGATGCTTCCCTGTTTGACCATCCTAGACCAAAAAGTGACGAAAAACAAATTATTGTGCCAGGGAAAAATAGTCCCCCATTATTAGGTTCTTCCTCATGGGATGCGCTATGTTAAAAAAGTAGCGCATTCCATGGGAAAGAATCTAATATCTAAAAAGTGTATACGCCTATTTCAAAAAAGGTGGCACTCGGGAATTTATGACTTGTATCAGAAAGCCATGTGAATGTTCATAAGGAGGTAAACTAGAATTCTACAGCTTTTTTTGAGACCTGAATTTGTATTGGTAGCCAACATGATTTAACAATACTTCAAGCTGTATTGGATTTGTCACGTCAGTAAAGTAGACACAGCAGGCGAAGCCACATGGACAGTACGTCCCGTACCTCCCGTCCCGCATACATTTAATTTCTTCAAAACTAAAAATACTTTTCATTTTGTTTTTTACCTTAAAAGGGGGGTCGGATATCCACCCCACCCCCCTCCCCTGGATCCGCCCCCTGTATTTCGTCTAAGTTCGCAGTGCTACCCAACTTTCTTTTATAGGACTGGACGCCATTTTCTGCCATTTGTCATGACAACAGCCCACGCTTTGACGAAGGCGATGTTTTATTACATTTATAACATTAGATAGTATGCTCGCCTGTTACACTTTTTAAACAAAAAAGTATCATGACAATAAAGTATATGTTAGCAAATCAACTTCCTAAGAAGTCTTAAAAGAATCAGATTTTGGCGATATTTTAAAGAGAATGAATCACATGAGAATCACATTTTTGGTACATCCAGTCATAAGCAAAGTTAAAAGCCGAGACTCACAGCATAGCTAAAACTGTTATTTTACTGAATCTGAGTGAACTCTGAGCACAAATTTCCACCTGGTTTAAAATTATTAAACGATTACGAGCTTGCATGGTTTAACTGTCTCCAAACCACAAAGCACGCATGTAATTATATTCTAAATATCTCGAAAAGGCGTGGAAATCGATGGAAAGTTTGTATTGGACGTTTGATAAGAATTCCTCCCGGAATTGTCTGGGAGGTCTGATTTTCGTAACACCCTTTATTAAGAGCAATTAGTCCTTTAATAGCAAACACATGCAACAACAGCCAATAATTATGTTTGCTTCTAAAAACATTTTAGAAGCAAACATAGAATCTAGGACAATCCGGGACTTTCGGTTTTCGTCTGCTACAAGACCTCCTAAGACATCCAGACCAGAGCCTCCGGCGGAAAGCATGACCGAGGAGCTCTGGGAGCGAGAATGGGGTTGATTCGAACAAAGCGCTCTCAAATACTCGCTATTACTCGACATTGCATATACTCTGATGAATCACGTTGTATAAGTAACACTGCGTTGTATAGGTAAAAGTAACAATGCGTTGTATAAGTAACACTGCGAAGGCCTTGGGTCTGCTGTGCTTATTCTACCGTGATGGACTGGTCCCCAAACAGCGTCGGCCATATTTTTTTTCTTATTTCATATCTTTGGGTTGATTCGAACAAAGCGCTCTCAAATACGCGCTATTACCTGACCTTGAATATACTCTGATGAATCACGTTGTATAAGTAACACATCCTCCAGTCTGATGTGAAGGTCTCTAGCCTTGGAAGGGTTCGTTAACCATGACTGAGCGGTTTAACCATTTCGCCCTGCGTGTGGCGGTCGCTCAGATATGCCAGTCCATGGGCTGGGATTCGCTCCACAAATCAACCCACGACTTGCTCACAGACGTCATGCAGAAATACATGGAGGAAATTGCAAAGTCTGCACATGCCTACTGCCAACTATGTAAGGTTTTCCTCCACTTTGCTCGTTTGGTTGAATTGATTGGTGTTTCTGGGGTTTCGTTCCACTCTCTTAGTTTGTTTCGTGTCCTCCAAGTCCTAACACAAGGAAAGACAGATTCAATTCGATTCAATTCCTGTGTGCCCAACAGGGCTATAATGAAGCTGTTAAACGCTCACCCGCTTACCCAGGTGACTGTTGTTTGAGCTTGGTTAAGTAGCAAATATATAACGTTAAAATTTAGCCCCACTTTATGAGTTTGGTAAAAAAAAATAATTCTTAGTTGAACTTCTATCCCAACACCTTAAAAAATCTTGTACTGTATACGCCTATAGAAAGCCATTATCTTAAACTCAGATAATTATAATTTTCTATCCATATCTACCCTGTCTTGCAAATGTTGTTTCATGGTTCACAGCTGAACCCACTAAAACCCACATTAAAAACTGTTATCTGTGATCTTTGAAATAAAAATAGATTCTGCTCTGTGAGCTATCTGTGTGCTTCCAGAACTGGGTATACACCTATTTCAATAAAGGTTGTCAGTGCAAATGGCGAATGACGATTGGCAAATGGCAGTTCTACGACCAAAAGAAACCATGCGTCTTGAAGAATATTGATAAATCAAAACAATTATCCATTAAAGGTTACCAATGCTTGGCTCTGGCATTGCTGTAATTAATTTAACACCTTTATTTTTAAGAATAATTAGTACCCATAAGCCATTCGCCATTTTCACTGACAACCTTCTGTGGTGTATACACCTTCTCAAGCATGTACTAGTCAGTAATTTGCACATAAGTCAAACAGGTTAACTTAATGGACTTTTTTTTCTTTTTTAAGATTGTCACACTGAACCAAACCTGGATGACCTGGGACTAGCATTCAGTGACACTGGAGTTTTGTTAAATGAGCTTGAAGATTATGTGACTCAGGTAGACCAAGTTCATTTTTTCCACCAGTTACCACGGTTTCCAAAGCCGAAGGCTTGCCTCCTCCATCACCCGTGTAATGGAGAGATAGCTGAACGTGCTGAATATTACCATGAGCACTTACCACCACTCATCAAAGCCCTGCAGCCCACTGAAGGTTGTGTATTATTCTATTCTTCCTTGTGTTTTTTAGAGAATTATCTGTCCTCAGTGTTACTTGTGAAGCTTAAAGCCTCTTAGTAAAGTTGAGCTCAATCTCCCTTGTGAACCCCTGAACAGTCTGTTTTTTATCTAGTTTGTGTGAGGAAGGATTTTGTTGTATGTGTTTGCAGGTCTTTGGTAAGTTTTGGTGTGGTTTACAATAAACAAAATAAGTTTTTTTGATACTGTACTGTAAGCAGGAGCATTGCCAGGATTTTGGACCATACTGTACATGTCCAATTACAACAGGAGCATTGCCAGGATTTTGTACCATACTGTACATGTCCAATTACAACAGGAGCATTGCCAGGATTTTGTACCATACTGTACATGTCCAATTACAACAAGAGCATTGCCAGGATTTTGTACCAGACTGTACATGTCCAATTACAACATGTTCGATTCTCAATCATGACACAATCATGAAAAGCCAGGATTTTGTACCATACTGTACATGTCCAATTACAACAGGTTCGATTCTCAATCATGACACAATCATGAAAAGCCAGGATTTTGTACCATACTGTACATGTCCAATTACAACAGGTTCGATTCTCAATCATGACACAGCTAGAATATTTCTGTTTCTCCGTCCTAATGTAAGTAGAACCTTCTGTTACTCAGTTTCAACATGGCTGGCTCAATGAGCTACTTTTTCTGGAGTTTTCACCATCTCTACCAAGACAGAAAATATATTATTTTTGTTTTGGTATTGAAAAGAAAAATGAAACTTTGAGCAACCTAAACTGCCCCCAAACCCATAATGGCATGCTCCTAAAAATCTTTGTGAAAACGCTGAATACATATTAGAATTTTAAATGTGAAGCACTTAGGTCATGACTGATATAATTGCAATATAATTTATTTATTCAATTTATACATAAACTGTATTTTTCGGCTGTCAGGTGTGGGGGTTAGGGCCCCTTGAGTGATTCCCATGGCTATGCTCCTGGTTAGTGAATTAGCCTCTGCTTTTATTGAGAAAAAAACAACATTGCAATCAAGCTGTTATGTATAGGTAATCATATGGTTTTGAATTCAATTTGGAAATAATTTGCATAAGTGAGTTTTTCAAAAGTTCAAATTGTATAAGCCATCTTCGGCAGGGTGGAAATTATTTTCTAATTGAACTAGAATAGAATGATTACCTATTAATAAAATACATGGGAAAAATTGTTTTAGTGTGTAGAAAACATACCCGATATAGTCTATTTCAGAGTGTTATTCACATCTGGATGTTTGAATTTTCTATTGTTCAACTATTTGAAAGCCAATCAGTGTCCAGTTATACTGAATTACCGTTTCCTGCACTAAATTGCCTGAAAGCTGCAATACTGTCAGCCTATTAATTTTTCCAGGTATATCATTGATATTGAATTATTAATGCATTCTGGGTCAGAACTTTTAGGAATAGAAATTTAAGTTAACTTTTTTGTAGCTTTACTTTGCTTCAATGTTTTGAGAGTCGAAAAATTTATTAAGTTAAAGATTTGTAGATATTCAATTATAACATATATAATAATAATTTTAAGGATATTTCAATCACATAATCCTAATACAAATGATATAGTGAAGAAGAAAAAAATAGCTTGACTGATTTCAGACATCATAAAAATCCTTTTAATACTTTTTTGCAGATGAAGGAGAAACGGGTCCAGCAGAAACAATAGATCCGGAAAATGGCCAGGAACAACAATTCTTGCGAAGTGAAATTAAAACAGTTGCAGAAGAGACACACAATGACCTTGTTGGTAACCTTACTGAGAAAAGGTCACTTGACAGCCCTTCTGAGGCTGATACAGAAACCAAAAGGAGACGGCTAGAACATGCTTTTCTTAGTAAGAATAATAAGGAAAATGAGCTGGACATTTTGCAAGCGCTTCAAGAAAAAATCTCTCCATCGCCATCACCATCACCAGACATTTTACCCATGGATATGGATGAGAAATCAGAAGGTGTCTTCAAGTTTACAGCAGGGCCCATTCCACCAAAAGTCAAATCAACACTTGTGAAGAAATCTCCGGGAAAGACAGTCAAAGAAAAGAAAACAACATCTAGCTTATTGAAGTCTCCAGATACTGGCGCTACTATCAAACCAAAGGTTAAAAAGAGTCCAGCTAAAAAGAAGCATCCAAAGAAAGCCGTGGCTGAAGCTTTAAAGAATTCTAAGACAAAGTCTCCATCAGCAACACCTTCCCCGATAAGCTCACCCATTAAATCTCCGGTCACCTCTCCCATTCTATCCAAAGCCGCCCAACAAACAGCAAAAGAATCTGCCTCGCCCAAGACACCCAAACAGACAAGTGTTAAAGTAGAGAGTCTAAAGTCTCCACCAAGCAAAATACTAAGCCCATCTAAAGAAAGCAGCATTGAGCAATTATTGCCACTGGCGAGTGCCATGGAAGAACCAGCTCCAACAATGCCAAAACTGATCTTCAAACCAGTTAAACAGGAGAAGGGTGCAGCCCCTGAATATTCAGTTGCACAAATGGTGTCCCATCTTGCTGATCCTGAAGAGAAAAAGAAAGCAAAGAAACATCCTGGTGATCATGCTGGACCAGCATTAGGGGAGCCGAAAAAGAAGAAAAAGAAGAAGGGTACAAATCAGGGTGGGACATCTGTGTTCTCGATAGCAAATTTCCTGCCACCAAGCTGCTCCACCCCAGAACCTGGTCCATCTAATCCGTTAGGTGATGAAGTTATCAAGAAAAAGAAGAAGAAACACAAGGACAAGGATAAAACTAAGGACAAGCACAAGACGAAAAAGGTAGAGACTCAAATAAGCACAAGACGAAAAAGGTAGAGACTCAAGATAAGCACAAGAGGAAAAAGGTAGAGACTAAAGATAAGCACAAGACAAAAAGGTAGAGACTAAAGTTAAGCACAAAACAACAAAGGTACGAATAAAGATAAAAAGAAGACAAAAAAGGTAGAGACTAAAGATAAGCACAAAACAACAAAGGTACAACTAAAGATAAAAAAGACAAAAATAGTAAGACTAAAGATAAGCACAAGACGAAAAAGGTAGACTAAAGATAAGCACAAAACAACAAAGGTACGATTAAAGATAAAAAGAAGACAAAAAAGGTAGAGACTAAAGATAAGCACAAAACAACAAAGGTACGATTAAAGATAAAAAGAAGACAAAAAAGGTAGAGACTTAAGACAAGTACAAAACAACAAAGGTACGATTAAAGATAAAAAGAAGACAAAAAAGGTAGAGACTAAAGATAAGCACAAAACAACAAAGGTATGATTAAAGATAAAAAGAAGACAAAAAAGGTAGACACTAAATATAAGCACAAAACAACAAAGGTACAACTAAAGATAAAAAAAAGACAAAAATAGTAAGACTAAAGATAAGCACAAGACGAAAAAGGTAGAGACTAAAGATAAGCACAAAACAACAAAGGCAGAGCTGGCCGAAACAGGACTTGCATAAAAGGGCAAATCTGATCCCAGACACATGTCTTAGAAGGGAAAAACCTGGGCTAAAAAAATAGACTAGAAAAACTAGAAAATAAATGGTACTGATAAAGAAACTTGTCCTGAAAAAAAAAAGAAAAGGGGCTGGAAAAAAGTTAAGACTGAGAAAAAAATGTTTGGCTGTCTAAGAAATGTTTTGGCTGTCTAAGAAATGTTTCTCTGTACTGTGCACCTGGTTGTTTAGAGGCCAAAGTTAAATATTGTTGCATTATCTTGTTACCTTACAGATTAAACAAGAAAACAAGGAATTTATGCTTGACCCTCTCTCTATACCTGGTAACAGTGGAAGCTCAATCCCTCGTATCAAGTTGAAGCTTGAGCCTCCCAGTACAACAGACATGCTGGCTACCACAAAGGAGGCTAAACAGCCTACTGCTCAAAAAATGTAAGTTTACTTAAAACTAGTCACACACATGTTAATTGCTATTTTTATATGTACAGTCTTATTTTAGATAACAAGACAGGAAACTCTTATGGTGTACTGAAACACCGGTAGTAATATGCTATAGGAGAACCAACAAGGGCATTGAATGGATGATGTTCTCTTTGTTACAGTGTGATCCACACCAATAAGGAACCCAAGATCAAGAAGACCAGTAGTCATGTCGGCTTGCCTGGGTCCACCATGGGGACATCACACCTTAAACAGGAGCCTGACTTGTCTACCGCCACATCAAGCCAGGCAAAGGACAGCATTGCCAGGACTGTTGTGACAGAGACACTCTCTTCAACAGTGGTGAGCTTCAAGGAGAAAACCTCCCTCCCTTCATTTCTTCCTCACTAACTGTGAAGTGACGATGACTTGGTATCATGTTTGTCTGTGCTAAACTTGATTTTGTGAAGTCAGACTGGATGCAAATTAATTTCACGGCATCACATCTTCTATCATTTTTAACTTTTGAGTGTATTTAAATAGAGAATTATACAGCCTTTTCAAAATGGATAGACATGTATCTTGATACAAGGATTTTTCGGATCTTGGGCACTGTATAACCATATTTGTGATTTTCGGATGCAGTATTAGTCCCCCACCCCCCCACCCCCAGCCATCCTCACGTTTATGGAGAATTGGCTCATTATTATTTATTACACTTGGGCGAAGTAATAAGAAAGATTTTACATTGTTTTGTTACACACTTTTTCCATATTTAATTAAGTAATCTTAGAACAAGCATGCGATTGCCCCTTTAACTTTGGTTTAGCTGATGAAAAGATTAAATAATGATATTGAGCTCCACTAGCAAATTTTATGCGTAATTTCTAGACTCGTTGCTTTGGGACTTATATCCTGCTTTTAATAGATTGTGCAATAACTTCCATGCTTGGGTCCCCAGCAATTGTACTTCTGCCCCGCATGTGGGTTTGCTGACGATGGCAGCTTCATGATAGGTTGTGACAGCTGTGACAAGTGGTACCACGGGTAAGTGGCAACTTTTCCTTATTCATTTGTTTGGGAGCTAATCTATCCATCAAAGGAATACATTCTTTGCTCACCCTATAGGCTTGTTAAACATTGAACTTTAAAAAGAACACCCTCATGCTGATTTGGTAAACCAGGTAAACTCAAAACTGTATGATTACCTAGACTAAACAGATTTAGTCCATCACCTTACCAGATTACAGTATATCAGTACAGTAGATGAACACAAACCTCGCCTCCTACTGTATAGTAAGCCAACAGTGATATACGCCCACTTCGAATATCAACAAAATATAGCCATCATGTATAAGCAAGTCTTTGCAAAACAGATTTACTCGACAGAACAGGTGCGAACCCTGTTTGATTGCTGATTTCTTCATGCTCCTCTGAATTTCTGTTATTCAACTCCATCTTACGCAAAGTTTCTTTTGTTTTGTTTTGAATGGAACTAAGAGAGGAAGACAAAAGCTTTAGAGTAGGGACTTTAAGATGTGACAACGGTGACGGCTGGGACTGCGTGACTGAGAAAAAGACCTTAGCTTTAAACGATATGTTCAAAACTAGTTTAAAATTTACAGACTATATCCGGAAGCAGGCAATTGACTAGAGACTTTATTTCTACAATAGTGAACTAGATTTGTAGGCTTAGGCTAGATTTTTACTTCAAGCGTCCATTTCCTCACTAGATGGATAACTTGAATTTTCGAGTAGTGATTTGGCGGAGAACGATTTCAGAAATCTTTTTAAAGATTTCTGTCTTCAAGACAGGATGCAATTTCAGTTGCTGCCTTTCAATTTTTAAAATAATTCCACTTTTTTAACGTTCCCCTTTTAGTAACCATCCTTGTATCATTTTAATCCCTTGTGAAGTTTTTAAATTGTATTTTGATAAATGTGCTTTGTTTGTTTTGTAGTTCATGTGTGGGTGTACTTGATGATCCTGGAGGGGACTGGTACTGTGTTCATTGCACGGCAAAGAAAGCCAAGAAAAAGAAGAAGAAAAAAAGCAAAGTCAAGGAGAAGCTCAGGACAATGTAAATAAATATTGATCGAAAACAATTTGATACTCATAAGCGTGTACCCATATTGTGTATGTATGTAGAGCAACAGTTAAGAAAAGTAAAACAACTTGCTACTTCTAGCTGACAGACTGTGGTTGATTTCCCTTAATGCAATGGTACAACACACCAACAAGTTCAATTTGACATCAAATATAGTCCATGAGCTAAATCTCCATGGAGTTTCGTAGCACCCCCAGTAAACATATTGGTATTGGTATCAAATAAAAGCAGAGGAAAAGAAATTTCCCAACCATGTTTATGTAAATAAAGTATGTGAAATGACTAAAATTTTGATCATGGCATTATTCTGTTGCATTACCCTGCAACATAGTTTTCTTCCTGTTTGTTTCTATTGATCTCTATCCTTTTGCGTTCTCTGCGAGTTGAATTAATTAAGTATCTAGATGGTAAAAAAAATGTTTATGTATTTTTTACTATGCAAATGTGTCTGTTGCTACGGATACCATTTAAGGTCATGTTCATTAACAGATACCAGTTTGACACTCAACTAATAGCACGGGTTAACAGTGAAATTTTCCTGGTGCTTTAGGGAAATAGTATGCGTCGTCGTTAACATTAATTAAACCATGCTCTCTTTTGAGTCCCCAATAGATTTATCTCATATCTAATTTAACTTATAAAATATGAAAATGAGTCAGTCAAGGTGAGGATGAGGTAAGGGTAGGCAGTCAAGGTGATGATGAGGTAAGAGGCAGTCGAGGTGAGGATGATGAGGTAGGGGAAGGCAGTCAAGGTGGGGATGAGATAAGGGGAGGCAGTCAAGGTGAGGATGAGGTAAGGGAAAGTCAGTCAAGGTGAGGATGAGGTAAGGGAAAGTCAGTCAAGGTGAGGATGAGGTAAGGGTAGGCAGTCAAGGTGATGATGAGGTAAGAGGCAGTCAAGGTGAGGATGATGAGGTAAGGGAAGGAAGTCAAGGTGGGGATGAGGTAAGGGAAGGCAGTCAAGGTGAGGATGAGGTAAGGGAAGGCAGTCAAGGTGAGGATGAGGTAAGGGAAGGAAGTCAAGGTGGGGATGAGATAAGGGGAGGCAGTCAAGGTGAGGATGAGGTAAGGGAAAGTCAGTCAAGGTGAGGATGAAGTATGGGGAGTCAGTCAAGGTGAGGATGAGGTAAGGGAAGGCAGTCAAGGTGAGGATGAGGTAAGGGAAGGCAGTCAAGGTGAGGATGAAGTATGGGGAGTCAGTCAAGGTGAGGATGAGGTAAGGGAAGGCAATCGAGGTGAGGATGAGGTAAGGGTAGGCAGTCGAGGTGGGGATGAGGTAAGGGTAGGCAGTCGAGGTAGGGATGATGAGGTAAGGGAAGGCAATCGAGGTGAGGATGAGGTAAGGGAAGGCAATCGAGGTGAGGATGAGGTAAGGGTAGGCAGTCGAGGTGGGGATGAGGTAAGGGTAGGCAGTCGAGGTAAGGGAAGGCAATCGAGGTGAGGATGAGGTAAGGAAAGGCAATCGAGATGAGGTAAGGGTAGGCAGTCGAGGTGAGGATGATGAGGTAAGAGAAGACAATCGAGGTGAGGATGAGGTAAGGGAAGGCAATCGAGGTGAGGATGAGGTAGGGGTAGGCAGTCGAGGTGAGGATGATGAGGTAAGGGAAGGCAATCGAGGTGAGGATGAGGTAAGGGAAGGCAATCGAGGTGAGGATGAGGTGGGGGGAGGCAGTCAAGGTGAGGATGAGGTAAGGGGAGGCAGTCAAGGTGAAGATAAGGTAAAGGAGTCAGTCAAGGTGAGGATGAGGTAGGGGGAGGCAGTCAAGGTGAAGATAAGGTAAAGGAGTCAGTCAAGGTGAGGATGAGGTAAGGGGAGTCAGTCAAGGTGAGGATGAGATAAGGGGAGTCAGTCAAGGTGCGGATGAGGTAAGGGAAGGAAGTCAAGGTGAGGATGAGGTAAGGGTAGGCAGTCAAGGTGAGGATGAGGTAAGGGGAGGCTGTCAAGGTGAGGATGAGGTAAGGGGAGGCAGTCGAGGTGAGGATGAGGTAGGGGAAGGCAGTCAAGGTGAGGATGAGATAAGGGGAGTCAGTCAAGGTGCGGATGAGGTAAGGGTAGTCAGTCAAGGTGCGGATGAGGTAAGGGAAGGAAGTCAAGGTGAGGATGAGGTAAGGGTAGGCAGTCGAAGTGGGGATGAGGTAAGGGTAGGCAGTCGAGGTAGGGATGATGAGGTAAGGGAAGGCAATCGAGGTGAGGATGAGGTAACGGAAGGCAATCGAGGTGAGGATGAGGTAAGGGTAGGCAGTCGAGGTGGGGATGAGGTAAGGGTAGGCAGTCGAGGTAAGGGAAGGCAATCGAGGTGAGGATGAGGTAAGGAAAGGCAATCGAGGTGAGGATGAGGTAAGGGTAGGCAGTCGAGGTGAGGATGATGAGGTAAGGGAAGACAACCGAGGTGAGGATGAGGTAAGGGAAGGCAATCGAGGTGAGGATGAGGTAGGGGTAGGCAGTCGAGGTGAGGATGATGAGGTAAGGGAAGGCAATCGAGGTGAGGATGAGGTAAGGGAAGGCAATCGAGGTGAGGATGAGGTAAGGGAAGGCAATCGAGGTGAGGATGAGGTAAGGGTAGGCAGTCGAGGTGGGGATGAGGTAAGGGTAGGCAGTCGAGGTAAGGAAAGGCAATCGAGGTGAGGATGAGGTAAGGGTAGGCAGTCGAGGTGAGGATGATGAGGTAAGGGAAGACAATCGAGGTGAGGATGAGGTAAGGGAAGGCAATCGAGGTGAGAATGAGGTAGGGGTAGGCAGTCGAGGTGAGGATGAGGTAAGGGAAGGCAATCGAGGTGAGGATGAGGTGGGGGGAGGCAGTCAAGGTGAGGATGAGGTAAGGGGAGGCAGACAAGGTAAGGATGAGGTAAGGGGAGGCAGTCAAGGTGAAGATAAGGTAAAGGAGTCAGTCAAGGTGATGATGAGGTAGGGGGAGGCAGTCAAGGTGAAGATAAGGTAAAGGAGTCAGTCAAGGTAAGGATGAGGTAAGGGGAGTCAGTCAAGGTGAGGATGAGATAAGGGGAGTCAGTCAAGGTGCGGATGAGGTAAGGGAAGGAAGTCAAGGTGAGGATGAGGTAAGGGAAGGAAGTCAAGGTGAGGATGAGGTAAGGGTAGGCAGTCAAGGTGAGGGTGAGGTAAGGGAAGGAAGTCAAGGTGAGGATGAGGTAAGGGAAAAAAGTCAAGGTGAGGATGAGGTAAGGGGAGGCTGTCAAGGTGAGGATGAGGTAAGGGGAGGCAGTCGAGGTGAGGATGAGGTAGGGGAAGGCAATCAAAGTGAGGATGAGGTAAAGGAGTCAGTCGAGGTGAGGATGAGGTAAGGGAAGGCAGTCGAGGTGAGGATGAGGTAAGGGGAGTCAGTCAAGGTGAGGATGAGGTAAGGGAAGGCAATCGAGGTGAGGATGAGGTAAGGGTAGGCAGTCGAGGTGGGGATGAGGTAAGGGTAGGCAGTCGAGGTAGGGATGATGAGGTAAGGGAAGGCAATCGAGGTGAGGATGAGGTAAGGGAAGGCAATCGAGGTGAGGATGAGGTAAGGGTAGGCAGTCAAGGTGGGGATGAGGTAAGGGTAGGCAGTCGAGGTAAGGGAAGGCAATCGAGGTGAGGATGAGGTAAGGAAAGGCAATCGAGGTGAGGATGAGGTAAGGGTAGGCAGTCGAGGTGAGGATGATGAGGTAAGAGAAGACAATCGAGGTGAGGATGAGGTAAGGGAAGGCAATCGAGGTGAGGATGAGGTAGGGGTAGGCAGTCGAGGTGAGGATGATGAGGTAAGGGAAGGCAATCGAGGTGAGGATGAGGTAAGGGGAGGCAGACAAGGTGAAGATAAGGTAAAGGAGTCAGTCAAGGTGAGGATGAGGTAGGGGTAGGCAGTCGAGGTGAGGATGATGAGGTAAGGGAAGGCAATCGAGGTGAGGATGAGGTGGGGGGAGGCAGTCAAGGTGAGGATGAGGTAAGGGGAGGCAGTCAAGGTGAAGATAAGGTAAAGGAGTCAGTCAAGGTGAGGATGAGGTAGGGGGAGGCAGTCATGGTGAAGATAAGGTAAAGGAGTCAGTCAAGGTGAGGATGAGATAAGGGGAGTCAGTCAAGGTGAGGATGAGATAAGGGTAGTCAGTCAAGGTGCGGATGAGGTAAGGGAAGGAAGTCAAGGTGAGGATGAGGTAAGGGGAGGCTGTCAAGGTGAGGATGAGGTAAGGGGAGGCAGTCGAGGTGAGGATGAGGTAGGGGAAGGCAATCAAAGTGAGGATGAGGTAAAGGAGTCAGTCAAGGTGAGGATGAGGTAAGGGGAGGCAGTCAAGGTAAGAATGAGATAAGGGGAGGCAGTCGAGGTGAGGATGAGGTAAGGGGAGGCAGTCAAGGTGAGGATGAGGTAAGGGGAGGCAGTCAAGGTAAGAATGAGATAAGGGGAGGCAGTCGAGGTGCGGATGAGGTAAGGGAAGGAAGTCAAGGTGAGGATGAGGTAAGGGGAGGCAGTCGAGGTGAGGATGAGGTAAGGGAAAGTCATTCCAGGTGAGGATGAGGTAAGGGAAGGCAATAGAGGTGAGAATGAGGTAAGGGAAGGCAATCGAGGTGAGGATGAGGTAAGGGTAGGCAGTCGAGGTGGGGATGAGGTAAGGGTAGGCAGTCGAGGTAAGGGAAGGCAATCGAGGTGAGGATGAGGTAAGGAAAGGCAATCGAGGTGAGGATGAGGTAAGGGTAGGCAGTCGAGGTGAGGATGATGAGGTAAGAGAAGACAATCGAGGTGAGGATGAGGTAAGGGAAGGCAATCGAGGTGAGGATGAGGTAGGGGTAGGCAGTCGAGGTGAGGATGATGAGGTAAGGGAAGGCAATCGAGGTGAGGATGAGGTAAGGGAAGGCAATCGAGGTGAGGATGAGGTAAGGGAAGGCAATCGAGGTGAGGATGAGGTAAGGGAAGGCAGTCGGGGTGAGGATGAGGTAGGGGGAGGCAGTCAAGGTGAGGATGAGGTGGGGGGAGGCAGACAAGGTGAGGATGAGGTAAGGGTAGGCAGTCAAGGTGAAGATAAGGTAAAGGAGTCAGTCAAGGTGAGGATGAGGTAGGGGGAGGCAGTCATGGTGAAGATAAGGTAAAGGAGTCAGTCAAGGTGAGGATGAGATAAGGGGAGTCAGTCAAGGTGAGGATGAGATAAGGGTAGTCAGTCAAGGTGCGGATGAGGTAAGGGAAGGAAGTCAAGGTGAGGATGAGGTAAGGGGAGGCTGTCAAGGTGAGGATGAGGTAAGGGGAGGCTGTCAAGGTGAGGATGAGGTAAGGGGAGGCTGTCAAGGTGAGGATGAGGTAAGGGGAGGCTGTCAAGGTGAGGATGAGGTAAGGGGAGGCTGTCAAGGTGAGGATGAGATAAGGGTAGTCAGTCAAGGTGCGGATGAGGTAAGGGAAGGAAGTCAAGGTGAGGATGAGGTAAGGGAAGGAAGTCAAGGTGAGGATGAGGTAAGGGGAGGCTGTCAAGGTGAGGATGAGGTAAAGGAGTCAGTCAAGGTGAGGATGAGGTAAGGGGAGGCAGTCAAGGTAAGAATGAGATAAGGGGAGGCAGTCGAGGTGAGGATGAGGTAAGGGAAAGTCATTCCAGGTGAGGATGAGGTAAGGGAAGGCAGTCAAGGTGAGGATGAGATAAGGGGAGTCGGTCGGGACTTCACCTAATCATCCCTCGGTTGAGAGGAAATTTAATCATTAAATTTTCTTCATGTCATGCTATAACTTATAATTAAACGTCAATGTGGTGATTAGTTATTTACGATGGTGATAAGATGCAGTTAGCAGGTGCTGATGAGGTCAAGTTAGTGAGCTAAGTTAAGTACAAGACATAAGTAGTCAGTAGGCGAGGTAGAGTCAGTCAAGGTGAGGATGACGTAAAGTGGGTGAAGGTGAGGTAGGGTTACTCAGTAGTCAAAATGACAAAAGGTTACTCAGCCAAGTTGATGATGCAGGTGATGCAGGGTTTCTTTGTTAAGGTGGAGATGTTACGAAGAGAAATGAGATCCAAACCAGGTTAACTCTACTTTAGAGCCACACATTAGCTTGCCTGCTTAGCAGCCGCTTTTAGTGTCACGCACACCTTCCCCACAAGCGGCTGCTGTAAACCTAAAAACATTTCAAATAATGCCAAATTCTAGCGTAGAGATAAGAGCGTAAACGATAAGAGCGTAACTTTGAAGGTTTTACAACTGATTGATATGAACGCAATACAATATAGGTATATCTGCTAAGCGTGAATTCGTAGATGTGAGACAGCAAGATCCTAAACTCGCGGCAACGGAGGTAATGCGGTAACACAGGGTAACGGAGGTTATTTTTTAAAAATCTGTTCAAACAAATCAGCTTTTCTTAAACTTAATAGAATGTTTAGAGCCTACAAATATATCTCAAGCATTAGCTTGAGTTCTTTGGGCTCTTTTCGGTTGGTTTGAGACTCAATCGCATTCTGCAAAATGCTCCTTTATTCAAATATAGTACTTCTATCGAGGTCGTGTTTAGTGCACGCAAATGACACTCGCAATTACATTTCTAGATAATAGAATCGGAAATGCAATGAAAGTAATGCATTTCATATGTTCCAGTAGAAGATACCTGCATTTTATGCGATCGTAACTTAAAATTGTAACGGAGGTTACTAGAAGATAAAAACACAAAAGAGTGTGTCTATCTTGTTATTGTTAAAGAGGAGATATTTGAGCTCTTCACTGGGATAAAGTTCCCAATGATCTATCTCAAATCTAGTTATGCCGCACATCACTAGATTTTCTCCTCCCTCCTGAATTTTTCAAATCCCCTCTATCAGGCCTCTATGGCCTGAACAGGGTACATAATTTTAAGCATGGCTGTCCTAAACAGGGTACCGATTTGGTTGCCTTGCTAAAACTCGTAACCACTGAACCCGCTGCCGATTTGATTGCCTTGCTAGTTCTCACACGTGCTAACAGGATCCTAAAATTGAGGGTGTTGTCCTAAACAGGGTTCGGTTTATTGTGTAGGGCGAAATAAGAAGAGTTTTTGGACGATTAAACTGCGGAAATAGTAAAAAAAATCGTTCTCTTTATTTCTTCGCCCTAAATATGGCCGCTTGTTGGTGTTGCCCAGATGGCTGCAAGGGGTTAAAGAACATAACAACCTGTTATTTTAATCTAGCCTTTTTATTCTTACAGAAGGTTACGTTATTTAAATTCTAAGAATGACAAATTCTACATGACACGGATCCTTTGTTGTACTCTATTCTATATTTAATATTCTAGGGCTGTTGTGGACTGACAATCAAAAGATAAAATAGGTTAACGGTGGTTTGAACTTCGCTGTTTGTAAGGTAAACCAGGGAATGATGACTACACATTTATGCAAAGGAGTGGGCATTGACTAAAACGTTCAGTCCTATAGAGTGCTTTTTAATAACCCGTGGAAAAAGGGTGATAGTCAAAGAAACAAAAAAGAGAACAATGGGATAAAGTAGAAAAGAGTAGTTCGCGTGTTAATGAACATCACTATTATTACATATCATATACTGTTTACATATTTACAATATTGCCCGGGAATTTTAGAGCTATGAAGTACTAAGAGGGTACTAAGGACGAGTGGAGGGAATTCGAAGTCAATGCTAAAATCTCTATTGACCATATGTTTAAAGAAATAACTATACATGCTAGACATCATTATAGCAGTCAAAAGTCTGGCATTTTTTATATTATACAAAACATGCACTAGTCTTATCCAAGCAGTAGATTTCAATGTCTAATAGGGCACAATTTAAATTTAAAGCTATTCTATTACACAATGGCATACTATAAAATCAACGCAAAAATTACTATAAAATCGTGAAAATTCAAATGCGGAGGGATAAAATTGGATGTTACATCCCAAAGCAAGCAGTAAAACGCCATTAAATAATATACACAAAGGCCAACATTAAGTCAAATAAATATTAAAAGAAGCGATCAAATTCAATCTTAACTTCATCAAAAAATGGTGTATAATTTCCAGATGGATAAATGAAAGAGCTTGCACTAATTGGTGATGCGATCATATAGACCCCACATATCTGGCGGGAAGATAATGCATTGCTGAACATAAAATTACTATAAAGCTTACTGACAAGATTGGCTATCCACAAGCTGTCTCGCTCTATCTAAACACAGAGCCCATTTAGAATATTGTGATATTGATGTGTGCTTGTGTGTGGGAGTATGGGGCATGGCAGGGCCTCTAAATGATGGTTACTACACATCAGCTGTTGTGACAAGATTCAAGCATTAAGCATCATTACGGTATCAAACATCATCACGATAGACTATGGGCTACCCCTTGCTTCCACACCCCAATACGATCCAAATAGGAGGCTTCAGGAGAGCTGATCACATCTTGGTGTCGACCTCAAAATTATGCTCTCTTCCATTTCCCATGGCTTTGCCATTCATGGCATCGGTTTCTTGTTTGGTATAGCAACCGCGGCCCGGGGGTAGGCAGGGTGTGGTTACGCTCCTCAGACGCTAAAAGATAACGGTGAAACCAATAGGTTAATACAGCAAAAAAGAAAGTGGGGGTTCAAGTTATCAAGCTACCGTTAAAATGTAAAAAATCCATATCATAGCTGCTCACATTTACATAAAACCAAGTCCAAGGGAAACTGAGCTCAGTTCGAGAAGGGAAATTGCGATAACCAATTTCGAGATTTACTGTTTTGCAAATTGTTAGCAAGATTTTGTTTGAGAAGTTAAATAACCTATCACTTACATCAATAAAGTCCCCTTCAGCTCTCATCAGGTTGATGACAGCAAGGAGGGGGATACAAACAATGGAGGAGAGGGCGAGAAGCCAGCCAATGGCATCACCCCACACTGGGTACTTGTAGGTCAGGTTGTAAGTCAGGGGCTCGTAGTTCACCAGGCTGAAGATGAAGACAGCCTTAAAAAAAAAAACACAAATCGTGAGTGACGTGTCAATATCACCTCTATCTATTTAAATTATTTGTACAAATAATAGTTTACAGTACCTCTGCAGAACATAATAGAGCCAATTTAAGGCGACTATGCACCATTTGAACATCTAGATAGCAAATAACCAGAAGAACCTGAACGATATATTTGGGGTTGTTCAGGGTGGCTTCTGTTTTCTTGTATGTTGGATTGTCAAGTAAAACACGGCCCTCAAAAACCCTGACGTAACCCTTTCAAGTAAAAAAGCCTGAAGGATTTACCAGGCAGAAGATGGGTGTGCAGAATATCCAGCAGACCTTCAGGTATGGATTGATGCGGAAACCAATCATGTCAGTCATGTTTTGATAGAAGCGTTCAGCACCTGAAACAATGACAAGAAATGAGATACAAACAAAGAGGAGCATGGAACAAGTAACCAATAATCATCCCTTACCATAAACCCATCCAATGCCAATACTCTCAAAGAGGGAAATCCAGAGCAGACAGATCCCACTGGCTGAGTAGTTGTCAAACAGCTGGAACACATACATTCCTCCCTGTAACACAAGATGACCACGTTGGGTTAGAGGTATTTTGGTAGATTGGAAAACCATTTACTGCAAAATAGGTTTATAGAGAACTCACTGGTGAAGTCCTTGGGCCAAATCATTGTTTTTTTTTTTAACAAGGTTAATTTTGAGACATTTCGAATTAACTTGCCAGATTTCACTTATCAGGTTCAATTGAAAATATGTCATAAAAAAATGGTGACTGGCATAGTCTCTTTTAGAACGTACCTGCAACCCACTTGGTGAAAAAGAAACCTCACCTCAGTGACCATAACAAGGCCAATAAAAAACCAGAAGGTTGAGCAGGCAGCAATGAAAATCTCTTTTCGATAGCCACGCCTCAAGTATCCAGGGAACATATCAACGATGGCAGTTACGAAGCCTTCCACGCCCACAAACTAAGAGAGAAATATAGAGATATGTTAGTTGGTGCAAAAAGCTCCCTGTCAAGGACCACACAGCAGAATTGCACATTGCACTGTGCCTTTTAAAGTTTACAGAACAATTTGATACAAGTTACATTAGTTACAAGTCAACATGAATTTTGCAAACAGTCCTTAACATGAGCCGATGTGTTTAGAATACATGCAGGAAAGAAAGCATCAATGTACAACGAAGGGCACAAGATATAAACAAATGCAGAATCACAGGTATATGCATCGATTATTTTTTTACCGAAAGACAAAACTTGTAATTGTGAAACATAACATGCATATTTACAGATAACAAAAAAATTGACTACATACGAAACATAACCAACAAATACATACAATACAAAAAAATATTCGAAATTTTAAAAATAAGATATCGGTCACAATGTAAAAAAGGTTACATGAAAAAAAGAACTGAAACAAACGTACTGTATCAAAGATTACAAACAAAAGTTATAAAATGTTTGGGTAAAGAGGTAACAATATCTTTCTGAAAGCAGTATTCAAACCTAGCGGAAATATGGGAGAGAAAAAGGGTTTTTTAATCCTAAGCAGGCACCATCTTACAGCGGTAAGATAAAAAATCTTTGCAAGTAAAACAATCCTTTTCTCTGGTAAATCCCTGCTCAAAGCGGAGGCCATGACCAGTCAACCCTCACCACTGGGTCAAGACAACTGGAAACCGATTTAGTAAGTTCAATGCCATGGCATATTTTTGTGACTTTTTATAATTATGATGGACACACATTTTTTTAAGGAGCAATAAAAAAACATTCAGTATATAACTAGTTCCTGCAGAGAACAATGGTTAATATTGAGTTCAGGCTGGATAAAGATCATCCAACCAAAGACCAAGCAAAGATATGTTACAAAAGATGCCATTCCGAAGGGTCCTCTTTGGTATGGGAGAGGTGTTGAGGTGGTATGGTTGAAAAGAGGTTTTTTCATGTTTGAATAACTTCGCCCAGACAACAAAATGCCATTAACTAAAACACTCAGTCATTTCTGCAAAAAGTTACTTGGTACCTCAGAAACCAAAGGTGGGCTCCTATTTCCCAGAAAACAATATCGTTATGAAAAACAGTGTGTGGTAAAGGCAAATAAATGATGTAATTCTGTTGGATTCCATTTTCTAAAATTTCTGGTACTTTTAGAGAACCTTTCTTAACATTTCTGGATGTCATTTACCAAATCTTAAAAGAAGAAATTCTAATAGCATTTCTTTTTTTCAACTTACCTTTATGCTAAATTGCTTATTTTTAAATGTCGATTTTTTCCCACCCTGTCTTGTATAAATCAAAAGTCAACTATTACTTAGAATTGTAACAAAATTTTAGAATTATCGATACAGAAAAAACCCTTTGGTTCCATGAGAAAGCCTCTCTGCCGGAACAACTGAGTGTTGGAAAACACCAGGGCTCGGAGAGAACAGGACAAAAAAAGGGGTAATATACTCCCTTTTTTTCTCTATGAAACTGTGGATCATATGCTATTTAAAGCTCTATTTCTAAAATAGTACTTACAGCTCATTAGTATGTAGGAGGTTTCTCTAAACAGTATGCATACTAAGCCAAATTTACTTTTTTTTTAATTTGATAAAAAATTCAAAGAAATGCATACTAATTAAGAGCAACAAACTTTGCACATTAAGGTTGCAGTTATTTCCCCTTTGTTTTCATGCTTAATTCTTATTAAAGTTTTCACCAGAAGCCATTATTTATATTAGTCTACTGGAAATACAAACTGTAGGTCTTTATTTTACCAGAGAATTCATTAATAGTTTAGACTATGTTAAGTACCAAAACATTACTTCTTGTAAGCTTTATATTAAAATCATATTATGTTTTACAACTTACTCTTCTGACAAGTGAAAATCACAAGAAATAGTGAATACTGTATTATGCACTAAACTAACCTGTTTTTTGATGATTGTGTATTGCAATCGGTAGTATCACTTAAATTATGTAAAAAGGTGATTAAAAAACTACAGGTTTTTCTTACTTCCCCAAATCCCATTTACATTACAAAGTACAACAAATGGTTATAAAAAAATGGGATTATCAAATATCCCTTAAAGAATGACTTCCCCATAACTTGGTTAACATTATGGTTATACTACATATAGCAAAAGTTATTCTGTAGATCCCAAAGAGTGAAAGTTCAGGGTCAGATTTTGGCACTACAGGTGCAAGTGTATCTCAAAGTCTGCCACTGTATAGTGCTCACATTCAAATAGCCACTGTGACTAGTTGATAGTATTTCTGCTAAGAAAAACACTGGAACTAACTGGCATAGGTACTGACAACAACAATTAGCTCAGTTGCCAATTCAACCTCTTACATGTTCCTTTTTGTTACCTGTGTTGGATATTAAGTTAAGTTTTAAAATCGGGCCCTGAACATTCTAAATGGGTCTATCTATCCTTTGCAACAAAAAAACGTTTAGTCCAAAGAGTATATAGGTAAAAAAGCCAAAACATTAAATATATATATATATATTATATATTCTTAGAATAAACCTACACTCACACTCCCGCCCTGCTTTCTTAAAGCTTTTGCTAAGCTTGGGCCCATAACATTCTAAATGTCTCTATCTATCCTTTGCAACAAAAAACGTTTAGTCCAAAGAGTATATAGGTAAAAAAGCCAAAACATTAAAAAATATATATCCTGAACATGTTTAAGCTATGTTATTATAGATTAAGGCTTCTTAGAATAAACCTTCACTCACACTCCTGCCCTGCTTTCTTAAAGCTTTTGCTAAAATGATAAATTATAATGATAAAACAGGTTTAATAAAATTTTGCATTAATCTTTACACATGCTTACACACACTTTATGAAAACACTTGTTAACTCTGATTTATAAGAAAGTATATGTATGTACTAACAATGTTAGTTTATAGGAACAACATATAAACTGATGATCTCAGATAGCATATACTTACCAAATTGTTGATGCTATTGAAATCAAACTAAAAACAATGTGTATGAACCACAGTTTCATGTTTTCAGTGCCCTTGAGCCCCGGATACTAGTGTGCATATATTAATGCACAATACTGAATAAGCTAACTGCAGCAACCAGTTTTACTGGAAGCCGCGTGAAGTACCTCACTGTCCAATCCCAGCAGGATAACCATAAAGAAGAACAGTATGGACCAAAGTGGGGAAATAGGCATCTCCGCAACAGCAGCAGGGTAGGCTATAAACGCCAGGCCAGGACCTATATATAGTGAACCAATATAAGCAACAGTAGAATAATTACACACACCCCCTAGTACTCAGCTTGCCACAATCAGCCAGAGCTTATAAAGAAAATGCATGAAATTTATTTTATTTCAACTCACCAAGCTCATTGCATTTTATTGTTTAAGATGTTTTTTCATTTAAATATATGAAGGTCATAATCCAGTTTTAATACAATATACTGTAGCATGATATTTCTCATTAAAAAGTTCTGTTAGTCAAACAAGGACAAGAATACTTTAGTAGACACCTACCTTAAGAATAACATAAAATAGAAAACACCTAGTTTTACTAACAGAGGCTTTTTGATGAGGACAGCACCACCCAATGAATTTTGTTCGAGTGCCAGCCCATCTTGTAATGGGCTGATTGTGACAATGTTGATAAACTTACCTGCTGTCAAATGATTTTCTAACAACAAGAGAAAGTAAAGGGGGGGGGGGGATTCCTACCAAGCAAGCAACCAAGGTTGCAAGGAGAATCATTTCAGAAAATGCATTTCTTTTCAAGGGAAATGTTTAAGTTATAGCTGTGTCGTCTCTGCTGTCTCAGGGTCACCTGCTGAAAAAGAACCCTCACATGTTATACTTAACAGTACCTGATTCAGCAACTTCCTGGATGGGAACTCCTTGCTTTTCGGCCATAAAACCCAATACAGAGAAAATCACAAAACCTCCATAGAAACTTGTGCCACTATTTACACAAGCAAATATAATGCAATCCCTGCAAAGAAGGCAAAAATTGCAAAAAGTTAATTGCCTTTGAACTATGCATTCTTTTCAAACTACTTTAATGTAAATAGATGTTTAAAAAAACACACACAAACCTGTAACAATTATTTTTGAATTTATTGTAACTCCCAAGAGCTACGAGTGTCCCAAGTCCAATAGAATATGAGAAGAAGACCTGAGTGGCAGCTTGGAGCCAGACCTAAGACCAACATGAGAGGTTGAAAGCAGATAAAGAATACAATTTGCACTAAATGTATGTATTTTTTTCTTTCATCATAATCATAAGTACTGTAAGTGACCATGTGTTTCCATTGAAATATCTTTATTGGAAGCTGTAAAAATTATTTTCCAACAGGCACAGTTTCTTTTAATCACTTACCATGCCAATTTCAACTTTACAGACATTTTGGTATAATGATTCAAACTTGTTTACCATTTAACATGGCAAACAGCATCGGTTTATTTTTAACATCTAACTAAAGCTTCAGTACACACTAAAAATATGTAACAACATGAAATGTAATAACAGGAAATTATCCTGGAACACAACTTTTGGATGTGGGCTGCTCAAAGTTCTAATAAACTATCCCTTAAATCAAAGTATGTAAAAGAGAAAAGAATTACTCACAGAGCCATCCTGCAGTCTGCTCCAGTCTGGTTCGAGATAAAAGCGGATTCCTTCCCTGGCGCCAGGCAGAGTGACAGCCCGTACGCAGATGATGGTCAGCAGCACGTAGGGGAATGTAGCTGTGAAATACACCACCTTCCAACAGAACATTCAGAGTTAGGATAACAAGATAATTATCCTTTGAGCCTTAAGGATACTAGCCACTATTGCTACTGCACACATTTTCCTGTGCATTCAAAGTTAAAGAGAATTACCACTTTCGTCTAAAATAGAACATAAAAGTAGGTGTATTGTGGAAAAGGAAAATTGGGGTTTGCAAGCATTTCATGATTGAAGTGGATCATTGATATTTCTGCTCAGAATATATTTCTGCTCATAAATGACAGATCACAATTTGACAACTTGTAAAACAAAGCTCTGATTGTTTTTCTCTGATTCAATAATACGAGCATTCAGCCTAAATCAACCAAAAAGGAGCAAAGTTACAAAAATTGATTAAGCAATTATAATACCGTCTACAGGCTATCCAAAAATTGTCTTCTTTAGTAGAAAAAGATAAAAAGCAATTTGCACCAGAGAGCCTGCTGTTCAGGATAGGGGAAAATTTGAAAACTAATTCCCCTTCCATAAGAAGGATTTGCTAAAGATTATTTGTAAGCATACAATAGCCTCACCCTTCCAGTAGATTTGACACCTTTAAAGACGCAGAGGTAGCAGACAATCCAAGCAAACAATAGACACAAAGCCATTTGCCAGTTGATGGTCCCTATTTGGTCCAGGCCACCAGAGATATTCAGTACCTTTCGCCTAAAATATGGAGAGAAAAACAAAAAGTACAGTACAGCACAGTTGGAAAACTCATAACTTAAAGTTTAGCACTTTTTCGAGACTATGATGGTGCCAGCTAGATTTCACAAAAGAGATTTCTCATGTAGAGATTCATAAAATACAAACTGAATTTGAAAATATTTCCTAAAATTATGTCCGTATTCAGGCATGGTTCTAAAAACATTTTAAAATATGTTCTCTATATAAGAGTTGCTAAATACTAATAAGCATAATGTTTTTAATTAGCAACTCTTATATTGAGAGCATATGTATGTACATAATCAGCAGCATCTTTCCATAAACATTTGAAAGATTTGATCAAAAGCTGACAACACTTACTCCCAGAATTCTACAATAGGTGAGACTGTTCCATTGGCTTCCACTGTTACTGTCGTAGAATTTGTTATTGTTGCATTGGTTGTTGCATTGTAGGTGGCATTGACAAAAGTAGTGATCATTTTCCTGCCTACATGGCATTTCTCTGTATTCCAGTCATTGTCACAGTGAGACCACGGTAGTACGGCTTGGAATGAGTGGAACATATAGTAGAATGCCCAGCCAAGGATGACAATGTAGTAGATATTAAGGTATTGCACTATCACCACACTTGCATAACCAATTCCTTAGAAATTAGTAAAAGCACAAATTAAAACTGTGGAAAGTGATCTCCTTGTAGTTTTCTGGGCTATCTTTACGGTACATTTAGTAAATTCAGTACCAAGAATTGTTAAGACATGTTCTTACAGTACTGACGGAAAGAATTGCAAAACAAAGTTCAGCGAATTACAATCTTTTGTCCTCAATCCGAAAGTTGGGATGTTTTCGCCTTTGGTTAAGAAAGGCAATGCTAGGATTAGACAAATTTGAAAGCGTTAAACGTGAAATGTTTTAGCATGAAAAATATGGCAATTATTAGAAGTTTGATTATTTGGAGTTTCATTATCTAAGTTTCATAAAATGTGTGATCATCAAACAACACGTCTATATATGACGTCTATATATGTTCAAAACATCTTTGTTTCAAATGTGGTAATTTCAAATTCCTGCAAGCTAGACAATGCTAGGATTATAGTATGTTATCAAAACGTTTAGAGTTGAATAGTTTATAGCTTGGTAAAGTAGATATTTTTTGTATGGAAATTATTCTGAGTTAGATGCTTCATTACTGTATTGAATCTCTATAACACATGTTATCAACAACGCAAGCAACGTCTAGTAAGCAAAATTAGAGGCTTTTACTAGCATTAAGTATCTAAGTAGCGTGGAATATTAAATTTCTTTTGTATGGCAATAGTCCAGTTTCGAGTTCCGCTGTGCCTGCTGGTCATAGGCACAGAGGACGCATAAATACAGTGCAAGCCTCGGTTTCAATTGAATCGATTGCAAATCCCAGCGGGATCATGAAGTATTCACAGGTTTTTGCAGTGTTTTATTCCAAGTTCCAGAGGATTCTCGCTGGTATGCGCATGAAATTTGCCTCAAGTCGAGGCTTAGGCTGTATTTATGCCTCCTTAGTCTGTAAGTCCAGCGGTCATAGTGGAACTAGAAATTGGGCTATTATTCTAAGTTTGATTTTAGCTTCATTATTGAAGAGCAAGAAGAAAACAAATCAACTTTCGCTTTCGCACAAATATCGATTAGTTTATCGATTGATTTTTAGAAAAGGCGCGAAAACATGAAGCTCTCGCACAAGGTCAACTTAAAACAAGTAAAAGAGTGAAAACATTCAAACAACAACATACCAAAACCTTGGAGTAAGAGATGTTGGCCTTAATAGCCCTTCAGACGTTAAAAAGAAGAATGATCTGTGGGCCCAAACGAATGGAAAGCAAAGCAAAAAGGTTTACTTGGTTTACACCATTCATTGTGACAAGCACCTTTATATAATTCAAAGACTTTTTTCTTGGAACCCTGCTTTTATTTAACCAAAAGAATCATAGTTGGAGATGTATCCTCTCATGCTGATAAAACTTTGTAATCGTTTTGCCAAGATTAGTATCTGTACATTCTCAGGATTTCATGTTAGTCCAGCATCCGAAATTTCGGTAGGCGAAATTACAGTGAAATTTGGCTAGAACACATTTGCTGTAAAATCGTGGCTTAGACGAAAATTGCTGAAATTCAGGCATGTGTCAAACAAAAGAATTTCGGTACAACCAAAATCCGACGAATTCTGGGTATTTTCGGATGTGCTTGAGGTTATTTTTTGAACTTCGGCCAATTTCTTTTGCATTACTTTCCGTCAGTACTGTAGTTAACTGTTTGTAAACCTTACACATGATCTGTGATTGTTCGAAACAAAGATTCCAATAACTTTTTATGGTCTTACAGGTCATGCCGACAACCAAACTGACAATTGAGAGTTGAAGACTGCCCGAGGATTGGTGAGATTAAACCATTGTTTTGCAGATCTCTAACAGTGATTGGTTGACATTTGCTGCACTGTCAAACAAATTGAACACTGTGCAGTCTGTGTTCTCATGAGATTTAACATACTATTGCAAGTTTTTTTCTATACAGTCAAACAATGGCATCCCAGCTGATGTTCTACAAACCTTGGAAAAGAGGGCAGATTTTCCAGGCAGTAATACCACCTTGAGACATGAACTGGCCAAGGCACACTTCAAGGATTAGAAGGGGCACTCCAGCCAACAACAGGCAAATAAGATACGGGATCAGGAAACAGCCTAAAACACAATGGGAAACTCATTAATTAATTATCCTTGCCATAGGTAACTACTAAAGGGCAGTTTCTATAAACCTACAGTACAGTAGAGTAAAACTAATTTTCACTATATATTTAGCTCATTGTCTTCTATTACTAATAACCATAGTTATAGAGTGGAATGGTTAAAAAAATCTGCTGAACTTCAAAGGCCAAAGTATCTATTTGTTATTTGGCCCTGTCACATGATTGTGTAGATGCAAAAGTCAAAGATTAATTGCTATCTGCATTTAATATGATTTTTATCATTAAAAAACTTCACAGTGTTGATACTGATTCCAACCAATGCTATCATGCATGCTGTAAACAAACATACATCGCTGTAGAAAACTTATTTTTTATGTTCTAGGTGCAGAGCTCAGGATACAAATGCAATAAAATATGGCAGTGATAAAGACAAAGATGAAAAGAAAGTTAAATAAAATAGCAAAGTTTTTTGCTAATGCAGTAAACGTTTTGTACCCGTATACTTGATTTCATAAATCTTGTCCATATGTTTGCTTGTTTTGTGGACATCCTTGATCATGTGACAGGGTTGTTCAACATCAGAGAGCACCTATTGTTTATGTCTGAAGTTTGCTGGGTTTCATAATCTCCTTTTAACTATGTATGTATTTACTAAAAAACTCTGTATGTGCAATATGATTGTACTATCGATTAAAAGAAATTTATGAAAATAGAGCTTATGAGTTTGTCCACTTGATTTATCAAGAGGGAATGATAAACTGATTACCTCAATAACTTTTTGGGGTGTATGTAGTGACAATAGAGGAAATATCTTTATCCAGAGAATCATCTGAATAATTGAAATGTAAATTTTATAGAATACACTAAAAATAATGAATCTTAGATACTAAGATAAATTGGACAAAGACGTTACATTGGTACGATGGTATTTTTTTTTCGAAAATTGCCTTGATACATTGAGCATTGGCACTATAAATGTAAACAAAGAGAAAATGACCTGAAACTGGATAAATCAAATATCATTCTTTGTGCAAGATATTAATAGCAATAGGTTTGAAACACTAAAATATCTTTTGGATTCCTGTAAGATCAAGAAATACCAATATCAATGAACTGACAGTGAAATTGTCATGACATATAATAGTTCTCTGTGGGTAACAGAAAAAAAAACACTTATGGATGCTGTTAAGCAAAACAACAACTTTTCATAGGATTAAAATTTAAATTGGAAATTCAGATTTATGGAGCACCTAGTGTTAAGGGTAAGTAAACAGATGTTGTGTTTTAGCTGTTTTCAGCAATTTTCTATGTTGTTAAGAGGTCTATTAGTAAGGAATAGTCATCAATACACACAAGATAATTGGTTTATAGTTTTTTTTGCCTTAGGAAACATATAAATTTATTTCAAAATTAGAAAAAAAAACTTGGCCCAGGCTTTAGGTTGTTTATTCTTTTTTTTTTTACTTTAAAAATATTTTGAATGCTTTAGCAGACAACCTACAGCTATTCAAAGCAGCAAAAGCCTACATCCCATGCTGTTTTATTGTCCTATTGTTCTAAAAGATCTGCTATCAAACAAAGAATAAAATGGTTGAGTTGATTACAGGAATTGGTACTTCAAAAATTTGTCACGTTTGTCTAAAGAAAAGTTTTTAATACTATAACCATATAACAAAGGGATAGACTCATGATAAAATCATTAAAGGGAGTTTTTGGGCAAAAAGGGGACATATGGCAGTAAATGGAGCTAGAGGCTACATAACATCTGAGTGTGAATATTAGGCTAAAGCTCTAAACTAAATGTAAGATGACGTTTGCCCATCGAATACTTCACCCGAGCTAAATAAAGGCCTAATAAGCTGGTGGAAGAGAAGGGGGTAACCAAAGTTTCATGGGAGAGTGCTTCGTTGAGCAGAACAACCCAACTGTGTCTACATAACGACGGCCTGAATAATAATGAGTTTATGCATACAGCGTAAATCATTAAAACAACGCCCAATAAAAACGCATTGAAGTCGTAATTTACAGTCAACGCGCACAATAAAAGCTGCTTGGGATTAAGTGAAAGTAAAAGCATATTCATGACAATAAAGATAATAACAATTTCATATTCTACAAAAATATATTTAGTAAGTTTAATTTAAGTACTTGGGGGTCGTGCCAAAGGTGCAAGGGTGAATATCTACATTGTACTCCTACGGTATAAGCCGGCTTGTACGAGCAAACGCACTCTCTACAAAACATGCTTTCCGTGTATTAAGGAGAATTATCAATCAAATCCAAAAATGTCTTGATATATATGAGGGTGAGCGCAAATTCCTATCTGTTTCGCAAGAAAGTATTGAATTCACGGCGATTCATGCAAGGATTAGCAAGCAGGGAATCGATCGATCATGTTGAGTAGAAAGAAAGCTTCGTAGTCCTTCTAAAGTATAGTTGTTATCTTTGGACTCTCGTGAGGTTTTCAATGAGTTCTGTCATCGAGTTGATCGACGCACGAGGTTAACTAACAAAGACAACACGCTCAAACTAGCCACAGATACAACGGAGAAAAATAGCGGATTACATAGAACTACTACAACTTAAGAGTGAATGGATTTGCGAATAGATTGCGCATGAATTTATGGGTTAATGTTTTTGACTACAACTCTAAGCAATACAAACAACAAACAAAGTTCTCGAATCACGAATGATAAACCACTGTCGCCGTCAGGTGCGAGTTTCGTGAGAAGAAACGAAAGCGAAAAAGGAAGCGATTCTGTAATACTAACCTCCACCATTCTTGTAGCACAAATAAGGGAATCGCCAAATGTTCCCTAGGCCGACAGAAAAGCCGATGAGGGCAAGGATAAAATCCAACTTTCCCACCCAAGTCTCGCGCTCTACAACCTCAGCAGCAACCATGTCTACGTCTAGGCGACAAACTCAACCCGTGGACGATTAGAGAGCTCAAATCTTGCTACAAAACACTGCGGTGCTTTCACTCTGCCTGTTGTCAAGTTTTTTATATCCAGATTGAAGCGTCTGCTTTGTTGAATGAACCTCAAATCCTGAACAGCATACCACAGTGTTGGAAGCAACTGTAGAGCCGATCGCTTACTAACTGTCACGTGATACGCCGTGAAACTACTAAAAACCCCTGGTGTATCGTAATCGGGCCGTGTGATTGGCAGATATAAATATCAACAAAACAAGCAATGACCACCTGCCTAAATGTCGTACTTTGTACTAGAAAGGTTTTGGCACTTACTTTTCGATGAGAACGTTGTTGAAAGCCAATAACAAAAATTGATTATGGATAACAAAAGCGGTAAAAACAATTAAAAATAAATTTCGTCGAAAAAGGGGGCAGCTATAAGCAAATATAACCTAAAAACAGACGTAGATAATAATAAATACCTTTTCTCTGCAGAATTGCGTCTCATTCTTAGCTTGAGGAGACTGCACTCTTGGAGGAAGTAGTGAGCATATTTTTCATTCATTATTCTCATTTTTGTCCCAGTCTGTAAAAAAGTGACGTACAGGTGATAAATGAAGGGCGCCCCTTCGGCCTTGTAAGCAGTTCTTACGTATGTACTATCCATAAATAAAAAAATAGTAAAGATACAGGCAGCTAGACTTTAGATAATTAGAAAGTCGCTGCCGAAGACCATTCAAAAGCCCATCTTGACGAGACCTGACAGGTATGGTGCTTGCATCGACAAATATAAAATATATTATCAAATTTTATAACGTTTTTAAGATTCAATTGGTGAGTAGCTTAGAGAGTATTTCCGACGGGGCTTTTCAAGATTTTCATGGCGTCCTGCTTTTGTGTTTTTTAGGATTAAAGGCCCATTTACATAGCTGTCAACTCATCCGCATTAAGCGGGTGTCACAAGATTTTGGTCCTCACCACAAGCCTATTTTTTTGTGAGAATGTTCATACATTCCCTGTATTCACCCGCATTGGCTCTCTTGGTTTCGTTTCATATGTTTACTGTTTTCACCCGATTTTACAAGATTTCTGTCCAAGTTGGGTTGACAACTATGCATTTACACGAGCAATTTTTGGTTGACAACTGAAGTTGACCGTGTAAATGGTCCGGCAACTTTTCCTTGACAACACGAGGACCGCCGAATAGTCTTTTTGACTGTATTATTCAATTTATACAATGGCGACTTTGTTTTTAAGATGCTCTCCTTGGACCGTACGGCCTCAAGAAGTGCAGAAACAGCCCTATCAGTACCACATATAGATCAGTACCACATACATCAAGAGAGGCCGAAAAAAGTTAAGGTGAACGAGCTTATTTTACCGATAAGGGTTGAGAAATATATATTATATAGATAGATTTATTTACCTGTTTACAGAGCGGTCCTTAGTGAGACTCTGCAAATAGGTTCTCAAGGTTTCGATACTGTGTTTCACGGGAAAGGTGACATTTTTAGCCATTTGCGCCGAAATTTTGATAAATCTGGATACAAACATATTGATGTAAATTTAAGTAAGAACCCTTTCTCCTCTCTTATGCATATCAATATTTGGGTGACCTTCAAACCTGCTCGGTCAATCTCTTGGAGGCCTGGGTCTCAGGGCTTTTCAAGATTAGTGAGATAAAGATTTGACCTAGCGATCATTTTTTTTCTTGACAAATTCACGCCGCGAGTCTCAAATTGACAGGAATCAGCATTTTTCACCATGTTTTCTGGAGATCATGGAGCGGAAAATGTTTAGCTCTTCTAAATATGGGCAACAATGCCCATATAAGATAATACAAACGAAGGACACTATCCATGGGGAATATGTTTGATATGCGAAAAAGTTAAGGTTGACCCCCCCTATCTTAGTAACAAATTAACTTAGTGCCCCCCTCTGGTTTACAGCCCCCCTCCTGATAATTATTGCACAGTCCCTTACAGTACGATAACCAGTTCCGTAGCAGTCCTAGTTCCGTATCACTCAGCACTTGTTTTTATCTTTTTGCCTCGAATATTGTAGATTTGAACAATCCAAAACTACCTAAGTGATACAAACTATTAACCTTTCCTGAGATATAAATCCAGCTTATTTTATCCAATGGTACAGAAAGTTTCATAATTTCGAAGCGATTTTCATAATTGTTGCTAAAATGAGCGACTGCACAGTGAACTGACCCGCGTCACGAAAGTCAGATAAAAACAATAACTCCTTTAAGAAAAATATCCTAATTTTTATACGACTGCTTTAAAGAAAGAATGTCTGTTAATGTGTATGTTTTTTTTCTGACATGATGCGATTTTTTCGATTTACATTGCTTTTAGTTTTTCGTGCTTCCCAGAGGACTTGGGAATAGTTCCGTATCCCTTCGCCCATAGTGTGTTTTTGGTTTGACTGCAGATATAAAGCCGCGAAAAGGATTGATTTGATTATCTAGTTCTCAATTAATCATTTTAATCTCTGTTATTTTAATCATAAACGGTTAATTTAATTATGTGGGTTTAGTCGTTTGGCTGAATAAAGAACTTCATTTTAATGACAACCTAGCTTGTATTAGTTAGCGCTCAACAAAATATTATTCTATATTAAAATAATTACTGAAACTGTGATTGATATATCAAAATGCTAGGATGATTAAATAAAACGGCCAAGATTAACCATAGTTAAATCATTAGCTGGCTAACTTACAATGGGATTGTTATTGCAGAACTCGTAAATGAACGACAACAACGCATTGGCGGCCGTAGCATTCACATTTTGTTCTTGTAAATAAAAACGGCTTGTTGTTGAGCTCTCGTGCACGAAAATTATCAAAATAAATCACCCAATTCTAGGCTCACCTTTTATCCTCTACATTTTTGCATTTTGTCTATTTTGCCGTTTCAGTATTTGTGTGGGTTGTGGCATTTATTTTGGAAAATTTTATCCGACCGTTTTGTTTCTTGCAATATGGATTTTTTAGCGACACGCGAGCGAAAGCCCATTGACGATTGTTGGTTTGTTAACTTGCTGCATTGCGAAGTTAAAATCATTTTTATACATTAATTTTAAGCAAAAAGAAAGGGATGTGATATGTTATTCAGTAAATATGTTTTTATTGATTCTCATATGAAAAAACTCGTACCAGACGCAGAATTTTTTAGTGATACGGAACTATGCCCGCTGCTACGGAACTAATCCCACTATGTGCAAACAGAAAATACCATATAAATCAATAAAATTTGAAAAATTGTAGTCTTTTCTGTGGATATTATATGCATAGGTAAATTTGTAGTCGTCTGAGCATTGGGCCCTCCGCAAAAAAGATCGCTGAATACAATCGCTGAATGGTGATTTTGAAATTTCACTCCGTGCAGTGATAACGCCACAGGAAGCCCACTCAACTCAGCGCATGGTTTATTTATAATGTGCTTTGAACTTCGTTTGTGAATGGGTGGAATTGCCTTCATTCCATTCCGGAATAGCAACGCGGGAAAAACGAACGCGCGCTTTTTCTAATTAGGGGGGGGGGGGGGGGGACTGGGGGCTTTCAGTGAAACCAGCTGGCGCCCGCTCTGCCCGGCCCGCCGCGCCTCCCAGCCCGTTTTCATAACTTTTTCTTGTTTCTCACAACCCTCCCCCAAGACTATAGTATACACGGCTTTTCAGAGTAATCCGGTAGCGCGCTCCGAGCCCCGTCCAAGCTGCAAAGGGCTTTATCGCTTAACGGGGGTCTGTAGCAAAGCCTGAAATACCCCAGTGAGACCGACTAGCACCGCCCTGCTGCCCACCGCACCTCCCAGCAGCCCGTGTACTGGGTAACGCAATAACTTAAATAAATTAATAAATTCTAGCTTGCGCTAATGTCTAGGTGGTGGCGACAGGTCTAGAAACGTCCCAGATGGCCAGGGACCCGCAAGGATCGAATTGCTGTCAAGGCGCAAGATTAGAAAGAATCTAGAGATTGGGCACCCACTACCTCAGAAGGTAGCAGGTTCCATATCCTAACTGATCTAGGGAAAAAAGAGTGACTATGAGTGAGAATACTAGACTGGATCTGCCTATATTGGTAGGGATTTCTTCGGGTTGCTCTGGGATTTGACAGGATACACGGCGGGAATTTAACGTTCACAGAGTTGTTGCGGATCTTATAGAACAAGCAAGCCTTGTCGCGTCTCCTACGCGAGTACGCGCTCCACGATGACATTGGGTCGAGTTGTCATGGTTGACGGACGCATGTCTTGAGAGCTCTGACCTAAAGAGTGATTTTTTTTTGCAATTAATGCTCTCCTCGACCAAAAATGTTTGCTCAAAAGCGACAATTGAGCAGTTCATCAAGCCCCGAGACAAGCAGCGAGAAAAGGAGAAATTCAGTTCAAGGAGATTCAAAATCCGCCGCCGAGCTGAGCACCATCTTAGACCGTATTAACCAGCTAGCGGCTTAAATGAACGATGGTTTCTCAAAAGTTCACACAGACATGGACGTATTAAGACACGAATTGCAGGTCTCTATTCAAGAGATGCGAACAACTATAAATGACCTTGAAACCTCCGTTAACGCAGCTTGGCAGGAAATTCACGCTCTGCAAGCAGAAAAGGAAAGCGAGAAGAAGCAGCGAGAAAGACTGCAGGAATCACTAGAGTTTGAAAGAGAGGAACGTATTCGCCTTGGGGCGTATACAAGGAGGGAAAAAATCAACATTAAAAATATTCCTGAAACCCACGAGGAAAATTGTAAAGACAAGGTTATTAGCATTCTACAGAACGAATTAGAAATGCCCAAGGCAGCAACTATCATGTTTTATGCTGTTCACAGGGTCGGCAAGAAACGAGAAAAGAACGCAAAACCAAGGCCAATTATTGTAAGATTTGTATCCAGGGAAACAAGAGACGCAGTATTTCGCCGAAAAAAGAAGCTAAGCAGCTCGACACGATACGAAAACGCTTACATAACTCAAGACTGTCCCCGTGAGATCCAAAATGAACGAGCAATATTAATTGCTGCAATGGAAAAAGCAAAGAAAGACGGTGTTCAAGCGAAAGTCCTAGGCCGCTCTATTCACATTAATGGCCAAACCTTCAGAGCTTCGAACCTCCCGCCGGAATTTCAAGCAACAAACGATGAGAGATGAGTTATAACTATTGAACATATGCAAACTTTAACTTTTTGTTTTTGGCCCGTATTATTAGAAGATTGTGGGGGCAAAGTTGATCATTTGTTTATATCCAGCGTAACTTATTTACTACCATGCTGCCAATTAAGATAATTCTCATTCATAAGCATGCGAGGTTGTTATTTTTGATACCGTAGTTGTTTTTCCTGATATTTAATCGAGAGCAAGACACGCTATTTATGACAAGTCACTCTTATGGTCTTTCCATCCAGGCCTAAGCCAGACTAAATTTTCCAGTCAGATAATTTACTCTCTTTGTGGGCTATTTTTCCTGGCCCACTTGTTTTTTTATATAAGCTTTGTATGACGTTAAGGGTCATATTTAATCGTTTTCTGTCAAGTCTTCTTTTACGTAAATTGTGGAATTTTATTTATACTTATATTTTTCAAACGGTCAAGTATCCAAATGATTTCAAGGTAAAACCTGTCAATGCAACCAATGGTCTTTTGTTACAGCACTTTCGCTTCACTAAACACCGATTCCCAGGGGGGTAAAACGAGCTCGTTAAACAATCCAATTAATCTAAAGTGTGTCTCTCTCAATGTTAGGGGCATGAACAAAACAATCAAAAGAAGGAAAATTTTCAAATGACTGCACCAGCAAAACGCGCTTATTAGTTACCTACAGGAAACCCACAGTACAATAGACAAAGAACCTTTTTGGAGGTCTGAATGGGGAGGCGAAGTATTTTACAGCCACGGCACCAGTGATAGTAAAGGCACCATGATACTTTTTGATCCTAGATGTTAAAATGTTAAAATTTTAAAGTCTATTCATCACAAAAGTGGAAGATACGTTATTCTTAGCGCAAAAATAGAAGACGAATTGTTCACAATTTGTAACGTTTACATGCCGAACGAGCAAAAAGGGCAGATAGCACTTCTCGAAGAGTTTACCGAGCACTTAAATGATTTACCGGAAGCTAATATGCTGGTCATGGGTGACTGGAACTGCGCGCTCACAGAGAAGGATAAGAGAGGAGGATCACCAATACAAAAGAAGGCACTTGTTATCGTAAGAATAAAAAAATTCATCGACCAATTTCACCTTGTCGATATCTGGCGCGAGAAACACCCGAATGAGTTAGCGTACACTTGGTGTAACCCGAGTTACAAGGTCCAATGTCGGCTAAATTATTTTTTTATATCGTCTCAGTTGTCTCAGGTTACAAAGGACTGCGAAATTTTTTTCGATCCTTTTTCTGACCACTCTGCTATTTTGCTACAAATCCAAAGCGAAAATCAAAAAACAAAACGCGGCCCTGGTTTTTGGAAGTTCAATTCCTCATTGCTTAAAGACCCCGAGTTTACAGTTAAAATACGAGCCCACTTCAGTACTATCTCCAAGAAGTACAGTGGAGTTGAAGATGAAAGACTTTTTTGGGATTTAATGAAGATGGAAATTGCAATTTTTACAAAGCAATTTTCAGAGAAGAAGCCGCAAAATTGCGCAATGAGGAACTAACTCTTTTAAAAGAGCTAAATACTTTGCAAAAGCAAATAGAAAAAGCCAATGACAAACAAAACATTTTAGAGCTCCAAATTGCATTTCAAATGATCCAAGGCAAATTGAATAGGGTCATGGACCGCAACATACAAGGAACAATTATGAGAAGCAAAGTACGATGGTTTGAGAGAGGGGAAAGGAATACTAAATACTTTTATAGTTTGGAAAAGCGAGGTTACAGCAAGAAACACATTACCAAACTGCAAGCCAACGAAATTTTGCGAGAGCAAAAACGCTTTTACGAAAAGCTATATACGTCTGCAATCTCCCAAAAATCAGGATCAGCGGAGAATGGTAACGAGTGTAGCTTTATGAATCGCATTGATGTCGCTAACCCCGTTGATGATGAGAATGAAAATTGCGGATGAAAAATGAAAAATGAAAAATGCGAATGAAAATTGAGTGAAAATGAATGTTTTGAGGCGCTGAAAAAATTCAAACCAAATAAAACACCCGGAACCGATGGTTTATCAATGGAGTTTTATCGATACTTCTTGGAAGATTTAAAAACAATTGTTGTTAACTGTTTCAATAAAGGCTTTTAAGAGGGACAGTTATCAATTTCCCAAAGACGTGGTATTATTTCCCTAATTCCTAAAAAAACAAAAATACGCTTTTATTAGAAAACTGGAGACCAATATCGCTATTGAACGTGGACTACAAAATAGCAACAAAAGCAATTGCGCTGAGATTAGAAAAGGTACTGCCCTCTATAATAAGTACTAGCCAGACAGGTTGAGTTAAAGGAAGATATATAGGTGAAAATATACGTCTTATTTCAGATATTTTGGAATACACCGAAAAGAATAACATCCCAGAAATTGCACTGTTTTTAGACTTCAGAAAAGCTTTTGATACTATTTAATGGCCTTACATTATTCACTGTCTCGAAAAATTCAACTTCGGCCCTGAGCCCATAAATTGGGGGAAGGTGTTTTATTCCAACATTTCGAGCTGTACCCTTAAAAATGGTCACTCGTCCAACATTTTCAACCTAAACCGCGGTGTCAGGCAAGGATGTCCATTAAGTGGTCTGCTCTTTATGATTGGTATTGAATTACTTGCTTTGGCCATAAAAGATAATCCAAACATAAAAGGAATCAAAGTTTTTGAATAAGAAATTAAGATCACTCAATACGCAGACCTCACTACTTTGCTGCTGGAAGATACAAAATCAGTAGATAATGTTCTTATTTTACTTGAAAACTTTAAGCACGTTTCTGGCTTAGAAATAAACGTTTCAAACACAGAAGCCATGTGGCTTGGTGCCCAAAAAGAATCTAAATTAACACCCTACAATTTTCGATGGGCAAGTGAGCCTATCTTAGCTCTAGGTCTTTTTTAACATTCTAGGTACAGCATCCTTCTCAATTGTGCACTGACTGTTGCAAAATACTATGTATACACAACGTTCCTTGGCCAAAAAAACAGTTGTTTTTCAAATCTTTCTTAATAAACTAAAAAAGACATACACGCTTGAAAAACAAGCTGCCCACACCCTTAAGATGCAAAGTGCTGTAACAAAAAATGGTCAGCAATAAAAAATACATGGTTGACAAGATAGTAAAGCTCAAATCTGAGTTCTTATTTTTGCATACGACTCTTTTTGTTTTGCTGGGTTTTTTTTCCTTTGTGTGCGTATTTTCTGTGTCTGTGTTGTTGCGTTCCCTTCTTCTTTTCTCTAGCATGCTTTTCCAATGATATTCTCTTCTGAAAAAGAACAACGAAGAAAAAACAAAAAAACAAAAAAAAAACCAAAGGAAAGAAAAAAAGAAAAAAACAACGAAGAAAAATAGCATCGAAGAAAAAAGGAAGGGAAAAAGAAAAGAGGAGAAAAAGGAAAAAATAACGAAGAGGAAAAAAAGAAAACAAAAAAAAGAGAAGGAAAAAAAAAAGAATTATATCAAAGAAAGAAAAAGGCAGGCGAAATACATGTAGTGTAATTAGTGTAGTATAATAAAATTATTTTTACGTATCTTATTTATGTATACTTTATGTATTTATTCATGTAATTATTAGGAACATACAATAAAAAAATTATTAAAAAGTCTGAAAAAAAAAGGCCTGCGCTAGCAGCCTGCGGACTTCGAGGGTGTCCCAAGTTAGAGATGACACAAGCTCGGAGGTACTCGCTCTAGGGTGGTAAGTGCTGGTAACAAAGCGCGCAGCATTCTTTTGAACTTGCTCCAGCTTCTGTACATCTTTGTCTGTGTGAGGACGCCATGCCGGGACAGAAAACACATGTCCGACACAATAAAAGTGCTGCTCTAATGTCACACCACGCATGGCTAGAAAACACACGAACGACGCAAAAGCGCTGCTCTATTGTCACACAACGCAAGGCTAGAAAACACACGACCGACACAAAAGCGCTGCTCTATTGTCACACAACGCAAGGCTAGAAAACACACGACCGACACAAAAGCGCTGCTCTAATGTCACACCACGCAAGGCTAGAAAACACACGACCGACACAAAAGTGCTGCTCTATTGTCACACAACGCAAGGCTAGAAAACACACGACCGACACAAAAGCGCTGCTCTAATGTCACACCACGCAAGGCTAGAAAACACACGACCGACACAAAAGCGCTGCTCTAATGTCACACCACGCAAGGCTAGAAAACACACGGCCGACACAAAAGCGCTGCTCTAATGTCACACCACGCAAGGCTAGAAAACACACGGCCGACACAAAAGCGCTGCTCTAATGTCACACCACGCAAGGCTAGAAAACACACGGCCGACACAAAAGCGCTGCTCTAATGTCACACCACGCAAGGCTAGAAAACACACGACCGACACAAAAGTGCTACTCTATTGTCACACAACGCAAGGCTAGAAAACACACGACCGACACAAAAGTTCCCCCTTTAGTGTCTGGGTTGCTTTGGCACAAGGTGTAGGGGAGCCCGCACGTTTCGCATACGCATCGGTAGTCGGTGTCAAAGTAGAGCACGTTTTTAGCGTCAGCCCATTCCTCGAGCATAGTATGGGGACCCTCTTTGTAGCCCCAAGGAGGCACCTGGCCATAGTCGCCGCTACATACTACTTGACACGGACGGGTAGCCAGATACTCCAGGATGGTGCGCAGGACTTTGGATTTTGCAGCATTCGTCGATAATGACATCCTCAGCGAGATTGCTCAGTCTGTTACCTAGGGATACTGGATCCCAGTCCTATATTGGCTTGTCGGCGAGAATGCGGAGATAGTGGTGATACGTCTGCGCGTTCACGGGCTTCCTGTTGTTCTGGAGGCGGGGATTGTTGCGATGATCATCCGCTAGGTCATTTTCCGGGGTGAGCACGGTGATTGTTCGCCCTTCGAACATTTTCACGTCCCACTCTGTCTTTCCCGAACCGCCGTGACCAGTCAGATATAGTCTCGCTGATTAAACAGCTTTAAGGTCTGCTAGCAAGGGTGGCGCATTGCTCTACTCATTGTGCAAGCTACCACTGAGCTTGGGCTGCCAAGCAGCTCTTGGACGCCATCCGTACCTGGGCTGTTTGTGACGCCACTCGGCATATCTTGGGCTCTTTCCTTCCAGACGTCGTTGCACCTCATCGGGCACCACTTTGGTATATATTGCTTCTGCGCAAACTCTGAGCACATCATCTCGCGGGAATCTTCGCAGCATCCTACGTAGAGCAATGTTGGTGTAAGCTTGCACTAAGGCGCGCATGTGATACCACTGGGAACGTCATTTCCGTCCCTGTTTTAGATCAGGTGTGCCCCGTCCGCCTGCTCAAAGTTAAGGAGATGGTCGGTGCCTGCTAACAGGTTTGTCAGATACACCGCCTCTTCTCGGTCGCGCACCACGATAGAAGATTCATCTGCGTGGCGGGCACATTTGCGAGGTCGCGGCCCTGGTGATACAGAGGGTCTTCGCTTTTGTTTTTTTTTGACTGCGGAAATCTGATGCAGTCCTTTTTCCCAAAGCTGAACAGAAGCTCCCGTGGCATTGATGCGATCACCAGAATCAAGCTGGTCTTTGAGTTCCGGAGTAGTGAGCCAACCATCATTTTGCTCCAAGTACTGTCCTATACGGCCCGATGTGTAAGGATGACAATGTGTGCGTAGCTTCGGTGTACTCTTTGTAGGCTGGGTGATCATCAGGAAGCCATTGAGGATCATGTCCTGTCTCGTCTATAAACGCCCGGTCGATAGCCACGTTGTCCCGTCTCGATCGGTATAGTTTGCCTTCGTGCGTGACTATCACGTGACCACAGAGCCATATGCGGGTGCTCCTTGGGATCGCCCTATTTAAGAAGCAGATGAGTGCTTACCGTATTTTTGCGTCGCGTGTTTTCATGGCCGCGCTTCTGAGTGGCCTGTCCTCATAAAGTGCTTGCAACTCTGTTTCGGCCTCGGGATCGAGCCCATGCACGCTTGTGATGAAAGGCGGGTCCGTCGGGAGCTCGGTCCATGCGTGATTGTTGTGACATGGGATGTGGATTTGTGTGTATCCTCTCTTGTATCTCCCAGAGAGTGTTACCAAGGGCATCGACAGCCACTAGCTTTCTCCCCAGGCGAAAGAGATCTTCCTTTGTGCATCCCGTAGTCGCTAATTTCTCGTCAAAGGTTTCGAGTACCTTGGCTCGTTTCTTTGTCATCCCTGAAGAACGCGCTGTGCACCGATCCCTCAGGTAGTTGGCCACGTAGGTGACAACACAGTTGACCATCTCTTTGTCTTCCGCAGGCTCTGGCAAAGGACGAAGTTTGTTACGTACGTACACCAATTATTCCCTGCCTTTCTCCCACATGCCAGCGTCTATGCCCTCTAAAGCGCAACCCTTTCCCACATTTTGTGTTCTGAGCGTCCCTCCTCGTCTGATACTGGAGCTAGGGGCTCTTCGGGTGCCTTACCAACTACTGTGAAGATTCTGTAACACTGATCCGGGTCAAGCATCTCCATCACTTCTGGCAGCAGAGCGTTCCAAAGCAGTGCTTCTCGCTCGTGCGAAATCTACAAAACCGAGCCGTCGTAGCTGATATCGGGGCCGCGCACCACGGGCTTCGGCTCAATGAAGCCTGCCTCACCGAGGTCACGGATCTCTTCATAGGTATGAGGCGTAATGCTTCTTCCTAACTTCACAGCATTTCCGTCTTGATATAAACGATGAACACAAACAGCGAGTAATACTTGTCGCCATTCAGCTTTCCTGGGCCGTTTTGCTGCAGCAAAGGGTCGAACTCGCGCCAGACTTCCTCCTTGTGTGCCTCTGGCTTTTGGCCTTTTACTGGCCGCGCTTTTGCCGGTGTGAGTGGCATGAGCAGCGTGTGCTTGACATCCTCGGGGATGTTCTGCACCACATCAGGTGCCTTATCATCAGGAATATCATTGAGAATTTCTTCTAAGCGTCCATTTTAGGGGTTATACTCTCTGGATGGCATATCCATAAAAGGAAAATTTCGAAAATACCTAAAAACGGGAATGGGAATGCAACTGTCTAAAGCGACTTCTCAGCTTTGCTAGGACAAAGGGGAATATCCTTCGAGCCCGCTGTTCTTTGTAAACAAGCTTGTGTTTTACAGGGTTATTACCACAGGCCTCGCAAAGCCGAGCCTCGGACTGGGTCCCCACTCAACATTTTCTTCGGGGATGAGGTTCGATTGCGCCCTTCCTCAACCTAGCGCATGTATCTTGCAATGCTCATAGATGCAACTTTTCCTGCAACGAGCTAAGCTCCTAATCGTGAGCCACTGACACAGGTTTTGACCTCTCATATTTTGGTCGCATATACCAATCCAGAAATAGGTCTAAATGGGTGTATGGTGTTGACTGTATTGAGTTTGTGACACGCCCTGCTAAGCATAGTTGGGTTCCCATATGTTAAACATCAAGGGGGCCAGTCTCTCTGATATCCTTTAGGTTATCCCGATTTTTCCGGCTATATCCGGCGATCCCTTGAAACTCCCCCCTTAAGGCGAAGCCCCCCCCCTGACTCTTCCACTCAACTGCCCCATAAGATAAGCCCTATGGGAGCATTTCGAGCCATTGCTTTTGGGTTTCAGTTGTGTTAAAAAAACCCTTTGACGCAGGGGCGAGGCTTTTTCCGTGCACTACCTATCTTCCACTGGAAAACCCCACATAGAATACTCGTTATTGCGTTACCCAGCACACGGGCTGCTGGGAGGTGCGGTGGGCAGCGGGGCGGTGCTAGTCGGTCTCACTGGGGTATTTCAGGGTTTGCTACAGACCACCGTTACGCGATAAAGCCCTTTGCAGCTTGGACGGGGCTCGGAGCGCGCTACCGGATTACTTTGAGAAGCCGCGTATACTATATAGTCTTGGGGGGAGAGTTGTGCGAAACAAGAAAAAGTTGTGAAAACGGGCTGGGAGGCGCGGCGGGCCGGGCAGCGGGCAGGAAACTCGAAACATATCTCCAATGGCCTGAATAACGAGGTCTGATTTCGTTATGAATGAAAGCGTCTTTATATAGTAAAACACGACACTTGTGCTGCTTAACACCGCATGGGTTTACAGCAATTTTATCTAAAGTTCCACTTTCTGGCAGCCGAGAAGCTGTCCCCAAACTTCGCCGTGACCTTTACTCTCCAAGTAACGTAGAAAATAACAATAATCAGACATGCTTCCTTCGTAGTAACGCGAAATTGTAACTATTCATATTGAGGACGCGCGGATGGATGCCCTAAAAAGCCTCGTTTCCACGATATTACAGAGGCAGCCCAATTAAATGCGAATTGGCCTATCTCACCATAGTTAAAATACACTGAACCATGCATTGTTTGGCACGTACAGCAGTCAAATTATTGGCACACAAGATGTCTTTTTTCTATTTTTATGCATGATATATTCTGTGACGTCACTCCACCATGGAGTCCTCACACACAGTCTGCAAGTTCTCCAGCCATTCTCGGCGGTCACTCTCCGATGCAGCTTTCATGACGAATTTCGCTCCTTTCCGGGTCCTCAACTTGATTAGGTACGCAGTCTTTTTGGGGTCTAAAAAAACATCCACTCATTATATCCACTCGTTATATATGCCCGTACCAAGGGGAGGCGTTCACACCCCCTGCACCCCCCCCCCCCCCCCCCCCCCACAACGGCCGAAACTCCACTTTTGGTTCTCAATAGACGTGCTATTTGTAGACAAAACTATAAATCATAAGCTAGATCACTCTGGTATGTAGCAAATCCGACAATAAACGTCCCGTGGAGATACTGCAAAGGCATAAAAAAATCCTTTTTTGTTCTTTCGGAGGTGGTCAGATTTTTATCAAAACACTCCCTCCCACCCCTCTAGTTTTAGCGAGGAACCTAGTTTTAGCGAGGAACCTAGTTTTAGCGAGGAACCTAGTTTTAGCGAGGAACCTGGTTTTAGCGAGGAACCTGGTTATAGCGAGGAACCTAGTTTTAGCGGGGAACCCAGTTTTAGCGAGGAACCCAGTTTTAGCGAGGAACCCAGTTTTAGCGAGGAACCTAGTTTTAGCGAGGAACCTAGTTTTAGCGAGGAACCTAGTTTTAGCGAGGAACCTGGTTTTAGCGAGGAACCTGGTTATAGCGAGGAACCTAGTTTTAGCGGGGAACCCAGTTTTAGCGAGGAACCCAGTTTTAGCGAGGAACCCAGTTTTAGCGAGGAACCTAGTTTTAGCGAGAAACCTAGTTTTAGCGAGGAACCTAGTTTTAGCGAGGAACCTAGTTTTAGCGAGGAACCTAGTTTTAGCAAGGCAACTAGTTTTAGCAAGGTACCTAGTTTTAGCAAGGAACCTAGTTTTATTCGCACTCAATTGAGCGGTCAGTATTGCCGAAAGATGTTGATAAGCTGGTCACAACTATACAATGACCCTTTTTATTTTTTATTTTTTTAATGATTTTAATTGTTTTTTTCTCAGAAATATAAAAGCATTTCAAAATGTCTTGGAGTAGTGTTAATTTTCTAAGAAAGTAAGATAGAACACTCGCTGCATTTTCTTACCCTTACTTGTATTTATTGTGAGAAAGCCGAAAACAACAAATTGTATTAATTAACTCTTTGGCGAAACGTTGAAAAGGGTTGTATTGGAGAAAACAAACGCTTGATATGCTTAACTCACCAGAGCCGCCTGCCCCATTCTGCAAGCTGTTAGCAATCTCGTCATCTTTGTTTATTGCCTTCACTTCACAGCTATCAAGCTTGAGTTTGCCGACCGGAAGATTCCCCTAACAGAAAAGTAGAGATTAAAGATATGTGTATCTGGGTTTTCAAGTGACTATAAGACATCATTCGGCAGCTAAACATCTAAGATATCCATCTTAGAAGCGAAAATGACCACTATTTTGCCGCGAAGAAAATCCTTCCCTCTAGAGATGGATATTTTGGGGTGAGGGGGAATGAAGATTGTGCGCCTGATTCTGAGAACTCCATCGCCATAGAATTGGAAATGGTCACAAATCCTGCCCTCCAACTTAGAGACAGTTTGACTTGGGTAGAAGTGGGTAGGGTGGAGTTTGTGAGTGGTTCGTGGCTTTCTCACCTTGGAGGGTTTGCAGTAGTACAATGCAGGTGGATCGGAACACAAAATGAACTTGCGTGTCTTCCAGTTATGCCGCAGGTGACCCTGCCATAAAAAGAGTGCTTGAGGTGCATGGCAGGTATGGCCACTTCTTTTGGCTCTATCTAACTCGGTTTTGGCGAGATGAATGAAATAGAATCAGAATTCGACCGACTTATTCAATTCCTTTTATGTTTATTGCAAAGGAGAGGTAACCATATGAAACTACTCAAAAGACATAAAAAAAGTTACGTTTATGCGTTTATAATATTGTTAGAGTTGCCTAAACCCTACTGTGCATATACATATGCAAACTATGTAAACAATAATAAATATGTGATTATGGTTCATGTACATTCTCTTGTTTTATGTAATATTTTCGAGCTTGATATTGGCCTCGGAAATACATGAAAAAAAAAAAACTGAATAGGGTGTCCATAAAGCAATAATACTGCAACAGCAATGATTTATTTACCTTCTTTTCTAGAAAGCCTTCTTTGACAACTGTTCCTTTGATAACGCCCACCTACAATCAAAGATGGGCGCAGATGTTAGGATAATGGGTAGCTTAGGGGAATAATCTACTAGAAAATTGTTAATAAAGAAACAAAAACCACACAATTAAAAAAAATATTTTTTCCCCTTATTTGATCCTTGTTTGCCAGGTTTTTCAAGCCAATACCCAGGTGTTTGGTGGTAGTGGTGTGTGTGTGTGTGTGTGTGTGTGTGTGTGTGGGGGGGGGGTGTTTAAGAATTGAGCAGATCATTTTCTTTCTTTTCCATGAGTAAATCCTCTAATCAAAGACCTAGGAAGGTATGCTTTGTTTGAACCACACAACCTCCCCTGGCTTAGAGCTTGTATCTTGTAGCCAAACAAAAATAATTTGTTTTTATTTAATTTTTCCATTTGGGTGGATCTCCCAATCAAAGAGGCCAATACAGTGATACCTTCCCCTGGCTAAGAGCCCATATTTGACTATCAAGATCAAGGATGTGATTTTCTTACAGGTTCTCTGACTGGCTCATCATCAGAATCTGTGGAGTCATCAGATGAATCAAGGTCCAGTGCGTCCTGGTTACTGCTGTACCTCAAGGCGGACTGAGAAACAACAAAAGTAGGTCTGCAAAGGCGACAGGTAGACTTAGGACACAAGGATACGAAGGATCCCCTAGTATTTGAGCACCATATGTCTTTGGCTTCCCTGGGTCAGATCTATTGCTTGTGATTTATAATCAGCATAGTTATACTTGATTACCAATGACATGTAATGATTTAAAAAAGTGTACTGTGTTAATCACATCTTAAGAGCCAAAAAAAAAAAAAACTCTGAAAACTATAAAAGGATTCTATAATTACAAGCTTTGCTTCCTTTATAATCCTTTCCATTTGCATATAAATTCAATGTAATTACATAGAAAATGTATCAAGTGAATGGTTAAATAAATGAATGGAATGGAAATGAAATGAATGGAATGGAAGAGATCTAGAGAGGTGTTGTATGAAATCAGGGGGTTGAACACAAATCTAGGAGAGGGTTTTATAGTATTTCTTTTCTTTTCTAATAGGGGGGAATGCAACTCTCCCTAGACCCCAGCGGCTTCCCCTCCTCCCCACTCTCTCCCCAGTCTTTTTAACTTCACTTGTTCTTGGCATCCCCTCCCCTTCAGCTTTTTTAGCTTTAACTTACAAATCTATATAGGGCATCATTGTTGTCAAGGAAAGCCCTAACGCCACCTTCACTTTTCCCTCGTCTAAAAGAAGCTTTACTGGTTCGTCCAGTTGGTTGAAGATATGCCTCATCCAGCAAAGCATTAGCAAGGTGAAAACCATCTGTTCTGTCACTCACAAAAGACCACTTTAAAAGCCAGTCAACCACTTGAGTTCCTACAAAATTATTATAAAGATAAATAGGGCTCTAATTGCCTTGCATGCGTGATCCCAAACATATATACCCCCTCATCTATGGAGGGGATCTTTCCCAATGACCCCCAATCCTGAGAACTTCTGCAGTGCAGTAGAGGGAGGAGCACTGGGGGCATGTGTTTCCCTCTAATATTGATGCAAAGTGCTGCCAAGCAGTGCTTCTTAACTGCTATTTTTGTGACAATGGGGTCCCTATCCAATATTGATGGTTAATACTTATGATGGGGCTAAAGAGAGTTACCAGTAAAGCACAACTTGTAAATCTTTTCTTCTCTTGCACAGGAATGGCTACCAAGTGTAACACCTGCACCTGGATCTTGCATCGCATTCACAATCTCCCTTTCAAACACAATATCTTTAATTTCTTAGAAATGCAAATATAGGTAGCTGGGTATAACAAGGTGGCAAATCTGCTGGTTACTGAAGGCTGATTAAGACAGCAAGATTTAGTCTTATGGACCTGTCTCTGAATTACACGCTACGACGACTCAAGTTGTAGAAGTGTTGCATACAACTAAATCATACTGTAAAAATCAACCTAATACAGCCACCCTCCCCATGGCGCCTCTCATCTTTTGTCACTCAAATACAAGATGGCGGCCACGAGCTAAAAATTTGGGTTTTCAAGGGTTTTTCTCGCTGAAAACAGCATGTATAGCCTACAGGCAATAGCTTACAGTAAACGTGAAGTAGAGATTGAGACCAAAGGCTGTGAGCTGTGCTGTGAATTTTCTTTCACTGCATTGGCTTTCTATAGAGAAACAAAAAATCACAGCTATAAATATAAGTAATACCAAACCTGTTTGAAAAATCACCCAAATTTTGTGATCATGTCCATTACTAAGTAACTTGGTTTGGTATGAGTGTAGGGGGGGGGGGGCAGTGGAATAGCCAGGCTTTTTAAGAGGAGGGGGCCCAAATGTCTCCTACATTTACTTTCTCAAACATTTATTTTTGGCTGCTAAAAGGAGGGGGGGACTTGGCCACCCCCTGGCTACGCCCCTGGCGGAGACAAGCTTTACTTCTCTGTAATCCAGGACAGATGCAGAATTCTGACTCCACATATAGGGAGGAGGGGGTATCAACCACACTAGAAATACTGTGCTGGTAATAAGGAAGTACTACTGACGAGGAAGTACAAATGACTTTTGGAATGCAAAAGTCCAAGTTCCGCGTCCATAACAAGTCTTGTGCACAGTCATTATAAATGATGTAGCACTAGGCTTTAATTGTGCTAATAATATCCTTAAAATGTTCCATCTTAATGGAATGAATACAACTGCCTCTGTTAGTTGCAGTATAGCTTTGGGTTAGGTTTTTGGTTCTCCTTTATTCTAACACCTACCCTGTGCTTAGCTTCACTATCTCTTATCGCATTAGCTATGGAGTTAGCCCAACTATCCCGCTCCTCATCATTAGCAGCCTGGATCAAATATTCTGTACCAACTGCACTCGTAAGACGAAAAACACCCTAAAATGATAATACTTTGTTCAAGATCTGGATCTTCAACACGGGTCAATTAGAGATGAATTCAAGTCCTACTTACCTCTTTTTTGGTGTATTCTGTGCATGGGCTAACAATGAAACATCCAAGCAAATCTACCCATCCTGCAGGGTCTGTTTCCTGCAATAACCATAAAGCACAACAGATAAGATCTACCATGCCCTTTGTGAAAACACCCCTAGACGTTCAAGTGGTACCTCTTTCTTTTTGAAGTAGCATAGCTTCTCATCATAGAGCACAAACCATAAACCAAACTACAAGAGCAAACCAAAAAAAAGTAATATAGTACATGATACTTCACGGGAAAACATATACATTTCTTTTCTATACGATGAACCAAAATACACCCCTATCACAAAATTCCCTTGTGTACACCTTGTCTCTTTTTGTGTCTGCAATTGTCTTTGGGCAAACATTTCGTCAACAACTATCCTGAACAAGCACCTAAAAGTACAAGTGCGGATTTTAACTAATAGGATATAACGAAATGTGACATACCACTTCAATAGACACACTTCAAGTAACGGCTGTCAGTTGATAATTATTGTCAAATTATTATCCCTTAGGGTACTTCAGAAGTACTATATATTTTGACATGAAGAAATACAAACTAATTTTGATCACTGTGAGAGTACTGTACTTACGATGAAAAGCTACTGTACTGTTATTTCGTAATTAGGAATATATTTTGATTTGATTACCTTTTTTACTAGATATCCTTCCTTGATTTTTCTACGAGATAATGAAGCCATTCACTCTCATTCCATAAACACAGAACAGTCAACCAGTCAAATTGTAAATCACTTCCAATAAATCGGGTCAATCCCGTTCAAGTACTCTTTCCTGATAAAAACCAAAATCATTTGCATCTCCCTTTCGGAGTTTTGCTATCATAATCCATGGCCCGTTTCCGACCCAACCTAAATAGTTGAGTATAAAATCAGCAGAGGCTTGTTCCATGAGCGGAGAAAGGACCGCAATGCATCACGGTAAAACAATAAGCCAAGCAGCCTCGCCTCTTGTCTCCAATATGGCGGCTACTTTGAGAAGGAGCAAGTAAAGTAACGCGAATTCATCTCCTAGTTTTTCCTGAAGATGTTTGAAAATAAGCTTGGCTGTTGTCCCAGGAGCACGGTATTTGTTTTGGATCGTAGCTGCAGGTTTCTGGATCCGTCAAAGCAGTACATCGATATAGACGGTGTTGGCAAGGGTCGCGGCAAGGGGACATCAGCCGAGAAAATAGGTCCGGTTTTCAAAAACGCGTGGACTTGTAGCGTGGAGGCAACCGTGGAGTACAGTAGGATCGTCTATGATATTTTCCCCCACGAATATCAGGTATTATATTTGGAGGTTGTCAGCCTCGCTTTACAAAATTTATTTAATGCGTTTTTAAATGGGGAATCTCCTATTTAGCACGACAGCTTCTCTTTCACGTTTCCTCATCCTCTTGCCCTGCTATACAAACTCTCTGAAAGAGTTCTGCGGTATGTGTCTGCTCTTCAATAAGAGTCAACGCAAAGGCAATAGAATAAAAACCCCTGTCCATTAATGACTACCTCGAGGCGGCCAGATGTAATATTTACATCGTGAAGCGATGGAACCCTCACATGCCTAAACACAGAAATTATGTGTGAGCGAAGCTCTTCAATCTTGTCCTCCATAATTAGGCATTCAAAGACAAAATCAGTTAAATAATTGAACTGGACTTGTGCTCTTCTTGAGACTTAAACACATCGTAAACAAGATTGGTTCGACGTCTGAATCTATGGGGTAGCTATGGGTACCTCAAAATTTTGAAAGTCTTGCAAAAATTTTGCAGTCTCTGATTCTCAGCGTTTTGTTACACAAGACTCGAAGTAGCATTTATTCCAAAATTTTGGGGGTCTTTGAGCCTCGCTTTTTTTACCATGGTCTCGGAGTCTCGGACAATTTCAGGGTACCAAATTTTTGTTAAATGCGATCTGTTTTATGTTATTACCATGCTACAGGTTTCACCTTTTTTTGTAGTGTAGCAAGAATGTATTGTAACTTTTTTTTTATGTTTATGACATACCTTGAGCAAGTTTTCCCAAAACAAACTTGGAAAAAAAACTTGGGCTCGGTTGTTAAGAGATCGGAAAAGCTCGGCCTTGGATTCCAAAATTTGACAAAAGTCTTGGGCTCAGATTCTGAAACATGGGTCTTGCACCTTGGCAAGTCTCAGATTTACCCATTGCTACCCCTAATAGACAATTAGATTTGGCATGACAGCAGCGCAACATATGAATCGGGCCTAAGAAGCAGGGTATGAATAAGAAGAAAAAATAAGAAGGGTTGTGTAATATTCTAAAAAAAGTAGAAAAATAAAATGGATTTTAAGAAAAATGAATTTATCAAAATGTGTTTAGTATTTATACGCAAAAGTGGCTTTATTTACAGCGGGTTGTACACATATTTGAATCCTTGGTATTGCGAGCCATGTGGTTGTTACGTAGTTTTTGCTAAACTACAAAACTTCTAAACTAGAAAAATTACACCACAACATGATTTCATTCCATTGCCTTGTTCTTTAGAAATTAAGTTCTTTTGTAGAACTATTGTTGTGGGGTATTCTGTAGTTGCTCCATAGTATTTACCTATTCTGAAAATGATTATGTTTCAGATACAAGTAATTGTTTCTGATGAGAAAGCTCACAAGATTAATACAAAGTCCCCAGACCAGCAATGCGTGCCACATGTAAGTCAGACAAGTAAAATATAAATACTAGAAGCACATATATAAGACAAGTGAAATGAAGACGGTCGGTTTGCAGAGTGATGGTAGACAGGAATAATAGCTAAAAAATATGCTATGTGTGGACATATTATTGTTTGTTGTATAAATATCTAGAAATAAAAATTAAAGTGTATACTGTGGAACCTGGATTTTACAATACTGTATTTTACCATAACCTTGCAGGGGCGGTTGAAGGGGAGGGGCAGGGGGGGCTGGATGACTGGATGTTTCTTTAGATATATATGAACAACAGTTAATTTTAAACCAACAGTTTAACGTGGTATGTATGCAACTGACAACAAATTTGTTGAACAGTTTAAAATCCCCACGTTCTTATAAATAGGATTTGGATCCACCACCCACCCCTCCCCCCTGAAACCACTACCCACCCCTCCCCCTCAACTTTTGCCCCCCCACTTATGGGACCACTCCACCGCCCCTGCCTTGATTTTACGATGGCGTTTCTATCTCCCGACAGAAATACAGTGAAATGTATAAGAAAGTACCTTGATCTAAGGATATTGGACACAGTAATATTCCTGATTTTATGATACAAATCTCCCAAGCAGAATTTTGACCTTGATTCAACACTGATTCTGTCTATCAACAAAGGGGAAAAAACTTAAGACTTCACATGCATACAGTACAATTAATTGATGTTTCCACAACTTGACAGATCTTACACAGACTACATTTACAATATTATTTTGTAAAAGTTGATTATCAACCTGACCTCGCTACAACCATATTATGAATTGATTTTTTTTATAACGTAAAATCGAGAACCTCTTCATAACGATACCTAAATTTTACAATGTATTTTCTATATCATGAGGCATATCGTAAAATCCAGGTTCCACGGTATGTATTATATATTTGTTAGTTATTGCACATGTTTGATATCTCAAACAAATGGTGTTTGTATATGTGTTTAGCTGTTGCGTATGTTTGCTGGCCTTGGTCCTCCAAAGCCTGACAATGAGGAGGATTGTTCTATGCTGCATGGTCTGACTATGGCTGTGCAGTGTGCCAGTGAGCCTGCTCCCATGATGAAGATGCAAGGAAAACCCTGCCCTGATGAGGATGGCAAAGTCAGAATTGTGTGCATCACAACCTTGAAAAAGTTAGTTTTTATTCCAAAAGTTGGTTTTTATTCCAATTATGAAAACAACTACGAAATAAGCTATAATAATGATCTAGATATTGTTAGCTTCCTTCTTTATAGTTTGTTCCAGTTTCAGTGAAATAGGTGAACTCTGTGCTTCTGTGTGGCTGTTGTTTGGAACACACTTCATATCTTTTGTGCATCTTATAGAGGACATACATTACACAAGATTTAGATCTTATTTGTCTGTCAAAATTGGCCAATGTTTTTTTGTAAAAAAACCCTCAAATTCTACAGAGGCGCCTGTGTTTTGATTTTTTTTATAACATAAAATCGAGAACCTCTTCATAACGATACCTGAATTTTACAAAGTATTTTCTATATCACGAGGCATATCGTAAAATCCAGGTTCCACGGTATGTATTATATATTTGTTAGTTATTGCACATGTTTGATATCTCAAACAAATGTTTGTTCATATCTTTTGTGCATCTTATAGAGGACATACATTACACAAGATTTAGATCTTATTTGTCTGTCAAAATTGGCCAATTTTTTTTTGTAAAAAAACCCTCAAATTCTACAGAGGCGCCTGTGTTTTTATGTCTGATGTGTTGTTGCTCTAATGAACTCTTCTCAGCAAATCAGAGCAAAAGGTTGACTTCATCATTGTTAATGAGCTTGCTGTGTTTATGATATTGCAGTGATGCCCACTTGAACACTCTTGTTGCATGCGTCAGTGATGCTTTGCAAAATACAACAAGGTAAAGTATTTTCTATAGAATGTGTTACTAAAACAAACACATAGGGAGGCTTGTATGTAGGTGCCCTAGTTGGCAGAGTGGCTGCTGTACTACCACTTGCACTGGGTTCCAGGTTTGATTTCTAGTTCCAGAGTGAGTATTGGCTGTTGCTTTTGCACTTGCTTGAATCTTATGGCAGCTGCCCGGGTTGAGTTCTTCTCCTACTGTATGTCTTTACCATGCTGTCTGTACCTTCATAATTAGCTCCCTTCTAGTGCCAGTGCTATGGCTCAAATGTCTGGTATTTTTTAATATGGTTAAAATATATTCTATTTTTTTTGTTATGGTTCAAATGTCTGCTATTGTTTTTGCTATGGCTCAAATGTCTTGTTTTATTTCAGTGATCCCATCAAGTTTCTCGATTTGACAATTTTCCATGTCATCCATACTACCGATGGAGCCAAATTCTCAGAAAAAATACCAAAGCCAGTGAGTAATCAAAAATATAACTACCTACTACTATCAGTGCTCCCCCACAATGATCTCCCCCTCACTACCACCATCACCATCATCATCACTAGCCTGCACCAACGCTATTATCATCACAGGCTTACCACCCGTGTAAGTAAAGGATTTCTAAGGACATACAAATTCACACAAATAATTATCTATTAGTTATATCTTCATTCTCTAATTCATGAAATAAACTTAGTTGGGATGTAAATGTATCCGGCTGTGGTGGTTTCTCTTCCATAGAAGCTCGATTTTACGAGTTTAAGTTTGTCTCTTATTTTGTGAAGTTAATTCACAGGTAGCCCAGTCAATGGTTTTGAAGCTTGTTCGTAGCTTGGAATCGGCTGTTATTCTTAGAGGTAAAACAAGTGGATTGAAGTCGCGATTTTTTGTGAAAAATTGCCAATAAAATTGCCTTAAAACTTAGAACATGCCTTGTTGTTGTCATATTTATGTGTAATATACTATTTTGGATGTTTTCTTAACAATATATGACTTCTCTCCCCCTACTAAGGAAGAGACAAGGTTGGAGGCGCCATTTTCGGTAGCACTCAAAAACTGTCGAAATTCGCGAGGAAAATACAACAAACGAAATATTTTTATCTCGCAGACCTATGCCAGGGTGCACTTACATTCGATATGTGGCAAAAAAAACCAAGCTAAATCACTTTCCCAGGCCACTAGCCATTTTTTAAAACGAGTGAGCAGGCTGTCACCGGCGCATTCGATATGAATTTCATAATTTTTCGTGGTCTAAAATTCAGAACTATCAGTTTTCGGAGCAAGGTAAGTAATCTGTTATCTCTTATTTTTGTGTAATTCATATAACAGATTACTATGCGCCGATGACAGCCTTGCAGATTTTTCACCTCGCAGCTAGACCTTGCAGGCTAATCATAAATTGCTTTGCTCCGTGTTCAGCCGAGCGTACCTAATTGTCCAACGGCGGAAGTCAAGGATTCAAATGCCTGCTTACTCGTTTCAAAAAAATGGCTAGCGGCCAGGGAAAATGATTTAGCTCGCATGTAAAAAATAACAGCCGATTCCGAGCTACGAACAATCTTCAAAACCATTGCCTGGGCTACCTGTGGTTAATTTAGAAGTTAGTGAGGAAACTGTGAGAAAGACAAGTTGGGTCTAGGGTGGTGTGGGGCTCTGCAGTCTATGCAAATTACATTCCAAGGATGCCATTTGACCAGCTGCTATGCCCCCAAAAAAGCTAAAATTGACTTTCCAAAATCATTTCTCGCATGTTTTTTTGGCAGATTGCTTAAAAACTTGATTCGGGGATAGTTCCATCTCTCTTCCATCCTGTACCGTTGTCAGTGATTTCGTATCACCACAACCACCACCAGAACTACTTTTACCATCATCACCTTCACTTTCATTTTCACCACCACCACCTCCACCATCACCATCATCTCCAACACCACCACCACCAGCAACAGAAACAGCATCACCATCACCACAACCCACATGGCCTGCTCACCTACCATGGTCATCAGCATCATTCTCATCAGCACAAAAGTGTGCAAAGTAAACTCTGTTCATGTCTTATTTATTTATTCCCAAAAGAGCTCACCAAGTCTGTCAGTCTGTGTTCACTCTGTCAAGTCATCTCAACTTGTCACCAAACTGAGTTTAATGGCCATGAAGCACTTTACTCTTAGCTCAACAACAGTAACTGGGATTCCAATGAAGGTAAAGAGGTATAGATGAGTCTTTTAATTAAAATACCAGTACAGTGTAATAATGGTATAGAGGCTTTCAATTGAATAAAAGTTCAGTCTAATGGTTAATATAGTTACCAAGTAATGAATATAGTATACCAAGTAATGGATATACAGTATACCAAGTAATGAATATAGTATACCAAGTAATGAATAATGTTACCAATGTTACCAAGTAATGAATAATACCAAGTAATGAATTATGGTATACCAAGTTATGAATATAGTATAACAAGTAATGGATATAGTATACCAAGTAATGAATATAGTATACCAAGTAATGAATAATGTTACCAATGTTACCAATAATGTTACCAAGTAATGAATAATACCAAGTAATGTGTAGTATACCAAGTAATGGATATAGTATACCAAGTAATGAATATAGTATACCAATTAATTGATACAGTATACCAAGTAATGGATATAGTATACCAAGTAATGAATATGGTATACCACGTAATGAATATAGCATGCCAAGTAATTAATAAAGTATACCAAGTAATGGATATAGTATACCAAGTAATGAAAATAGTATACCAAGTAATGAATAAAGTATGCCAAGCAATGAATCTTGTATACCAAGTAATGGATATAGTATACCAAGTAATGTAATACTCCAAAAACTGGAAATCGACTCTGCCAAATTTTCGTCTTTAATAAGACTTCTTCAGGGCAGACTAAAGAAGGTGAATCGTTACAAGCTTATTTACATCAGAATAGTGGCGCGAGACGCAAAAACATTACAACTGACAAAAACGCGCATTTTCTAGAATAGCGCGCGCTATGGATAAAAAGAATTTACACATCTCTACGTGGGTTCCTACTACAAAAAAAGTCATCACTATTAAGACCCCGTGGGTAGATAGACTTAAGCCGATAAGCCCACTGGCCTTCCCTTTCCCTAAGCTGAGCCTCAGAGTTACACTTATCTATAAGTTGTACCATAACATTATTAAGACCTAAATGATTGTCGCAATGAAAATGTTGATAGATAAGTTCATCCTTCACTTTCTCACTAACCGGTAAACTAGGGTGCTTATTTAACCTACTTTTATGATTATTAAAACGCTTCCTAAAACAATTGATAGTAGACCCTACGTATTGTTTGCTACACATAGAGCAAGTAATTAGATAAACAACAAAATCTGAGTTACAGTCCAGGTTAAAATTAATGACATATTTCTTATTAGTAACTGTACTGCGAAACTCCCGCCCTGTCTTAAGAAAGTTACACACCCTACACCTTTTACCGCCACACTTACCACAACCTCTAACCTGAGTACCATCCTCTTTAAGAGAGGAGTGCACCAACATATCCTTTAAACTCCTAGGTTTCCTATAAGCCACCATAGGTACCCTACCAATAGCACCCCTACATCTACTAGAAGATTCTAGAACTGGCTGTAAATTACGAAGAATACCAGGTAAATTAGGTAAAGCTGGATGAAAAGTGACTACAAAAGGTACACAATCATTCTTACCTTTACGCCTGTCTTTCAATGTGTCGTCCCTAGGAATACGTCTAACCCGGTCAACTTCCCTCCCCACAAACCTGCTGTCATAACCCCTATCAACTAAATAACCTTGTAACTCTAATACCCTCTTTTCGAAAGAAGAGTCTTCCGAACATATCCTACGGATACGTAGTGCCTGCCCAAAAGGAATGCCTTTCTTACAAGCAGACGGATGACAGGACGTATGAAAAAGATATTGATGCTTATCAGTAGGCTTACTATACAGATCTGTAGATATTAACCCATCCCTAAGAGTAAGTGAAACATCCAAAAAATTTACCTTACTAGTGGACCACTCAAACGTAAATTTTATAGTTCTATGTATAGAGTTCATGTGAGCCATAAACTCTCTCAGAGTGTCCTCACCTTCAGTCCAGATCATGAAAATGTCATCGGTATACCAAGTAATGAATATAGTATACCAAGTAATAATTATATAATTGCTATTCCTTATTACTTTATTTAAATAAATTACTTAGATATTTATATGGTGGCTAGATGTTACAAGGAGAGCTACAAAAATACTATAGTGAACAAGGCCTCTTACAGTGCTATAAACTCTGCTATTTTTACTGTATCCCCTTGTAGAAGTAGTTCAACAAACAGTGAGAGTCCAGCTTTAGATGAATCGATTTTATACTCTGATTAACAAACTATTTTGGTACATTGATTAATTCTCTGGTAGAAGTAGAAGTAGTAGAACCTATTAGAGGAGAGAATGAAAATAATTATGTTTTTTCCCTCAGGCACTTAGTCATAATCTATTAAAGAAGCCCAGCCAAGAAAACTCCCTCTATTTCCCTTGCAGGAGGAGCAGCAGTCGGGAAGCTCAGCTAACTACGATGTAGAAATTCTTCACCCTGCTGAGGTTCATCATGATTTGAATGTTGTCAGTACGTACACTACTTCCATATGTTTTGTAAAGAGAAAATTGCCTTATAATATTGTGTTGTAAGCATGTAGTGAGGGATATGTGGACTCTGGCTTTCAAAAGTGGATTATCTAACTCATTTAAGATATAAATTTTTAACTAGAGTTCCTCATAATCATTTTCTCCATGGGAATTAGTTCCTGTCAGTTAATTCGATTTGGTTGAAGTGAAGAAAAACGTGCTTGTTACACATAAAGTGCCCCTGATATTTTAGGTTATTTTTAGATCAGCTGTGTGGTGAGGAGAGTGAGAGCTCACCTCCAGCTCCCCCTAGCTCAGGGGCATCAAGCAGTGGTAAAAAAGAAGTTAACAAGGACACAGTCTACCTCAAGTGGTGTACACCCAAGAACAGTACTGCAAATGGTGAGTATTGACCTGTACACCCAAGAACAGTACTGCCAATGGTGAGTATTTACCTGTAGACCCAAGAACAGTACTGCCAATGGTGATTTTTTACCTGTACACCCAAGAACTGTACTGCCAATGGTAAGTATTTACCTGTACACCCAAGAACAGTACTGCCAATGGTGAGTATTTACCTGTACACCCAAGAACAGTACTGCCAATGGTGAGTATTTACCTGTACACCCAAGCACAGTACTGCCAATGGTGAGTATTTACCTGTACACCCAAGAACAGTACTGCCAATGGTGAGTATTTACCTGTACACCCAAGAACAGTACTGCCAATGGTAAGTATTTACTTGTACACCCAAGCACAGTACTGCCAATGGTGAGTATTTACTTGTACACCCAAGAACAGTACTGCCAATGGTGAGTATTTACCTGTACACCCAAGCACAGTACTGCCAATGGTAAGTATTTACTTGTACACCCAAGAACAGTACTGCCAATGGTGAGTATTTACTTGTACACCCAAAACAGTACTGCCAATGGTGAGTATTTACCTGTACACCCAAGCACAGTACTGCCAATGGTGAGTATTTACCTGTACACCCAAGCACAGTACTGCCAATGGTGAGTATTTACCTGTACACCCAAGAACAGTACTGCCAATGGTGAGTATTTACTTGTACACCCAAGCACAGTACTGCCAATGGTAAGTATTTACTTGTACACCCAAGAACAGTACTGCCAATGGTGAGTATTTACTTGTACACCCAAGAACAGTACTGCCAATGGTGAGTATTTCAGTACATCAGCATTTACCTAAAGCAGGGTACTACCACAAACAGCTCACCAATAATGAATATGTTTGCTCTACATGCTAGTGTCTCATGAGGTACACAAAGCATTCTTTTTTGCCATTGTGCAAGACATTTTTCCATTATTGCTTTTTTTTGCAGATCTCCAGCCTTGTATTGGATCCTACAGACTAACTCCTGTTGAGGTGTGATGTCTAAACAATAATTGTTTCATTATACATTGATCCAGTAAAACACACTTTCTCGAAAACAAAATTTATTCCCGATTTGCACGCCACTTACAATCGCATCTTCACGCCCTATTCCCAAAATTCATTGGGCACGTAGAATCACTAACCTGCTAGCTGATAATTTATTTATTTACAGATAACCTTATTCTAAAAATAAAGCACACGCTCTTAGCCAATCAGAATCGACATACTAAGCACAATGTGTAATAAAAATATTCTGCCGTTATTTGAAGTGTACTTTATGTGTATTCTTTATTTTTTATTTTTTAGGTTAACAGCAGACCAGCAGCATGCCTCATATCATTTTTGTTACAAGGTACTGTAAAAAAGAAAGACTACTTTCAACAGTGTTATATTATTTTATTTTTTTATAATTGTTAGTGGTTTTGTCCTTGTGCTATAGGACGATACGTGATGCTGGAACAACCACGAAAGACTGGTAGCAAAGTTATCTCTCATATCTTGATGAGTCATGGAGGTTTGTGCTGATAGCTCATTCTCTTAGCTAGAAACTTTTATTAAAATGTATGGTAAAAACTCACATATAAGAATCAAGCCTCTAAGAACCTGTTAGGGTGAAATTCTCCCTTTATGCACCTCTAAATAAGAATCATTCAAGGCTGAAATGTAACCAGTTCTTAAAATATATCATGAGGAACTTCAAGTGTTTCTAAGAATATAAAGATGACAAAAATAGTTGTAAAGGCGGGGCATTAAATGTAAAATAATGAAATACAGAAATGTTAGTTAAGCTAAATTAGGCTAAGTTCAAACATCGTATTATCCATGAGCCATATTCAATACAAATGCATGCAAATGAATCGAGTCAATTATTTCATCTTCATTTGCATACATTTGCATTGAATACGGCTCATGAATAATACGACGTGTGAACTTAGCCTTAGGTCCTCATACACAGTTTGTTACCGTATCATTGTTATGGACACTTGTTTTTTTTTATCTTGGAAGGTGACATCTACATTCACTGTGTCTCTACATCGCGCACCCCAAATGAGGATCCTCCCTCTATTAGTGAAGGGGTCGGTGGGCGGGTAACCGACTACAGGATAAATGTAAGTAAAACATACTTTTAAAAATGAAGTATGAACTGACTACTGTTATAGGAAAGAATGGAAATGAGCTTGCATTGTTTTTCACTTGATGGGGCTATACTATGTTTGATGGACTATAAATGCCACTTTATTTCAAGTGTTAAACTCATTCGTTCCTATAAGCCCCCGCTCCCAGGCACTAGAAATGCAAACTAAACATCCCCATCCCCTAAAGATCCAAATACTCAAGGATTCATCCAAGGCATAGACGACCTTCATCCAAGCAATGTTAAAGAATTGACTCCGTTGTCAAAATATCAACCTTGATTTCTGACCAATTCGTAATCGAAATGCATAATCAAAATATTAAAAAGACACAACAGCAAAACACACAAAACACACAAATAAAAAGAAGAAAACACAGAATAAGCCACAAATAGATACCTTTTTTGCGCTCTATCAACTCCCATCAACTCTTCCTCCATTCTCATGACAGTTGTTTAAAATTTTGCCCTAAAGCCAAACTAAACATTTCCAGGTCCAAGGGACCCAGAATAAGCCTGATAACAATTTTTTAATAAGCTTTGTGGCAAAAGTAATCACATAGGAGAGTCTCACTTGGTGAAGCACGGTTAATCAAACTAGGTTAATCACAAGTGTCAACCTCAAAACGTGAAATACTTGAATGGGCCTGGAAATTAAAAAAAAAGGAACAAATGGAACAAACAAATGATGCCTTTGTTTTTTTCACTTATCAGGATTTTGGTGAATTCATGAAGTCTAACCGGCTGGCACCATTTCCCAAGAAATCTAAAGGAAATGTCATCCCTCTAGAACGAAGTAGGCTGGCTGTCTTTTACACTTTAACTTTCACTTACATGTGTTTGGGGAGAGGGGGGTAAGGGGTCTTTTGTGTAAGGGTTAGAGGGTGGGTGGAGTAGATGGTCTTGTTTGTTTGAGGTGGGTGGGGTCTTGTGTGTATGGGTTAGACGGTGGGTTGAGTAGATGGTCTTGTGTGTTTGGGGTCTTGTGTGTATGGGTGAGAGGGTGGGTGGAGTAGATGGTCTTGTGTGTTTGGGGTGAGTGGGGTCTTGTGTGTATGGATTAGAGGGTGGGTGTAGTAGATGGTCTTGTGTGTTTGGGGTCTTGTGTGTATGGGTGAGAGGGTGGGTGGAGTAGATGGTCTTGTGTGTTTGGGGTGAGTGGGGTCTTGTGTGTAAGGGTTAGAGGGTGGGTGGAGTAGATGGTCTTGTGTGTTTGGGGTCTTGTGTGTGTGGGTGAGAGGGTGGGTGGAGTAGATGGTCTTGTGTGTTTGGGGTCTTTTGTGTATGGGTGTGAGGATGGGTGGAGTAGATGGACTTGTGTGTTTGGGGTGAGTGGAGTCTTGTGTGTATGGGTGAGAGGGTGGGTGGAGTAGATGGTCTTGTGTGTTTGGGTTGGGTGGAGTAGATGGTCTTGTGTGTGTGGGGTGGGTGGAGTAGATGGTCTTGTGTGTTTGGGGTCTTGTGTGTGTGGGTGAGAGGGTGGGTGGAGTAGATGGTCTTGTGTGTTTGGGGTCTTTTGTGTATGGGTGTGAGGATGGGTGGAGTAGATGGACTTGTGTGTTTGGGGTGAGTGGAGTCTTGTGTGTATGGGTGAGAGGGTGGGTGGAGTAGATGGTCTTGTGTGTTTGGGTTGGGTGGAGTAGATGGTCTTGTGTGTGTGGGGTGGGTGGAGTAGATGGTCTTGTGTGTATGCGTGAGAGGGTGAGTGGAGTAGATGGTCTTGTGTGTATGGGGTGAGTGGGGTCTTGTGTGTATGGGTGAGAGGGTGGGTGGAGTAGATGGTCTTGTGTGTGTGGGTGAGTGGAGTAGATGGTCTTGTGTGTTTGGGGTGGGTGGAGTAGATGGACTTGTGTGTTTGGGGTGAGTGGGGTCTTGTGTGTATGGGTGAGAGGGTGGGTGGAGTAGATAGTCTTGTGTGTTTGGGGTGGGTGGAGTAGATGGTCTTGTGTGTTTGGGGTGGGTGGAGTAGATGGTCTTGTGTGTGGGGGGTGGGTGGAGTAGATGGTCTTGTGTGTTTGGGGTGGGTGGAGTAGATGGTCTTGTGTGTATGGGTGAGAGGGTGGGTGGAGTAGATGGTCTTGTGTGTATGGGTGAGAGGGTGGGTGGAGTAGATAGTCTTGTGTGTATGGGTGAGTGGAGTAGATGGTCTTGTGTGTTTGGGGTGGGTGGAGTAGATGGACTTGTGTGTTTGGGGTGAGTGGGGTCTTGTGTGTATGGGTGAGAGGGTGGGTGGAGTAGATAGTCTTGTGTGTATGGGTGAGTGGAGTAGATGGTCTTGTGTGTTTGGGGTGGGTGGAGTAGATGGACTTGTGTGTTTGGGGTGAGTGGGGTCTTGTGTGTATGGGTGAGAGGGTGGGTGGAGTAGATAGTCTTGTGTGTTTGGGGTGGGTGGAGTAGATGGTCTTGTGTGTGTGGGGTGGGTGGAGTAGATGGTCTTGTGTGTATGGGTGAGAGGGTGGGTGGAGTAGATGGTCTTGTGTGTATGGGGTGAGTGGGGTCTTGTGTGTATGGGTGAGAGGGTGGGTGGAGTAGATGGTCTTGTGTGTGTGGGGTGGGTGGAGTAGATGGTCTTGTGTGCGTGGGGTGGGTGGAGTAGATGGTCTTGTGTGTGTGGGGTGGGTGGAGTAGATGGTCTTGTGTGTATGGGTGAGAGGGTGGGTGGAGTAGATGGTCTTGTGTGTATGGGTGAGAGGGTTAGTGGAGTAGATGGTCTTGTGTGTGTGGGGTGGGTGGAGTAGATGGTCTTGTGTGTGTGGGGTGAGTGGAGTAGATGGTCTTGTGTGTTTGGGGTGGGTGGAGTAGATGGTCTTGTTTGTTTGGGGTGGGTGGGGTCTTTTGTGTATGGGTGAGAGGGTGGGTGGAGTAGATGGTCTTGTGTGTTTGGGGTGGGTGGAGTAGATGGTCTTGTGTGTTCGGGGTGGGTGGAGTAGATGGTCTTGTTTGTTTGGGGTGGGTGGGGTCTTTTGTGTATGGGTGTGAGGATGGGTGGAGTAGATGGACTTGTGTGTTTGGGGTGAGCGGGGTCTTGTGTGTATGGGTGAGAGGGTGGGTGGAGTAGATAGTCTTGTGTGTTTGGGGTGGGTGGAGTAGATGGTCTTGTGTGTTTGGGGTGGGTGGAGTAGATGGACTTGTGTGTGTGGGGTGGGTGGAGTAGATGGTCTTGTGTGTATGGGTGAGAGGGTGGGTGGAGTAGATAGTCTTGTGTGTATGGGTGAGTGGAGTAGATGGTCTTGTGTGTTTGGGGTGGGTGGAGTAGATGGACTTGTGTGTTTGGGGTGAGTGGGGTCTTGTGTGTATGGGTGAGAGGGTGGGTGGAGTAGATAGTCTTGTGTGTTTGGGGTGGGTGGAGTAGATGGTCTTGTGTGTTTGGGGTGGGTGGAGTAGATGGTCTTGTGTGTGGGGGGTGGGTGGAGTAGATGGTCTTGTGTGTTTGGGGTGGGTGGAGTAGATGGTCTTGTGTGTATGGGTGAGAGGGTGGGTGGAGTAGATGGTCTTGTGTGTATGGGTGAGAGGGTGGGTGGAGTAGATAGTCTTGTGTGTATGGGTGAGTGGAGTAGATGGTCTTGTGTGTTTGGGGTGGGTGGAGTAGATGGACTTGTGTGTTTGGGGTGAGTGGGGTCTTGTGTGTATGGGTGAGAGGGTGGGTGGAGTAGATAGTCTTGTGTGTATGGGTGAGTGGAGTAGATGGTCTTGTGTGTTTGGGGTGGGTGGAGTAGATGGACTTGTGTGTTTGGGGTGAGTGGGGTCTTGTGTGTATGGGTGAGAGGGTGGGTGGAGTAGATAGTCTTGTGTGTTTGGGGTGGGTGGAGTAGATGGTCTTGTGTGTGTGGGGTGGGTGGAGTAGATGGTCTTGTGTGTATGGGTGAGAGGGTGGGTGGAGTAGATGGTCTTGTGTGTATGGGTGAGAGGGTGGGTGGAGTAGATGGTCTTGTGTGTATGGGTGAGAGGGTGGGTAGAGTAGATGGTCTTGTGTGTTTGGGGTGGGTGGAGTAAATGGTCTTGTGTGTTCGGGGTGGGTGGAGTAGATGGTCTTGTGTGTGTGAGGTGGGTGGAGTAGATGGTCTTGTGTGTGTGGGGTGGGTGGAGTAGATGGACTTGTGTATTTGGGGTGGTTGGGGTGTGATCAGGAAGGGGTAGGGGTCTTTTTTGGTTTGGCTTGGAGAGTCTGCATGTTCCTTTGCTGATATTAACTGGAGCGCAAGTGGAGTTTCTATCAAAATAATTTTCTGCTTTGATCCAAGGAAAAGTCACTTCATGGATCATCTTTTTTATCATTTTTGTGATTGAATGAAGTAGGACTGCCATTGGTTCTCCACTGGAAATGGAACTTCGGTACAATCTGTACCTTAGCCTCCGACTACAGTGATTACTAACCTGTGCATCCATCGCAAAGTGAAGGGAATCAGCTGTTAACGTGCGACACGCAATGACTGAACTTTTCCCCATCCCTTTGATACACACACTAATTAAGGGTGTTCGGAATTTAGGTTGTTATGCGACCTTGGTTGCTACGCTGACGCGCGCGCTCGCAATTTAGGCGGGAAAAAGCGCTTCCGGTTTGAAAATGGCGGGCTTTTCAGGGCGCGCGCGCGTTTGTTTACAAACTTTTCACCGGTTTCATTTTTCCCCCTTTTGCGACAAGATGTCTCGTTTTTTAAAGGGTTTATTTTTTTTTATACAATTTACCATGCTCATATGCTAAAATGCCGCCAACTGGGCGTAGCAAAAAAAGGAAAAGATGTGTGAACGTGCCTCTGTTCCTAGTTTGTAGCCAAAGTGCCATGTTTTTATAATGTACTGTGTTTAATGGTGCCTGTTTTTCTGTACCAGGTATGAGAAGGCTTGAACGCTGCACACGGCACTGCCCCCTTGTCATCAGTGACACCTTGGTTGGCAACATGATGCAGGTATTTAATCACCAGTCCCCTAATAGGCACAACAGGTGCACAGCATACCCAACATGATGCAGGTATCTAATCACCAGTCCCCTAACAGGCACAACAGGTGCACAGCATACCCAACATGATGCAGGACACGCCAAATGTTCTCAACAAATAGTTTGTGTTGATGGTGCGTGTACACAAAGACCTACAGTTGTCAACTAAAAGTTGCTCAAGTTGATATAGCTTGAAGCCTGTGCTTTCTGTTTTCGACTTTTCCATCACACTTCTGCAGTACCCTTCACCCTTACTGTCTCTCTAGATCTAGAATTGTGAAAAAGAGAAAACATATTTGATATTTCTTATGATACGCATTGTATCCTCCATTCAATCAGAGCGAACACAAAAATCTGAAAATTTTAGCGAGAACGTAGAATAGCATAGCTATATAGAGCAAATTGTCACTGACTAGAAAATGGGAGCTATTCTCGCTTAATGAACGTGTCGCTTCATAAAGCCATTGCATTAGGTGCCGCACTAGAGAAGATGGCTGTTAAGAGTTGGTCGCTATATAGAGGTATAAGATATAGCGCATAGAGACCGATACATTACTCGGGTGGGTACTTTATGGCTCTTGCCTGACAGTTGGTCGCTATATAGAGGTATAAGATATAGCGCATAGAGACCGATACAGTACTCGGGTGGGTACTTTATGGCTCTTGCCTGACAGTTGGTCGCTATATAGAGGTATAAGATATAGCGCATAGAGACCGATACAGTACTCGGGTGGGTACTTTATGGCTCTTGCCTGACAGTTGGTCGCTATATAGAGGTATAAGATATAGCGCATAGAGACCGATACAGTACTCGGGTGGGTACTTTATGGCTCTTGCCTGACAGTTGGTCGCTATATAGAGGTATAAGACGTGATGTCACTGTACAATCCTATCATGTGTACAACTCACCGACCACTAGCGTTAGTTTCGTTCGTCTGCGTATCTCCCACACGGCCCCCAATATCAGAAAGAGGCCACACACACCAGCCGATGCAACATAAACCGCGTTATCTATGAAGCCAGTCTGAAGAGTTACCTCTTTTGTTCGGGTTTCGTTGGCATGCATCGTTTTCTTTTGTTGGGAAAATGTTTTTCTGATAATTGCCTGAGAAAAACAGTTTATTTGAGCTTTGACTTATTATTCAAATTTGCGGATTAAGCCAGGTAAATTTGGCGGTTTTGTCTCTGGTTGTGTACTTTTTGGGTTTAATGCCAGGTGATGTATGTCAAGCGGTTTAACGCCAGGTGATGTATGTCAAGCGGTTTAACGCCAGGTGATGTACAATTTGCGGTTTGGCGCATGGCGACGTGCAATTTGCGGTTTGGTGCATGGCGACGTGCAATGTGCGGTTAATCGCCTTGTGACGTACAATTTGCAGTTAATCGGCTTGTGACGTACAATTTGCAGTTAATCGCCTTGTGACGTACAATTTGCAGTTAATCGCCTTGTGACGTACAATTTGCAGTTAATCGGCTTGTGACGTACAATTTGTGGTTAATCGCCTTGTGACGTACAATTTGTGGTTAATCGCCTTGTGACGTACAATGTTCGGTTGATTGGCGTGTACGTTGTACTCGTTATCATCTAGTGATTTTTATTTGAGGCTTTGAGGCTAGGTAATATGCAGTTCATGCTGACGCATTTGGGGATACTCAATAAAGTTGTTTAAAATGATAAAAAAATAAGCCTGATAATCTAATTTCGTGTGTCTAATAGTTTTTATTTACTGCTTAGTGCTTCTATGTAAATAGCCTACCTGCCTTATACCAAATGCGTTGTTGATGTAACCATGTAAACATTCCAAGTAATGTGTTGCGCTCTCGTAATTTCCAATAACCACAGCACCCACCGATAACTAGTCAAATATTGCATAATTAAATTAAGGGCACCATAATATAACCGGCCTCCATCAACCCTCAACAATACACAACACAAAACGTTGTCGTCAACCGGCTTCGCGACAGGCCCGCACATAAGCATGGGTAAAAACCAGCGGTGCGCCTAGCTGCATATACCTATTTCACAAAAGGTTGTCAGTGCAAATGGCGAATAGCAAATGGTAAATGGCTTGTGGGTACTTTTTATTTGTAAAATTAAAGGTGTTAAATAAAGTCCAACAATTTCAGTGCCACGCATTGGTAACCTTTAATGGATAATTGTTTTGATTTATCTATATTCTTCGAGACGCATAGCTACTTTAGGTAGTAGAACTGCTATTTGCCAATCGCCGTTTGCCATTTGCACTGACAACCTATATTGAAATAGGTGTATATTAGCCACGGCGTTTAAGCCTGAAGTTATGCGGTGGCTAATATATGCAGCTAGGCGCTTCAATGGTTTTTACCCATGCTTACATGCGGGCTTGTCGCGAAGTCGCGAAGCCGGTTGATGACAACGTTTTGTCATTGGACTGTGTACATAAATTCTACTTGTTAGACAGTGATTCAAGCATATGCAACCATTGATACGTGTGCTCGAGTAGTAAATTTTTTAGTAGTTTCATATTTTATGAGGTATTATGAGTTTTTGTTACTCATTTTCGCGGTGTTTGTGAATTGGTGTCCAATGCTCTTGATTCGATAAAAATAATGAAACACTGAAAATTTAAGGAAACTGTGAGGTGTGTTTACCTCTCGGTGTGTTGTTTGCCCCTGCGTGTATTGTTTACCTCACGTGTTGTTTACCTCTTGGTGTATTGTTAACCTCTGTGGGTGTTGTTTACCTCTCGGTGTGTTGTTTACCTCTCGGTGTGTTGTTTACCTCTCGGTGTATTGTTTACCTCTCGGTGTATTGTTTACCTCTCGGTGTGTTGTTTGCCTCTGTGGATGTTGTTTACCTCTTGGTGTGTTGTTTACCTCTCGGTGTTTTGTTCACCTTTCGGTGTGTTGTTCACCTCTTGGTGTATTGTTTACCTCTCGGTGTGTTGTTGACCTCTGGGAGTGTTGTTTGCCTCTGGGTGCATTGTTTACCTCTTGGTGTGTATTTTACCTCTGGGTGTAGTTTTTACCTCACATGTTGTTTACCTCTCGGTGTGTTGTTGACCTCTGGGAGTGTTGTTTGCCTCTGGGTGCATTGTTTACCTCTTGGTGTGTATTTTACCTCTGGGTGTAGTTTTTACCTCACATGTTGTTTACCTCTTGGTGTATTGTTTGCCTCTCGGTGTATTGTTTGCCTCTCGGTGTGTTGTTCACCTTTCGGTGTGTTGTTCACCTCTTGGTGTATTGTTTACCTCTCGGTGTGTTGTTCACCTTTCGGTGTGTTGTTCACCTCTTGGTGTATTGTTTACCTCTCGGTGTGTTGTTGACCTCTGGGAGTGTTGTTTGCCTCTGGGTGCATTGTTTACCTCTTGGTGTGTATTTTACCTCTGGGTGTAGTTTTTACCTCACATGTTGTTTACCTCTCGGTGTGTTGTTGAACTCTGGGAGTGTTGTTTGCCTCTGGGTGCATTGTTTACCTCTTGGTGTGTATTTTACCTCTGGGTGTAGTTTTTACCTCACATGTTGTTTACCTCTTGGTGTATTGTTTGCCTCTCGGTGTATTGTTTGCCTCTCGGTGTGTTGTTTACCTCTGTGGGTGTTGTTTACCTCTCGGTGTGTTGTTTGCCTCTGGGTGCATTGTTTACCTCTGGGTGTTTTGTTTACCTCTGTGGGTGTTGTTTACCTCTCGGTGTGTTGTTTACCTCTCGTGTTGTTTGCCTCTTGGTGTATTGTTAACCTCTGTGGGTGTTGTTTACCTTTCGGTGTGTTGTTTACCTCTGTGGGTGTTATTTACGTCTGGGTTTGTTGTTTACCTCATGGTGTATTGTTTTCACCATTTTCACGGTCTCATCCGGATACTGCTGCACAGCAATATAGTCGTGGACGAGAAAGTACTTGAATGGACCGGTTGGGAATTCTGTGGCGTATGCATCTATCTCAAGCTCTGAAGGAAACGCAAAAACTATTTGCACCTATTTCAAACAATTTCACCTATTTCATTGTCAGTGCAAATGAAAAATCTACGACCGAAAGGTGTATGTTTACTTTTCGTAAGAAAGGTGAAAAATAAAATCAAGCGATGCCTGAGACATACATTGATGACGGCTTGAATCCTACGAATATCCGAATTTTTCTGCATTTGATATAATTCTATTGGGATCCATGGGTCCCTCCGATCGTTGAATTGCCATTTTCTAACCGCCATTTGACGTTTGCACTGACAACGGTTTGTGAAATTGGTGTATTTGGTGTATATGTGGACTTTTTGAATTTTGATCACAAAATAAACGAGGGGGAGTAAGGAAGATTGGCAGCTTGTTTTGTTCCAGGCCTTTAAAGTTCACAGTCCTTATCTCGCTGCTGGTGCCTTAGAAGGTCATTAGAATGTATAGCCCCATGAGACCATGATGTAAGAGAACGAATCCCCCGTATTAGGGTATGTTCCAATGATGACGTCCGTGAAAGCTATTTTTAGAACAACCAGTTATTTTAAGATAGGCCTCTGATTGGTCAGCGCTCACGTTTCCTAGCAACATGAGTCTTACGCGCGATCACATCTTAAGCGATGTGAACCGGCAAAGGCTGTTATGGAAATCTTTTTGACCGAAAATACCTCCTTTTTTACGAACGCTGTGAAAATGATTTTCCAGAGAATACGCTGGCTTCTATCGACCGTTTCTCGGACATTAAAGACATTAAATTGCATAGAGTGCGCGATTTTAGGCGTGGGGAACTTCACCAGTAAACGTTTTCAAAGCTAATTCGCAATAAAAAACAACAATAAATCAGAAATCTGTGTTTTCAACACACAATTCTCTTCCAATTCTCTTTTAATGAAAAAGATACATCCAGAACTTAATACCATTATATTCACACCGATATTGTGGTTATTTAGACAGGCATTTAACAAATAAAAGGTTTCAAGTCTTTATAATGAAGTAAACCGTATTCCAGTGACAAGGGTTTCTTGAGTGACATTTCTGAACATTTGCCTGAAGAATTGAAGTTCACTCATCTAAAAAATATTGTAAATCAAAGAAAATTAAAGGCCTTCTTGTATTAAAATACATAACATAGACCCAGAGAAATTCTATTGCAGAGAAAAAGAACTTTTTAGTAGTCTGCACGATGCACATCTTAAATGAACTCCAAATTCTCTGTCTCCCCGACGTCTTCCCTTTCAATTATTTGATAACATTTAGATAACTTTAAAATAATTAGATAACTTAACAGATACCAGGACACCACCCTACGAGTAGCATTGTGATCATGAGCATTGAAGAGCAGCTAAAAGGATAAAAACAGGTAGCGAACGAAGTAAAGAAGTACAGAGGAAAAAAATTTGTTGTGATAATGTTCTAGCCAAATATGGCGCGACGAATCATTAATGGATGCTATGATTGATAAGTTCGGGCAATCTTAAAATAGCTTTCTAGGACGACATAATGGGCCACGGGGATTCGTTCTCTTACAGCATGGTCACTTAATAGCCCTTATTAACCCTCTTTGAATAAAACGAGGAATGCGCTGACCTTGGTAGATCCCCCCCAGGTTAGTCTCGGTTGAGAAGAAATTCTCCGTCCCCAACTGCAAGGCCACCTGGTGACGTATGGAATGTATGTTATTGTTGTAACAACAGCTAATTGACTGCTAACAACCTTGGACTTGATGGCCCAGCCCAAAGTGATTTGATAGTGGTACATGGTAGGCGATAGTGGTACATGGGAGGTGGTACATGGTAGGCGGTAGGTGGTACATGGTAGGCGATAGTGGTACATGGTAGGTGGTACTGGTACATGGTAGGCGATAGTGGTACATGGTAGACGATAGTGGTGCATAGTAGGCGGTAGGTGGTACATGGTAGGCTATACTGGTACATGGTAGGCGGTAGGGGTACATGGTAGGCGGTAGGGGTACATGGTAGGCGGTAGGGGTACATGGTAGGCGGTAGGGGTACATGGTAGGCGGTAGGGGTACATGGTAGGCGGTACTGGTACATGGTAGGCGGTAGGTGGTACATGGTAGGCGATAGTGGTACATGGTAGGCGATACTGGTACATGGTAGGCGATACTGGTACATGGTAGGCGATAGTAGTACATGGTAGACGATAGTGGTGCATGGTAGACGATACTGGTGCACGGTAGGCGATACTGGTGCACGGTAGGCGGTAGGTGGTACATGGTAGGCGATACTGGTACATGGTAGGCGATAGGGGTACATGTTAGGCGGTATGAGTACATGTTAGGCGGTAGTGGTACATGGTAGGCGCCCATGGTAGGCGATAGTGGTACATGGTAGGCGGTAGGGGTACATGGTAGACAATAGGGGTACATGGTAGGCGATAGTGGTACATAGTAGGCGATAGTGGTACATGGTAGGCGGTAGTGGTACATGGTAGGCGGTAGTGGTACATAGTAGGCGGTAGTGGTACATGGTAGGCGATAGTAGTACCTAGTAGGCGATAGTGGTACATGGTAGGCGATAGTGATACATGGTAGGCGATAGTGGTACATGGTAGACGATAGTGGTACATGGTAGGCAATAGTGGTACATGGTAGGCGATAGTGGTACATGGTAGGCGATAGTGGTACATGGTAGGCGGTAGTGGTACATGGTAGGCGATAGGGGTACATGTTAGGCGGTATGAGTACATGTTAGGCGGTAGTGGTACATGGTAGGCGCCCATGGTAGGCGGTAGGGGTAAATGGTAGGCGACCATGGTAGGCGCCCATGGTAGGCGGTAGGGGTAAATGGTAGGCGCCCATGGTAGGCGGTAGGGGCCCATTGTAGGCGCCTTCGGGTAAACGGAAAATTGTTCACCAAAAGACACTTTTTTTGGTGTTTTGGTGATATACGCCGAAGTCTCTTACCTTTTCTCCAACTAGAGATACTTCCTGACCGATTTCGTTAGATGCGAAGGCTGCTGTTATTTGTGCGTTAAAGAGCGACATAAGTATAGTCCCCACGATCATCCAAATTATGCCGACCATGCGACCTATGACTGACACAGGGGATTTATCGCCATACCTAAGATCGTAGTAGAATATGTGATTAATGTTAATTGGTGGTGATGGTGGGAATTATGATGATGATGTCGATGGTAGTGGTGAAGGTGACGGTGATGATGATAACTATGATGATAACAAGATGTTTATGTAGTGATGATGAAATATTTATGATGCAGTTTTGTTAGGACAGTTATGATGAGACGAGGATAAAAAGTGAAAGACTTGCATTTATCATCGTTGTTGTATAGTAGTATTTTTGCCTATTTACTGTCGATGAATTTTGTAGGTTGTGGTGATATTGTTGTTTTCTTACCCGACTGTTGTCATAGTGACGAAAGACCACCATACGCCGTTAAGGGCCCCATGAGGAAATGGTCGCGAGAACTGCTCTGAGTTTTTATGCATTTCCTGGAACGAGTATGGTTTAAGTATACAAAAAGATAGACAGGAAAAAAACGCCCAACTTGCATGACAAATAATCGGGCTTGAAAATTAGTCATGGGCCTAAGACCCTAAAGGGACAAAGGCTATCATATATTTTCTGAAAGCTTGTTTCATGTACTTTATGTTTTTATATAATAGCCAAAACGGTAGCTGTCATGTAGAAATCACGTGATCAAATGACGTCACTATCAATACTACACTAGAAGAGATGAAAAGTCCCACCTATTTAAATCTTAAATCGCTTGGGCTATGACAATAAAACTTACAGACAATGATCACCAGCATGCAAATAATCGTCACACTCTATTTCGAGTGTGATGGAATAATTTATGACGTCACAATGACATAATTACTATTTTTGCTTAACCCATTGACTTCTGGCTATTTTTGAGCTGAATTTACAAAAAACAGACTGAAAACAGATACCTCCCCCCTATTCTGAGTTTTATACAGTCAAAGTCAAACACAGCTGCACCTAGTCAGCGGTATCCTAGCTTTCAACAGTGTTGAAAGAACTAGATTAAACAGCGAGTAGTGACGTTGTGTCTGTACGAATGCATATCTAGAAAGACTGTCCGTATCCACACGCCTCACTAAGAATTAATCCAGAAATAACATTATTTTTGTAATATGTGATACTTAGATACATCTTTCATTATCTTTTACCGTTTTCCTATTGCTCGGCCCATGAACTAAGTGTTTTTCCTTGAACTGTTTAGAGTGGTTTTCATTAACCCGTGAAATAAAGTATGATAGTCAAAGTGCAATAGTCAGGAAAACACAAAAGAGAACAATGGGATTAGAACGCAATAAAGCGTAATACGCTAAAGTGTAGTTAGTCCACGGGTTAATGGAAATCATTCTAATACATCTATTTTAATTAAGTTTTGACAATAAGAAAATGGAAAATGGAACAAAGTTTGACTAACTATGTTGTTTTCTGGTGTCAAAAATGGCGTATTCACTACATGGGCCTCACTGAAAACCTAGATAGCCTCACTGAATGTCAAAACAGACACAGGACTTGTATTCTTTAACCAGTAGTGTAAGGCATTTGTAATTTTCTATTTTCTTATAGTCAACACTTATTGAAAATGGTGTATACTTTAGAAATATTGATCCGATTTTATTACAAGATGGGATGAATGAAATGCATCAATTCAAAGTATGCGACTACCTAATTCACAGTACTTAACAGTGTAATTTGGAAGTGAAGAAAAAGAAGAAAATCACTAGTGCAGGAAAATCACAGTTTAGTTTTAGCCCTCGTAATCATGTTCAAAAATAACTCCATGTTAGATTTTATGCTGGAACTAAAGTGAAAAGTCGTTTTATTTTTCTTTTACTTGCTTATGCTTTGCTGTGGTATCCGTTTTGCATGTATAATTTTTTTGCCTTCGGTTAAGGTAGGCATACTGATTCGCATCTCAGTATTTACCATTTGAATCTGAATATACCATTTGTAAGATTCCGCAACTGAAGTACTGCAAATATGATTTTTTAGATAATATTATTTTCAATATCCTTAACAAACCATCACTTTATTTCGTATGCAATTCATATGGATACTAACACATTAAAGAAATAAACAATAATCGACTTTAATAATAATTTGCAGATTATTTCAACCGAACAAGTGTTATACCAATATTTGGTCATAAATACTTGACTGCCTTAAGATGCTTATTTGGATAGTAATTTCGACAGTGATAATCCAACCCAAAAATGCTGCCCCTAGCCACAATTACCAGATGAATTCTCACTTATGCAGGTGAAGTTGGAGTCGAATTAGCAGGGCTCATTAGAATAATGGTAATAATAAGCCTTCTGACACCAGGGGCCTCGAGTAATCTGTTGTTTTCTGGTATTCAGTTTGCTTGCCCACTAAATTTTTCGCACTCTTGATTGGCACTTTTAAAGGTAAAAAATATTTTCTTTTCGATTTTTTTTTTGTTTATCTGAATATGTTTTTCAAATAAACTGCAAATAGTTTTTTGTAATCTCGGAACAATTGTTTATTAAGTTGAACTGAATTTCCTCACCATCTTCCATATATATATATTTTTCTCATGGGTTTATAGAGTTTGACTAAAAAAGTAAACCACTATGGTGACAGAAAGAATACTTTGAAACTGAGCCCCCAGCTTCTATTTGCCCTTTTCAACCAAAGAAAGATGAAGTTATTATTCCGTACAGAAAGAGATTGTTTTTTTTTGTATGCTTAACATATCAGCCAGTAATATTACCGCTTGTTGTGAAAATTGTTTTCAACTTGCAGAACGAAGTAGGTTTTGAGAGCTTTAAAATTAATTATTGATTTGATTCTAGTTCACAGTAGTCTGGAAACACCATATTACCAAATTAAAAGATGCTTGGTATGAATTTCTGTTGAGCATCTTGTCCCGTTTTTGGTAACAATATGTGTTGATAATCATGATCAATGCGTAGATGGCTTACGAAAGCTCACTTACACTTTGAAAAATAAAATACATTAAAATTTACTTACAATGCCCCAAACAAGAGTGCCTGCAGAAATCGCTATTAACACCATAATGATAAGATATGGGACAGAACGCACTGCCATTTCGGTAAAACTGATCTTGCCACCATTCGTTTGCACATATTCAAGAATCGCCGGTCCTGGCGAGCGGTGAAATGCCAAAAATCTCCGCAGGTATTGTATATTCACACCAGTTTTGGTGATGACGGGAAACACCAATCGCGGTACTATGTTGGGCATGGAGTGTCGAATAAACAGCTCTATCTCGGCTGATGACGACACGTTCATCCTCGTAAAGTTAAGTTTGACTTGGTCACCGCAACCACAGAATGTAGAAGCCAACGCAAAGTACTCCACCAACTCTCCTTCGGGTTCGCTCGCTGTGTTATTCTTTGGATATATGTAAGGAATAAGAGTGTTCCAGTAGATTTGCAACACTGCTAGATCCTTTGGGCAAATGGTGATATTGTCGGCCCTAAGTCCAAACCCTATGATGGGCAGTAACAAGATTCTAATCTTAAAAAACATTTCACGAGTTGGGCGAATGGAGGTTAAGCCGGCAGGGTAAAAACATTGTACTGGTGTGCGAAAACCCGACTCGTGTTAAGATAATTATATTGTTTATTCTATCAATTCACCTCTGATGTCTATGTAATTTACCATCTTTTGGCAATGTGCCGTCATACTAATTGCCTATTATTGTGTGCGACGCGTGGCCACCAATACAAAGTTTTTTTTAGGCGCCTATTCCGCCGTGTTCTGAGGCGCTTATTCCGCCGTGTTCTGTGGCGCTTATTCCGCCTTGTTCTGAGGCGCTTATTCCGCCGTGTTCTGAGGCGCTTATTCCGCCGTGTTCTGTGGCGCTTATTCCGCCGTGTTATGAGGCGCTTATTCCGCCGTGTTCTGAGGCGCTTATTCCGCCGTGTTCTGAGGCGCTTATTCCGCCGTGTTCTGAGGCGCGAGCATTTCTTTCCCTCGTAGTTTGTGTAGTACAATTCATGTCAATTAGAAAGCATGTGTGTCTCACATCCTCAATAGTCGAGGTTTCCACGCTAGCGCGCGTGTCTGGGCTACGCACTATAACGACGAACTAACTTAGTACTGCGAGTTGTATATTAACTAGAAAGATATTCTATCAAAAGATGTGCCGCTGGGCATCAATTTTAGAGCTTTTGAAGCTTAATCGTCCATGGGTTAGTAATCTTTTATTGCGTCTTAAATGGTGTATGGTAGAACAATAGCAAATCAATAGAATATTTGCGTTGATAGCGACCAGTACCTGTTAGTTACCCGACACAAAGGAAAGCTTCAATACACACACCTGCTTTTTTAAGCGCTACACTCCCCTCCTTTTCCCCCCTATCCCAACTCATCCCTTTCCGATTGACCAATAGATGTCACCATCATTTGTCTTTTCTTTAGCATCTAGAACCTTTGTCTTCACACTTGATGAAGGAGGCCCTAACGGATGACGAGGTGTTGGAGTGCAAGGGAGTAAGTTATGTTAAAGTCCCGTGCAAACAGAACCTGAACACCATGTGTGGTGGTATTTCGAAGCAGCTCTCCAATATTTAGTTATTATTATTCTTTTTTGCCAGGAATGCTGTCCGATATTGGCGCTGTCTACACGGGGCCTATAGAAATGCAAAGTGTAGATAACTTTTCACTAAAAACTAGCAAATAAAATACCTTAGGTCTCCGGGAAAAGATTTCAATTTTAGTGAAATTGTATTTTTTAAATTCTTTTAAGTTATTTGCTATTTTTATCTACCAGCCGCTATTTCAAAATCGACCAAAAATACCCTGTTATTGGTCTATCAAATAAAAGCTGGAAATTTCATGAGTCATGAGAATTAGGGCAAATGATTGATTGACCCATACTCGTTGTTCTCTTTAGGTGATCTACAAGCTGCAAGCGATGGAGAGTAGAAACGACGTCCTGCCCATCACGATGATGGGTGTAAGGGGGAAAGGGCCAAAGAGGTGTGTTTACGCCCCTTGTATGGGGGCCAGGTTCTACACATAGTTTAAGCGATAGGGGGTTGTCACCCTAGTCAGTGAGTTATCGTCTTATTGTTGCTAGTCACATTACACCAAGGTGAAAAGCCAGTCCTGTTCTAGCCTTTAATGTCCATGCTTACTTTGTCAGGTTTAACTTGTATGACCTCCTTATAGCCTTTAATGTCCATGCTTACTTTGTCAGGTTTAACTTGTATGACCTCCTTATAGCCTTTTATGTCCATGCTTACTTTGTCTGGTTCAACTTGTATCACCTCCTTTTACAGGGATGAGCAATACCGGCAATTGTGGGCGGAGCTTGAGATTTTCCTGGAAGCAGCGAGTAAGACTTCAAGGAATCATGAAAGGGTAGGAATTATAATTCAATCTGGATATTAATATCTGGATGTTACTGTCTGGAAGTTACTATCAGGATATTAGTGTCTGGATATTAGTATCTGGGTATTACTGTCTGGGTATTACTATCTGGTTACTAACATCTGGATATTACTATCTAGATATCCATTTGATTATTACCATCTGGATATTACCATCTGGATGTTACCATCTGGATATTACCATCTGGATGTTACCATCTGGATGTTACCATCTGGATATTATCTTCTAGATATTACCATCTGGATATTACCATCTGGATATTATCTTCTAGATATTACCATCTGGATGTTACCACTTAAATATTACCATCTGGATGTTACCATCTGGAAATTACCATCTGGATATTATCTTCTAGATATTACCATCTGGATGTTACCATCTGGATATTACCATCTGGATGTTACCATCTGGATACTACCATCTGGATATTATCTTCTAGATATTACCATCTGGATATTACCACCTGGATATTATCTTCTAGATATTACCTTCTAGATGTTACCATCTGGATGTTAACATTTGGTTATTACCATCTGGTTAATAACATCTAGATATTACCATCTGGTTATTACCATCTAGATATTACCATCTGGATGTTACCATCTTGTTATTACCATCTGGTTATTACCATCTAGATATTACCATCTGGATGTTACCATCTGGTTATTACCATCTGGTTAATAACATCTAGATATTACCATCTGGTTATTACCATCTAGATATTACCATCTGGATGTTACCATCTGGTTATTACCATATAGATATTACCATCTGGATATTACTGTCTGGGTATTACTATCTGGTTACTAACATCTGGATTTTACCATCTGGATATCCATTTGATTATTACCATCTGGATATTACCATCTGGATGTTACTGTCTGGAAGTTACTATTAGGATATTAGTGTCTGGATATTAGTATCTGGGTATTACTGTCTGGGTATTACTATCTGGTTACTAACATCTGGATATTACCATCTTGATATCCATTAGATTATTACCATCTGGTTATTACCATCTAGATATTACCATCTGGGTATTACCATGTGGATATTACCATTTGGATGTTTCCATGTGGTTTATACCATCTATATATTACCATCTGGATATTACCATTTGGATGTTACCATCTAGATATTAACATCTGGTTATTACCATCTGGATAATACCATTTGGATGTTACCATCTCGATATTACCATCTATATATCACCATCTGGATATTACCATCTGGATATTACCATTTGGATGTTACCATCTGGATATTACAATCTGGTTATTACCATGTGGATATTACCATCTGGATATTACCATCTGGTTATTACCATGTGGATATTACCATCTGGATTTGGGTGTTGTTTAGTTTAGTTAAAAACGTTTCCCCAATATATCTTATTCCTTCCTTCAGTGGAAAAGTTGTCATAGTGATATTGTGTTTTAGGTTTACGAGTGCCTCAAGACGCCAGGGAGCCCGTCACTCAGTTCCCATAGCAGCCCGCGAGCCACGCCCACTGACGAGCTCGAGAGTGAGTCTTGTGATACATTTTAACATTTTTAAAAATTATATTTAAACAAAAATACAATACACGTAATACAATAAGCTTTATTTAACGAGATTTACATAATAACCGTTAAAACTGTTTTCTAACCTATTGCTCTCAACTATTCTACTACAAAATGATAAAAATGCTTAGAAATAGCAGAGTTGTAAGACAATTATACAAAAAAACTGAGTAACCCCACATACTACTGTAGACAAAGTACAGACGACAAGCAAAACATCCGACAACAAAATTTCACAAATGCACAACAATTAACTTGCAAACAATAATGGCAAATGGCAAACGGCTTCACCGCTTTCCCGTACCTTTTCAAACACATCGGCATTTTAATGCATGTTTATTGCAGTGTTTACCAAAGATTTTCTCCGTAATTATTATTACAACCAACAATATTCCTATTCAAACTTAAACATTAAGTGATCCGGTGTCAGTTAAGCTTGCAAGTCACGGAAAACAACTCGACCCTACCACTCCTCCCTCTTGTTGCCTGGCTACCACCTCGTGCTTCTAGCGAGAGATACTGTAAACCAAACCCTCTTGTTGCCTGGCTACCACCTCGTGCTTCTCGCAAGAGATACTGTGAACCAAACCCTCTTGTTGCCTGGCTACCACCTCGTGCTTCTAGCGAGAGATACTGTAAATCAAACCCTCTTGTTGCCTGGCTACCACCTCGTGCTTCTAGCGAGAGATACTGTGAACCAAACCCTCTTGTTGCCTGGCTACCACCTCGTGCTTCTAGCAAGAGATACTGTGAACCAAACCCTCTTGTTGCCTGGCTACCACCTCGTTCTTCTAGCGAGAGATACTGTAAATCAAACCCTCTTGTTGCCTGGCTACCACCTCGTACTTCTAGCGAGAGATACTGTAAATCAAACCCTCTTGTTGCCTGGCTACCACCTCGTGCTTCTAGCGAGAGATACTGTAAACCAAACTCTCTTGTTGCCTGGCTACCACCCCGTGCTTCTCGCAAGAGATACTGTGAACCAAACCCTCTTGTTGCCTGGCTACCACCTCGTGCTTCAAACACGAGATACTGTGAACCAAACCCTCTTGTTGCCTGGCTACCACCTCGTGCTTCTAGCGAGAGATACTGTGAACCAAACCCTCTTGTTGCCTGGCTACCACCTCGTGCTTCTAGCGAGAGATACTGTAAACCAAACCCTCTTGTTGCCTGGCTACCACCTCGTGCTTCTAGTGAGAGATACTGTGCACCAAACCCTCTTGTTGCCTGGCTACCACCTCGTGCTTCTAGTGAGAGATACTGTAAACCAAACCCTCTTGTTGCCTGGCTACCACCTCGTGCTTCTAGCGAGAGATACTGTAAATCAAACTATCTAGTCCATCCCTCTCCATGATAAACCCTCCCACATTATCCTCAGATATATTAGCTGGCTTTGTAACATTTAAGCATGCAAGTTATGTTTTTTTCTTCAGGGCCTGGTGGTAGTATGTCCAGTAACGATCTCGCCTGGAAAGAAATAGACAGGTAAACACAAACTACGTCATGGGCTCCACCCACGTCAATGTCAAGACATTGGATTCTTGGTCAAGTTGCACATTATTGTTTGACACGCTTTAATTGGTAAAGTGTTTGTTTGATATGGTTATGTAAAGTAAAGTTATGTTAAGTCTATTGTGTGACATGGTTGCGTATCGTGACATGTAAAGTCTATTGTGTGACATGGTTGCGTTTCGTGTCTGTGCTTTAGATATCAGGGTATGACGGAACGAGAAAAGACGGACTTCAATCGCGGGGACACAAACAATGATTACTTTTTCAAGCGTGGTCGCAATACCCCCGACATCGACCGCGCACAGAAAAAAATCCGAGCCGCGGAGGCCGATAAATCGGACGCTTTCAAGTCTACAGGTAAGCACCCATGATTTACAGTTTTGATGAAAGAAATGCACTAAGGAAGCTAGTGACTGTATTGGTGGCAACCTTGCGCGCGCTTCGGTTTTTAGCGGTTAAATGACAACAAAAAGCAATTTAACGCTTACGAATCGGCTAGAAAATTTTCTCTTTAGCGTGACGGGCACAGTCATTTATGTGTTTATTTAAAAGTCACATGACCTCTAAGTGCATGTCGCCTGTTGAATTGGGAGGGGCATTCTTGCTCCAATGCGCATTTGAAATGTACGGAAACGGCTATAGAATTTAGTGTCAGGTATTTAAAAAAAAAGGGGGGGGGGAGTTTTTTTATGAAATTTTGGAGTTTTTTTTAATTTTGGTTAGGCCGTTAAAGCCAAATCCTGCCCCCCCTGGTCGTTTTTTTTTCGTGATAGTTATATTGCCTGTGGTTTCCCCAGGTGACATATCAGCAGCACCATCTCTCCTTTCTCTTTGGACGAGTAAGATCAACTCCCTCGCCGCCAAACGGCACGAGGAGTTCGCCGGGCGCGCTGAGTCCAGTGGCGGCGGCAAGGCTGATCTCTACCCGCACCTCAACATTGACTCCAGCGCCAGGTACACACGTGCTTGACACACGTCGCGCAACACTCGTCGCGCAACACTCGTCACGCAGCACTCGTCGCGCAACACTCGTCGCGCAACACTCGTCGCGCAACACTCGTCGCGCAACACTCGTCGCGCAACACTCGTCGCGCAACACTCGTCACGCAACACTCGTCACGCAACACTCGTCACGCAACATTCGTCACGCAACTCACTCCTTGGGCTGATCCATACCCACATCCCGATAGCGTCTCGAGAGCCAAGTACACGCTTATGTGACGCAGCACACAATACCATTACATCTACACGACCATAGCAGTATTTGAACGTATGTGACACTTGCGTGAATTTTTGTCACGCAAAATACATTAGCATAACATCAACACAACAGCCACATTTCTCGTTTAACGGCATATATTATGAGCCCATTCAAATGCCAGAATAAACACACATTTTGGCCGAACTAGTCTAAACAGGTCTTTATTACCTGTAAGAAACATTTTCTAGCTATCCTCCGTTTTTAGCGTCTCGTCTTTCCTCACTTCCTATCTCGTCTTGCCTTTCCTTACCCCCTATCTCGTCTCGTCTTTCCTTATCCCCTATCTCGTCCGTCTTTCCTTACCCCTATCTCGTCTCGTCTTTCCTTACCCCCTATCTCGCCCGTCTTTCCTTACCCCCTACCTCGTCCGTCTTTCTTTACCCCTATCTCGTCTCGTCTTTCCTTACCCCCTATCTCGTCACGTCTTTCCTTACCCCCTATCTCGTCTCGCCTTTCCTTACCCCCTATCTCGTCTTGTTTTTTCTTACCCCCTATCTCGTCTTGTTTTTCCTTACCCTTATCTCGTCTCGTCTTTCCTTACCCCGTATCTCCTCTTGTCTTTCCTTACCCCCTATCTCGTCTTGTTTTCCTTACCCACTATCTCGTCTTGTCTTTCCTTACCCCCTATCTCGTCTTGGTTTTCCTTACCCCCTATCTCGTCTCGTCTTTCCTTACCCCCTATCTCGCCCGTCTTTCCTTACCCCCTACCTCGTCCGTCTTTCTTTACCCCTATCTCGTCTCGTCTTTCCTTACCCCCTATCTCGTCACGTCTTTCCTTACCCCCTATCTCGTCTCGCCTTTCCTTACCCCCTATCTCGTCTTGTTTTTTCTTACCCTCTATCTCGTCTTGTTTTTCCTTACCCTTATCTCGTCTCGTCTTTCCTTACCCCGTATCTCCTCTTGTCTTTCCTTACCCCCTATCTCGTCTTGTTTTCCTTACCCACTATCTCGTCTTGTCTTTCCTTACCCCCTATCTCGTCTTGGTTTTCCTTACCCCCTATCTCGTCTCGCCTTTCCTTACCCACTATCTCGTCTTGTTTTTTCTTACCCCCTATCTCGTCTTGTTTTTCCTTACCCTTATCTCGTCTCGTCTTTCCTTACCCCCTATCTCGTCACGTCTTTCCTTACCCCCTATCTCGTCTCGCCTTTCCTTACCCCCTATCTCGTCTTGTTTTTTCTTACCCCCTATCTCGTCTTGTTTTTCCTTACCCTTATCTCGTCTCGTCTTTCCTTACCCCGTATCTCCTCTTGTCTTTCCTTACCCCCTATCTCGTCTTGTTTTCCTTACCCACTATCTCGTCTTGTCTTTCCTTACCCCCTATCTCGTCTTGGTTTTCCTTACCCCCTATCTCGTCTCGTCTTTCCTTACCCCCTATCTCGCCCGTCTTTCCTTACCCCCTACCTCGTCCGTCTTTCTTTACCCCTATCTCGTCTCGTCTTTCCTTACCCCCTATCTCGTCACGTCTTTCCTTACCCCCTATCTCGTCTCGCCTTTCCTTACCCCCTATCTCGTCTTGTTTTTTCTTACCCCCTATCTCGTCTTGTTTTTCCTTACCCTTATCTCGTCTCGTCTTTCCTTACCCCGTATCTCCTCTTGTCTTTCCTTACCCCCTATCTCGTCTTGTTTTCCTTACCCACTATCTCGTCTTGTCTTTCCTTACCCCCTATCTCGTCTTGGTTTTCCTTACCCCCTATCTCGTCTCGCCTTTCCTTACCCACTATCTCGTCTTGTTTTTTCTTACCCCCTATCTCGTCTTGTTTTTCCTTACCCCCTATCTCGTCTTGTTTTTTTCTTACCCACTATCTCGTCTTGTCCTTCCTTACTACCTATCTTGTCTTGTTTTTCCTTACCCGCTATCTCGTCTTGTTTTTCCTTACCCCCTATCTCGTCCCGTCTTTCCTTACCCCCTATCTCGTCTCGTCTTTCTTAACCTCCTATCTCGTTTCGTCTTTCTTTATCCCCTACCTCGTCTTTTCTTACCCCCTATCTCGTCTTGTTTTTCCTTACCCCCTATCTCGTCTTGTCCTTCCTTTCTACCTATCTCGTCTTGTCTTTCCTTACCCCCTTTCTTGTATTGTCTTTTCTTACCCCCTATCTTGTCTTTTCTTACCCCCTATCTTGTCTTTTCTTACCCCTTTTCTCGTCTTGTCTTTCCTTACCCCCTATCTCGTCTTGTCCTTCCTTACTACCTATCTCGTCTTGTATTTCCTTACCCCCTTTCTTGTATTGTCTTTTCTTACCCCCTATCTTGTCTTTTCTTACCCCCTATCTTGTCTTTTCTTACCCCCTTTCTCGTCTTGTCTTTCCTTACCCCCTATCTTGTCTTTCCTTACCCCCTATCTCGTCTCGCCTTTCCTTACCCCCTATCTCGTCTTGTTTTTTCTTACCCCCTATCTCGTCTTGTTTTTCCTTACCCCCTATCTCGTCTTGTTTTTTTTCTTACCCACTATCTCATCTTGTCTTTCCTTACTACCTATCTTGTCTTGTTTTTCCTTACTCGCTATCTCGTCTTGTTTTTCCTTACCCCCTATCTCGTCTCGTCTTTCTTTACCCCTATCTCGTCTCGTCTTTCTTTATCCCCTACCTCGTCTTTTCTTACCCCCTATCTCGTCTTGTTTTTCCTTACCCCCTATCTCGTCTTGTCCTTCCTTACTACCTATCTCGTCTTGTATTTCCTTACCCCCTTTCTTGTATTGTCTTTCCTTACCCCCTATCTTGTCTTTTATTACCCCCTATCTCGTCTCGTCTTTCCTTACCCCAATCTTGTCTCGTCCTTTCTTACCCCCTATCTTGTCTCGTCTTTCCTTACCCCCTATTTCGTGACTATACAGCACTTTACACCTGTGTTCCTTTTTTTTTTTTTTTGTTCAGTGGCAGGGGAACTCCTGTAAAGACCTTATGAATGAGCCTAACAGATAGAGTGATATGGGAGATGGTGTTACGTGACATGATAGATGGCGTTACATAACATGGCAGAAGACGTTACGTAACAGCTGATGGCACTGCTTTACATGAAAGATGGCGTAACATGATAGATGATTGCGTGACACCATAGAAGGGTTTGGTGTTGGAAATGGAATGCGTATATAGCTGTTTCAAAAAAAGTTGTAAAACTCTACGTACCCAGACTGCTAAGTTGTATGTGTAAGTGCACAAATGTGCTCGTTGTTCGAGTTTGCGAGTTGATATTTAGCTTTGGACATTCGTACTAGCTTTCAGCAAAGCTCTGTTTTTTTTTTTCTTTTGATTACAGCATCTACAACAGCGAGGTATCAATAAAGTATATTTTGCTTCTAGCCAAACTACCTTTCATTCAGGGTGCGTAGGCTTTAGCGACCGACAAACTATATTGAAAGAGCTGTATGCTGCTATTATTTCAAGACCCATGTTACGGCTTTGTTCACAGTCTTCGTATCGAAAGGAATAATGATTAATGATCTGTCACGACATTAAACACGCAGTGGAATAGCCAAAGCCAAGCCTTTTTTTGTCTGCTCTAAAGATATTTGCAATAAAGATTCACGAGACTCGCCCAGTAATGTTACAAGAGACCATTGCTTATCACACTGTGTCGTGAAGCTACTATTGCAGTCACATGACAGATGGCAAGGACAACCACGAAATATGGTAAAGCTTTGTTTCGCGGTACATCATGGGGGGTCCCTTTGTGTCCTAATCCATCAGTCCACAATCATCCCATTGGGCCCCCACTACGGCATGACGTCATGATGACGTATATTTCTCATCGAATAGGACATAACCTACCCTCCTGCGCAGAGCTTTCTGTGTCGCTCGTCTTGTCGTACTTCTTATAAGGGAGAGTAAAAACCTGTAGTAGTAATAATAATAATAATAATAATAATAATAATAATAATGATAATGATAATAATAATAGTTTATTTCACTATCGCAGGTGCTACTGAATTACAGTGGTATGGTCATAAAACATGACGAAGTTATTTGCCATAAATATCACTGGTAACGAACGGTTACAAACTCATTAAGCCTAGAGGTCATTCCTTGAAATATATCAGTTCTCTGTGTGCCCGATCTCAGAGAGTAGCCATGGCTTATTGTATCGCCTCTAGGAAAAACAGCTAAGAGGAGGAGACGTTCTAGCTTTGAGCAATCCATAGGCAATCCCGGCGCTCAGCAAGGGACCCGAGTCCATAGCTGTGAAGGGCGGTGATATACTCGACATGCGTAAAGATGATGCGCATCGCCCTCCTCTGAACTGTTTCAAGCATGTCTGAAAGATAGGCAGGAAGCCCAGCCCATACGGGCACGGCATATTCAAGGACACATCTAATTAGTGAACAGTATATGCGCACCAGATCATTGGGCTGGACACCAGGCTTCTTAAGTGTCCGTAGCGCATAAAGGCGTTTGTTTGCCTTCTTAATGATAAAGTCGACATGCACATTCCACTTGAGGTCGCTACTTATATGAACCCCAAAAATCTTATAACTGTCCACTTTCTTTACAGGAGCTCCAAAAACGTTCAATTGGACCGGGCTAGCTGGAATATACTGCAGGAAATTTATCTCTAACTCCCTACATTTCTTAGGATTTAAACGCATACCACGACTTTCATCAAAGGAACTAACATCATTTACGGCGTATTTGCAAATAGCTTGGAATGCAACGTGGTACTACTTCAAAGACGGTCGTATCATCTACGTACTTCAGTCTCGTAGGCCAATTTGAAACTAGCCGATTAACTAAGATCGCGAATAGCATGGGAGCTAGTTTGGTCCCCTGGGGGATTCCCCCATTAGGGCGCACGTGCTGTGTAAAATCCAGAAAGATGCTAGAGAAGGCAAGGCAAAATTTAGTGCAAGAGTGTTAGAAGAACGGTACAGAATCTACCAGGACCTTAAATTGAAATTGAAAACCAGAAGGAGTTCAATCGAATACAGTACTTATCCGCTTATAAAAACCTAGAATTTAAGAACCTGTTAGCCTAAAAATACTAATTTAGAGCCCTTTTAAATAAGAACCTATTTAGCCTAGGTTCTTATTTAAAATAAAACGAACCTTTAAGATCTCCCAGCAATGATTAAAATTGTGATTCTCAAACAGTAAACTAAAACATGTATTATTTAAACAATATTTTTAGCATGAGAGTTTAAATATAATTGAAGGGGTCTTGGCCGCATATTTGACAAGACCAGACGTGTATTGACACTACCTCAGTCTAGATACTGCACTTATACCATCCATTAGTATATTAACTTTTCTCTAAAATTAAGAACCTATTTAAGGACCTAAGTAGCCTAAAATTTGAGATAGTACCCGTTAAATAAGAACCTGTTTAGACTTACCTGGAAAAACCTAGGTTTGGTTATTACAGTATAAGCGTGCAAGCATCGTATGTAAAATTCTGGACAGTAAAATAGCTAACTGGAGGGACAAGGCAGACAAAGCGGTGTATCGAGCAATTTTGATCAAGTAATTGGAGACATAAAATGACCACAGGGGAGAATAATAAACTGCACAGTGTGACTAGTTGTAAGGCATGTTCTTTATTCAACTTTAAGCCGGCATCAAAGTACATTTTCAACTCTAAAGAACAAGGATGCAAAGCAAAACACCACTAAGCGATAAAAATCACACACACAAAAGCTAAAAGGAATAGGTCAGCATATCTATTTTGAGTTTAATGGCGCATGCAAGGAGAACTTCAACAAAACACCCAGTGACACCCTTGTACTCCCAAAGGCTGGTCCCTAGAGAGGAAGTCCTTGTACTCCCAAAGGCTGGTCTCTAGAGAGGAAATCCTTGTACTCCCAAAGGCTGGTCTCTAGAGAGGAAGTCCTTGTACTCCCAAAGGCTGGTCTCTAGAGAGGAAGTCCTTGTGCTCGTCCCGAAGACTGGTCTCTAGAGAGGAAGTACTTGTGCTCGTCCCGAAGACTGGTCTCTAGAGAGGAAGTCCTTGTGCTCGTCCCAAAGGCTGGTCTCTAGAGAGGAAGTCCTTGTGCTCGTCTCAGTCTCTAGAGAGGAAGTCCTTGTGCTCGTCCCAGAGGCTGGTCCCTGGAGAGGAAGTCCTTGTTCTCGTCTCAGTCTCTAGAGAGGAAGTCCTTGTGCTCGTCCCGAAGACTGGTCTCTAGAGAGGAAGTCCTTGTGCTTGTCCAAAAGGCTGGTCTCTAGAGAGGTAACTCGACATATCAGGCAAGGCAGAGAGTTGACAAAACATCTCCACTACTTGATCGCTTGACAATATTGAAGTGGATTTTAACTCTGGAACTTTGAAGCGTTTGAAATCGGCCAAGTTTTTGCTTTCATGATCGCTTTTCGGACTCAGGTTTTCTTTGCTCTCCATTTTCATTCAGTTTTAATGTCACACGGGAAGATTCGATCGAATGTATCTTTTGTTTACTTCGAGTGTCTTCGTTCGCTTTGAATCCTAGCATCGCACAATTAAATGATTATTCCGTTTATTGCTATTTCTCTTAATGAAACATCCTCATCTTTAGCCTAAACGTTTATTTATACGTGTGTCAAAAATAAAGCTAATAGTAGTAAAAAAAAAAGGATGAAAAAATGTTCTTGAGTATAGGCCAAATACTCGCTTTTTAGTCGAGCTAGCCGAAGGCGGTCCGACATTGGTTCTAGCATTCGTTCAATGTATCTGTATCTGGCAACGTCGCGTTTAGTCCCCCATAATGCTTTACGGACGGAACCATGTGACGTCATAGATATCACGTGGTCTGATAACACAGGAAGCCCAAAGTTCACATTACGTCATTAATATCACGTTATCAGACAAAAGTCACATGTATCCATCATGCCTTACGCTAGCTGTCAGTCTGACGATCGAACTATAAGTGATAAGAAGAAAAGACTGCATTTGGAGTGATTTGCTGTTTGAATACTTTACAAACATGCTGGGGAAATTACCTACCAAGACGCTCAAACCTCACAGTCTACGGAACAGATGCTCATTTGCATAAGCCACTGCCCGGCGTCCTCGATTCCATGCGACGCCATTTTAAGTCATCGTTTCACAGGGATGAGATGACTTATCAAGCTTTCTACCTAGCTCAATGATAATAAACCCAAGTATGTACTTGAGCACAAACTTTGAAACATTTCAAAATTTAACGTGAGCAACTTTTCTAGCCGAATTCTTTTAATTTTTTTTCAGGAAACGCACTAAAAATATTGATATGGTGGAAAAGAGCTTCTGAGGAGAAATGCGACCGAACAGTGCATTTGGGGATTTGAGTTAGAAGTCTGTTTTACTCAAAGTTTTCAAGCTGATCGCCAAACTTCGTAAATCATTCACATTAACATGATCATTTCTTAGAAATCTTGAAGATCGGACGTATTTCCTTCACTAAAATTTATCGCATTATTGTTCACAACTACACACAGCAATTTCAATGGCGCATTACGACTTTCTAGTCGTTTAAAGCTTCTATTTAAAATTATAAAATTAATTGTCATTGATGACCTCGGGGTTTACCTTTGATCTAGCATACGGTTGATGTAACAAAGGCTGTCTGATTTGCAACCATAGCTAAAAATGGGTCTTCTACCTTTTTTTTACTAACCTTTTTGGAGCACTGCAACATGCACTGTGTGGTTTAAATTAGTTTTGAAACAGAGGACTCTCGATTTTAACCGCTTTAACCTAAAAAATTGGGGACTATCGGTCAAATGACAGTTTGATGACTCTTGTCATAGAGAACCTATTTTGCAAGTATTTTTTTTTTTGGTTAATATCAATCATTGGTCATATGTTTACATTTTGACTCGATTGAATCGCTTAAAAGCTGGTAAAACAACTTTCATAAATGAAACAGTCTACACTATCATATAAATGGCGTTTTCCTTCTTCAGGCGGAGTACCAAAAGTAATGTTTCTAGCTTCAAAGAGGCTTTAGAGGTATCTTTCGCTGATTTTCTACCCTCTTTCTTGGTGTCTTACCCCCATGATAAGGCGAAGAGGAAATTTACAATAAAAATCAAGCTCGACTAATTAGCTTAAAATCTCTAGGACGTAAATAAAAATTATATTTTGAGCGTTTTATTCGTTTTCATTTTCTAAATTGTACCTCATCCTTTAGAGTAATGTTCACGCATAGTAACAAAATTTAAATTACTTCAAATAAACAAACTTTGGGGGGGAAATAGAAAAGTTTATTTTTAACGCAGTTGCCATGCTGGAATGCACGGTCATGTTCATTTCATTCTTTTGCTATTTACGCACGCTTCTACGGCTAGAAAAAGGATTTAGTCGAGACTGATTGAATGACACACTTTTTAATTTATCCTGCTAATTTCTAACGCGTTAGGATCCGGAGCCCATCTTTCACACACCGAGAGTTTTTTAGTTGGAGATTCATATATGGTACATGATTTTCATAAAACGAGTCTATGACAAGGTGTACCAAAAATGTTTCTAGAAGCAAACATAATTATTGGCTGTTGTTGCATGTCTATACTATTAAAGGACTTATTGCTCTTAATAAAGGGTGCTACGGAAATCAGACCTCCCAGACAAATTCCTGAAGGAATTCTTATCAAACGTCCAATACAAACTTTCCAGCGTTTTCCACGCCTTTTCGAGATATTTAGAATATAATTAGATGCGTGCTTTGCGGTTTGGAGACGGTAAAACCATGCAAGCTCGTAATCGTTTGATATATTTAAAACCAGGTGGAAATATGTGCTCAGAGTTCACTCAGATTAAGTAAAATAACAGTTTTAGCTATGCTGTGAGTCTCGGCTTTGAACTTTGCTTATGACTGGATGTACCAAAAATGTGAAATTTAGTGAGTTAGAACTTTTCTCATGTGATTCATTCTCTTCAAAATATCGCCAAAATCTAATTCTTTTAAGACTTCTTAGGAAGTTGATTTTCTAACATAAGATAAGTTGACCTTTATACTTTATTGTCATGATATTTTTTTGTTTAAAAAGTATAACAGGCGAGCATACTATCTAATGTTATAAATGTAATAAAACTTCGCAAAACACCGCCTTCGTCAAAGCGTGGGCTGTTGTCATGACAAATGGCAGAGAATGGCGTCGCATGGAATCGAGGACGCCGGACAGTGGCTTATGCAAATGAGCATCTGTTCCGTAGACTGTCATACAAATACACACGTCGTCCGCGATAGACCCACACTAAAAGATGTTTATGTGCGTACATTTCGACCCGGGTCGTTTCAAGGACTGTCTAACATATCAAACATGTCTAATATTGAAAACAAGCTAAAACGAGTTGAGATCGTTGATGATCATAGCAAAAATATCACAAAGGACAGTGACAAAACGAACTGAAGTCCTCACAAGATGGACATGACGGAAAAACCTGGAAAATACGCAATTCTATAGACAAGGAAGATACAATTTCGTTCAATGGCCATCTTTTCCTTGTATTACGGACTAATTTTCCAAACACAAATAACGTATGGCCGAAATACACATACCGAGATTTTGGCTTTTTATATATTTTTTTTCCCTTGATAATCCTTGCGCTATGTATCAGCTCAGGGACGAAAAGCTCAAATTTCAATGAAACTTTACAAAAAGTCGCATCAATTAAAAAAAAAGTTGCACTTGATATTTTGTTTGCTATGACTAACTTAGTACTCTGATAAATTTTCCGCCTTAGTAGATGTGAAATGTGCTTATTTGGAGCGTCATGTCATGTTTTTTCCGTCGTGTCCACAAGATATGGAAAGCAGCACAGTATCGTGCAAAGAGACCAAGGTCGAAGAACTTAGACAAGAATTGCGGTCTATGAAGACGCCCGCCATGTTGGAAAACAACAATTATATAATTCATGAAGACACCAAAATAACAATTTTTTTATGTTAACTTGTTTTTTACTTATTGTAAACTTGTTCGTAATACTGTTGGATCAAAAGGTGGTTTTGTTGAGAATGTTTATACTCGCTAGTGTTTATAAATATTTTGCTCGTGTCACTCGTAAGTTCTTAATGTAAAAATACAGCAATTAATGAAAAGTATTTGGAAATTGATTGTAATTTGTTTGAAAAAGCTGAACAATTTTCTGTCGATGGAAATACAATTAATAAAGATTATATGTCCAAACAATGTGTGAGGTCTCGGTTTGCAAAGTTTCTTGCCTATGAATGTGCCGTGGAATGTGTCATAAACAAACCTCGTGCTGTACATCATCGCGGTAGAGAACCAAGCAAAATCGCAATCAAACAACTTAAACGTATCATGAATAGAAGCAGCTATGCTAGCCCGGCTTCACGCTACTTTAGCGTCTAGTTTACAGAGAAACATGGGATAAAAAATTACTTCCGGTTACTCAAAATGTGCCTACTGCGCATTTAATAGCGCATGTATTTAAAGATTGTTTGCAATCTCGTTCCCAGAGCCCACGTACCTTTGTGCCAGCGGCAAGGTACAAGGCTCTTGGATAATTAATTCCTAGGGCAATTCTTATTGGCTCTCGAGCTTGCTTCAGTGAGCATGCGCAAATAAAACGGAAGTGAATAGAACAATAAAAAAGCTTCACGACGCTTGTCACACAAGAAAATAAAAATTGCAAAAGAAACTCTCACAAACCAGCGTATACATTCAAAGCCAAATTTAATTATTGCTGCTACAAACTTTCAGTACCTTACAATAATCAATTGTAATAGCTTACTTGGTTTTACAACATTCATTGAAGGAGGCCTTGTGGAAAGCCTGTGGGATAAAACGGGAAATGTAGAAGCGTGCGAAGTCGTAATATATATGCCGGTCATGTTCTCGGCGGAATAACTTTTTGAAAGAGTTCTGCGGTATGTGTCGCTTCTTCGACAAGAGACAACACGAAGGCAATATAATCGAAATCCCCGTCCGTTAACGACTACTTCGAGGCGGGCAAATCTAATGTTCACATCGTGAAGCGATGGAATCCTCACATGCCTGGGCACAAAAATAATGAGTGAGCGAAGCTTTTCAATCTTGTCCTTTATTGAGGCATTCAAGGGCGAAATCAGTAAAATAATTAAACTGGAAAAAATATATATCAAGGATGTAAAAGCATTCCAAATACTTTGTAGCTTTCATGTACCGCAGGGGGGAGACTGGTGAGTTTCAGTGAAACCGACTGGTGCCCGCCTCCCGGCTCGCCGAGTCTCCCAGCCCCTTTTCCTAGTTTTTTCTTGCCCAAGATACCCAACTAACCACGAGTAAAATAATGCCCGGTCCTATAACAAGGGTCTTTCCAGTAAAACCAGGAACTGGCGCGCGCAAAAAAAGCCCCGCCCCAGCTGCGAAGGGCTTTTTCGCATAACCGAAATCTTTAGCAGAAGCCTGAAAAGAGCTTTCGTATGGGATCGTTCAGTGAAATCGACTGGCACGCACCGCCCGGCCCGCCGCACTCGCCAGCGTGTTTTCCTACATTTTCTTCGTCTCTCGATACTCTTCTCTCCATGGGTAATGCAATACCGGGGTATACAATATAAGGTCTTTCAGTGAAATCGGTTAGCGTGCGCAAAAAGCTCCGCACCAGCCACTAAGGGCCACTAATCGAAACCCGCAAAAGCAATAGCTTGAAACAAACCTGAAAGGGTTATCGTATGTGCCCGTTATAGTGAAAGAATGTTCCGCCAAGTACCTTGACAACATCGAGATAACCTAAGGATATCAGAGAGACTAACCCCCCCTTGATGTGTAACATATGGGAATCCAACTATGCTTAGCAGGGAGTGTCGCAAACGCAATACAGTCAATTCTCACACACCATACGCCCATTGAGACCTATTTCTGGGTTGGTATATGCGACCAAAATATGAGTGGTCAAAACCTGTGTCAGTGGCTCACGATTGGGAGCTTAGCTCATTGTGGAAAAAGCTGCATCTATGAGCGTTGCAAGATACATCGCGCTAGGTTGAGGAAGGGCGCAATCGAGTCTTATCCCTGTAGAAAATGTGGAGTGGAGACCCAGTCCGAGGCCCGGCTTTGCGAGGCCTGTGGTAATAACCCTCTAAAGCGCAAGGTTGTTTACAAAGAACAGCGGGCTCAAAGGATACCCCCCCCCCCCTTTGTCCTAGCAGAGCTGAGAGGTCGCTTTAGGCAGTAGCATCCCCATCCCCGTTAGATATGTCGAAATTTTCGTTTTAGAGATATGCCACCCAGAGAGTATACCCACTGAAAATGGACGCTTACATAGAAAAGATTCTCAATGATATGCCTGATGATAAGGCACCTGATGTATTAGCAGGGGTGGTGCAGAATATTCTCGACGTGGATATCGCTGAGGTTGTCAAGCACACGCTGCTCATGCCGCTCATACCCGCGAAAGCGCGGCCAGTGAAAGGCCAAAAGCCAGAGGCACCCAAGAATGGCGACAAGTATTACTCGCTGTTTGTCGTCGGTGTTCATCGTTTGTATCCAGACGGTGATGCTGTAAAGTTAGGAAGAAGCATTACGCCTCGTACCTATGAAGAGATCCGTGACCTCGGTGAGGCAGGCTTCATTGAGCCGAAGCCCGTGGCGCGCGGCCCCGATATCAGCTACGACGGCTCGGTTTTGTAGATTTCCCACGAGCAAGAAGCACTGGGTGGGGACGCTCTGCTGCCAGAAGTGATGGAGATGCTTGACCCGGATCAGTGTTACAGAATCTTCACAGTAGTCGGTAAGGCAACCGCAGAGCCCCTAGCTCCAATATCAGAAATGGAGGGACGCTCAGAACACAAAGTGGGCGGGTCCTTGGTGAGAAGGGGTGACAAGACTACAGTCGGCGCTCTAGAGGGCATAGACACTGGCATATGGGAGAAAGGCAGGGAATACTTGGTGTACGTACGTTACGAACTTCGTCCTTTGCCAGAGCAAAACGGAGAGCCCGGGCCCATGTTCGAGCCTTTTACAAGTTCAACAATGTCTGAGCTTCAGTCCAAGTCTGAGCTTGAGTCTGAGCTTGAGCTGTAATAAAGTGTGCAGAGGAACAATTAAATGGGGCCAGAAAAGTAATAACATTTTGCAATAGTCTAATTTAGTAAACAGTCAACTTGATGTTAGAGGAAAGAAGGGTCATGGTCACGGAAAACAGCAGCTTTCAACATCAATAATCATAAAAATACTTAAAATAACACCTAAAATTTGTGTGCTTTTTGAGTGCTTTTCATCACTATGGGATGAGAATTTGAAGTCATGGCAATGTAGGATTGCAAAAATATCTACGGATTCAAAATATGTTTCCATAAATCTCTTTTCAAGTTTACCATTGCGATTTTAGCTCGCACTAAACTACCCAAGCAAACTGTTATCATATTATCCCTTTCAACATACCTTTCACTTGACTTGATCTCTATCACATCTAAAATAAGAGAAACGTATTAGATTCGATTCAATGGGCGCATGAATTATTCATAATTCTTAGAAACAGAGTCAGAGATTTCACTTACCATCCATTTTAACGAGAGAAGAGCCAAAGAGACGCACGTGAGGTTGCTACGTCGCTGTGCCCTACCGCTGATCACTCGTTCCCAGATCCCTGTTCCCCGCTTCTCGTTTTAGAAACATCCTATTTCCTTAGTAGAAACCGCGTCACATTACAGGAGTTGCAATCGTTAATTGGTTTATTGAGTTTTTGCAATTGCGTGATTGTGCCAGCACGTAGTTTTCTAAGAAGGTTATACGGTTTAACTATTGGAGTGCGTAAATCTTATCATCATATACGTTTGACTAAAGGCTCCAAAGAGGATATGCCCGTTTGGTTAACCTTTTTGCAAGACTTTAACGGGCGCTCGTTCTCTCTGTCCTCAGATGGCTTACGTCTCGCACTCTAAAATTACATACGAATGCTGCAGGGCTGTAGTAGAAATCCTAAATAAGCAAACCTCCCGCGAGCCGAAGGTTATGGTATTGGTCCGTCACCTGGTCCTAACCTGCTTGAAGCACAATATTTTGTTTCGCTCAAAGCATATTGCTGGAATCCTTAACACAAAAAGTGACCTATTATCGCGCTTACAGGTCGAGAAGTTCCGCGAGATTTCACCCGAGGCGGACCTTCTAGCCACGGAAATCCCCCGTCAATTTCTGCCTGAGAGTTGGAGTCTCGTTTGAGCGCTTTGTTGACAGCCGCTTTCACAATGGCTTCTAGAAAAACCTATCCTCGGGCATGGCAGAAATATTTGGAATTTTCATGGCTGTTTTGTAATACATCTTTCTTATCGCTACCGATCAGCGTGAGTAATATAGCCTTTTTTGTGGCATATTTATCAGCGCAACAATTTGCTCCCTCTACTATCTCTACCTTTATGTCGGGTTTAAGTAACGTTCACAAACTCGCAAATTATCCTGATCCTACTAAAACATTCTTAGTCAATAAGATAATTTCGGTCCACAGAAGGCTCTGCTCTCGGCCTGATATGCTTTTTCCAATTACGCGAGATGTGCTGCATCGTTTGGTCCAAGCGCTCGGCCATACCATTTCCTCACCTTATTTCCGGGTGATGTTTCAGACAATGTTTTTGACCGCTTTTTATGGTTTCTTTCTCGTGGGTGAGCCATCGGCCAAGGCCCCGAATCGGGAATCCGCTATACTACGTTACCAAGCGGTCACCTTTCTTAAAAATGCTAAGGATATTCAGGCTGTCAAGCTGGTCATAACCGATTACAAACATTACACCGAGCGTAGACCATTTTCCGTAATTATTCACAAAGGGGGATACCGCTCTTTTGTCCGGTAGATTTTCTGCTTAAATTCTTCCGTTTACGAGGCGATCGGCCCGGCCCTCTATTTTGCAACGTAGATGGGTCTGCCGTACGGACCGATTCATTCACGCGAGAATTGAAGCGTGCTCTTGTTTTTTGTGGTCTGGACTGTTCTAGGTATAAATCCCATAGCTTTAGAATCGGAGCCGCCACATGGGCAGCTGAAAACGGTATGACCGATACACAAATTCGGAGACTTGGTCGCTGGCGTTCCGACGCATTTAAGATCTATATTCGCCCTACGTCTATGAGTTCGGGTCTGTCTCACTAGGCTACTATTGTAAAGTGTATGTCAGACAAGCGGCTGCTCTGCTCTATAGCCTACCAAAACGATTACTCATTGCTTTCTAACGGCAGGGATGTATGCCAGACAAGAGGCTGCTCTGCATTCCTATATTGCCTGACATATTCAGCGATTTATTGCTTAACCAACTTCTGTTTAATTTGAACTTGTCCTGCCTAGCGTGCTTGCAGCTGTGGTGGGGCTTGCCACATGGTGTGGCTGGTGGCGTAAATTCGCCCCACCATTTCTCGGTTTTAATTGCAATTGGTGTTATATCTGAAAAAAATTGTATACATTTATTAATTAATTGAGTGATTACAAATTAGAAAGCCACAATTATCCAAAACAATCAACCCTGTGTCACTTTATATCGTGTTTACACTGCTCGCACGCTACGCTCCCTTGTGTTAGATATTCATTACAAGTTCATAGTTTGTTAATTAGTACTTTGATTCCCGGCATAGAAAGAATTAAGGTAAAACACATACACTAACAATCAAGTTTTATGTTAGAGCAGTTGAGCCTTTCCCGGCTTTCCCTCCAGCTGTCAATTTCTAACCAATAGGATGCGCGCTAGGTTTTGACGAAACCACGCTAGAAAGTCTAGAAAATCCTGTTAGTGTAACGATGGCGCCGAAGAAGAAACCAAAGCTTGATCCTCCCAAAATAACAGCTTTTCTACATCGGCGGGCAGCAACAGGTAAGTCAATAACTAAGATAATTATCGTATGACATCGAAACTTGGGTATTTTCATTTTTGCTTTTATAAGTGATTACGATAAGTGATTACGGCGGGATACTCAAACGAAATAAAGATTTTGTAGGCGTACAGGATGAATGATTAGCCGTTTGTATTTGCTGTATTAATTCAATTCTAAAGAATCAAGCAAGCAGAAAGACATAATTAATTAAGAAATGAACAAGATATTGTGTAAACTATAAAATTCTTGCCTAACTATAATCTCAGGATAAACCAAGTTCATTTTGGAACAAACACGTGTTACGACAAGTATGATTGGTGATAATTACATTTTACTTTAGACTTCATTTTATAACCACCATTTCTCCACTTATTTCTGGCTCTTAGATTCCACACGAAGCCAAAAATATAATTTTCTTATAATTAATTAGCACTCACCATTAAAATCAATCGAATTTTGTGGATATGATAATGTTTTTAACAACTCAATTACAAGATTAAGTAGTGATTTTAATTTTAAAACTTAATTAAAGATATAATTAATAACGTAATATAAATTGAATTAAAAGGTGATTATAGTCTTTACCAAGAGAAAATTTGAAAACAACTACACCACATTTTCTTTAAAAGAGTCTCATCAATCGATCCGTTCATCACATACCCCGCAAAATGCTACCCCGCTACACGCCCGAGCAGATTCCAAACCGGCACACGCCCAAGTGGATCCCACCCCGGCACACGCCGAACTAAATCCTGTCCCGGCACACGCCCAAGTGAATCCCACCCCGGCACACGCCTAAGTGGATCCTATCCCGGTACACGCCCAAGTGAATCCCATCCCGGAACACGCCCAAGTGAATCCCACCCCAGCACACGCCCAAGTGGGTCCCATCCCGGCACACGCCCAAGTGGATCCCATCCCGGCACACGCCCAAGTGAATCCCATCCCGGAACACGCCCAAGTGAATCCCATTCCGGCACACGCCCAAGTGAATCTCACCCAAGCACACGCCCAAGTGGATCCCATCCCGGCACACGCCCAAGTGACTCCTACCCCGGCACAAGGCCAAGTGAATCCCACCCCAGCACACGTCCAAGTGGATCCCATCCCGAAACACGCCCAAGTGAATCCCATCCCGGAACACGCCCAAGTGGATCCTATCCCGGCACACGCCCAAGCAAATCCAGCTACAGCAAATAATGAACTCCAAATTTTTGTTCCGTGGAGAAGTTTTCAGACGAAGAAAAACTGTATCTAATAAAAAACAGGGTCCCTCATAAGGCTTTCAAACCGCCTCCAATAAAGGGTAAAGATAGCAGAAGGGAAAATCCTACTAAGAGGTACTTTCCTCAGGGAATTCTCAAGAAATACCATTGGATCTACTACTCCAAGCAACATAACGGAGGAGCGTGCCTGTCCTGCATCCTTTTCCCCCATGATGGAAAGTTTGACTCAACTCGAGCAGAGGTTTGGGTTGCAAGGCCACATAAGGAGCTTAGGAAGATTCATGCTGATGCCAAACAGCACGCGAAGCTCCAAAGCCATCGCCTAGCCTAAGCCATGATGGATGGGTTTGTCGAAACCCAACTGAACCCCGAGAGGAGAATCGATTTGCGAATGAATGCGAGTCAAAGGGAACAGTAGAAACGCAACTACTTCTCCCCCCTAAGTCAAAACGAGCTGCTTGACTGTTTACGAGAAGTAGAGGAAATTATCATCTCAGAAATAAAAGCACAAGAGTTTGGTGCCAAGTACTGCATTATAGCAGACGAGGTCACGGATATCTCGAACTGGGAACAGTTAGGTATAAAAGTCCACGTTTGTTTATATAAGAAAATACTTCTATTTTTTCATAGATACTTTGAATTTCTCTACAGGCATAGCCGTTCGATATCTCAAAGATGACAAGCCAGAGCGACTTCTTGGGTTTGAGTCTTGTTCATCTATAACAGGGAAGCAATCAGCAATACAATCATTACCTTTTTGAAGAACAAGGGCCTGGACGTACTTCAGATGCGCGGGCAGAACTATGATGGCGCAGGTACACCCAGAGTTCTGCATATTCTGTATAACTTCAGAAATTGTAGGACCTTTAATTTCGTCGCCGGTGTTTTTACCAGTGTATTTCTTCACATTTTAGGTAACATGTCAGGATCTCAGAGAGGCTGTGCTGCGCGGATACTGGAAAAGAACCCCAAGGCAGTGTACATACACTGCGCGAGTCATGACCTAAATCTAGCGCTGGTCCACTCTTCAAAGATACCAATGGTGTTCAGTATGATGGAGAACCTGGCTGCTCTTGGCCGCTTTTTCAACAACTCTCTCAAGCGGTGAGTGGGATACGGCATAAGGTCAAATTTGTAGTAGAGTTGATTAATCGATCATGCACTAAAAATGTAACTTTTATCAGGTGTTCAGCTTTGGGTAACTACCGTCATTGTGATACCCATTGTTTTTTCTGCGCAGAACAAGGGCACTAGAATATGAAATTGAAAAGTTCACCTCAAATTTGGAGGAGAGTATGAAAAAGAAAACGGTGAAGGCCCTCTGTCAGACTAGATGGGTGGAGAAGCACCAGATATTCCAGGACGTTCATGACATGTACGGGCCATCGTCAACTGTCTCGACCAGATGGTAGAAGACAACACGTTAAAGTGGGACCGGAAGACCCTCACAGAGGCTTCTGGTTTCCTTAACACCGTAACCAGCTCTCCGTTTCTGGCAGCATTTGAGACAGTTCGTTTTTCATTCCGGTAAGTTTTGAGACATATTTTGTGAATGAAAATGTGTGCCTTAGTAGTTTTTGTTAATTGCAATTCCTAACAACAAATCGTTTTATCCGTATAAACAGATACACACACGACTTGGCTACGTTACTCCAAGGGGAAAGCCTTGAGATTTAATCAGCATTTGATGAGGTTGTCAGAAAGACGGAGGCCCTGAGGGAGGCGTTGAGAGATAGTGATATGGTGTTTGCGTCCATTTACGCTGAGATGGCCAAGAAAGCGAAAGATGCTAATGCCGAGATCACAAGACCTTGTCTATGTGGTCGCCAGACCCTCAGGGAGAACCACGGAGGAGCTTCAGCCACTCTAGGAGTACTACCGTGCTGCTGTGTTCACCCAATACATCACTGAACTCGTGAAACAACTCCAGTCCAGGTAATTATTCATTTAAAAAATTGAACGAGATATACTGATTTCTCACTTTTTGTATCTAATTAATGTATAGATAATCCCCTTGTATCGAAGATCTTAATGGCGTACCACCATATCGTATGCATTCAGGAGTTTTTTGTTGTTGTTCATCTGTAACGTGAGCCTCGTTTTGTTTAGGCCGTGTGTTCTGCCCTGCTTTTGTTACATTATCTCCTTGTATTGCCAGATTACTGTTATGCTCCTGTTTCAATAAAGTTTGACTTCAAGAAACTGGAAAATGGAACACGATTTGAATACCAATGTTGTCTAATTGTATTAAAATTGTGTGCATCCGCTACATGTTCCTCACTGGAAACCCAAATAGCTTCACTGAATGTCATAAACAGATACCAGATTGTGTACCCTAACCAGTGGTTTTTAGGCATTTTAGACATTTTCATATTTCTTATAGTCAACCTGTATTGAAATAGAATGCTCTCTTTTGCATCTCTTTTGTATAGATTCTCTAAGCTCTCGATACTGTCAACTCTTGGTTTGGCTCTCATTCCACAACCATTCGATCATCTAGTTGGTGGGAAAGCGGTCGAGCTGGGGACACTATTGGGATGATCTTCCAAATCCAGAGGGTTTCATGGAGGAAGTGGCTAGATGGCGTCTCCTCTGGCAGTCGGAAAAGGATAAGCCCTCCAATCTGGGTGGTACCCTGTCCCACAAGGTGATGGCATTAAGGCAGGATTCTTCGTCTTTTGCTCCTTTTGCCGGTCACGTCCACGACAGTGGAAAGGGCAAACTCCTCACTGCGCTTCATCAAGGATGTGCGCCGCAGTACAATGACCGGCGGCCGGCTCAACGCCCTACTCCTGCTATTCGTCCACAGGGATACCGCAGAGAACCTGAGCCTCGACAGGGTGGTGGACAGATTCGCAAACGCGAAACCAAGACGTATGCTACTAAGTAATGTTTTGAGCGCCTAAGAAACTCTAGGAATGTGTAAGCTCTAGGAACTAAAATTTAGTCTATGTTTATGTTAACACACAAAAATATGTTAACGAATGAAGGCTGGCGCCAAAGATAATCATCAAGTGTATCTTTAAGACTTGGTGTTCATGATGGTTTTGTGAAATAAAAGAAAAAAATACGGGGAGTGCGGGTTTCGGATAAATACCAGAGTGTCCCACTGACCAAATGGCGATAACGTCACAGTTAATGATTACATGCATAAATTATGTTAATATATGCAAGCCGACTGCAAGTCTGCGCACCCCCTTCCCCTCGGCAAATCCGCGTACGCGCCTGATTTGCTTCTGCTTTTCTTTAAGTCAGTCAATAATCTCTTTTTCAGAGCTCTTTCCATACTGTGGAGCATCTCTAACCCAGAACAAAGCATGAATGTGTGGACTACCTCGCTGCTGGAACTCAACTCTATAAAAGAAGTCTACATTTTCTCCAGCTGGTGCTGCATTACTTTTTAGTACATCGCGGAGGAATATTTGAACCATGTGATCAAAATTCCTAGCACGTGACAGGATCTTTTTGAATAAGAACAGACTTTTCCTGTCAATTCATTTGATTAATTTCATCATCAGTATAATTCTTATTAGCGAACCTAAGATGAAATGATACAAATATTACTTCTTTTTCTTGTATGCCCATATTTGGGGCGTAGAAGAGCTACGATTTCTACCAGGCGGTGTGCGCACTACAACCGCAAAGCATCATAGGTAAAATAGAAATTCCAGCCTATTTGGTGCTAGCCGTCGTTGAGTAAACATCTCTCCGCCGTTGATATAGCGCGCGTACCCAGCTGTAAGAAAGCATGACCAAAACATAGGGATTAACAGCATTCTTCCTTTTCTTAAGAAAATACCTGGCATTTTCCAGTTAAAAAAACATAAAAGTGTTCAAGGGGAAGACAGTAGCGGTAGATGCGTCGTGTTGGATCCATAAATTTCTGTATCTTTCCATGCGAGACCAGGGGAATCGCGATGGGTGAGTAAGGAATTCGAGGAAGAGTCGCCTAAATCAACAATTTTTTTATAAAATATTTTGCTTTCTACAGACTAAAAGCAGGCTATCTCAAACACTTAAAACTTCTGACAGGGGCTGGGGTAACCCCAATGGTCATTTTTGACGAGTTGGCACTGCCAGCGAAAGAGGTTGAAAATAAAAGAAGACAGAAAAATAGGTAAGGAATAAAATAGATTCTTTTAACAACCCTGCCCTGTTACTGTTTCTAACGTATATTTATATGATGCTTATTTTTATTAACAGACTTGCGTATCTGAGAAAGTGCAATATGTTGTAGCCCCGTACGAAGCAGACGCGCAAATTGCCTACCTTATGAAATCTGGTGTGGCAGATCCTGCCTTAATTGAAGACGCGGACCTGCTTGCATATGGTTGCTCCAAGGTATTGAAAATACATACATATAATTGATTTATCTAATTAAGATTCAGATGTCCCTTTAAATATTAATCCTATGAATTATAATAAAATAATATAGGCTAGGTGATCCATGGCTATTGGAGAACAGAAACATAACGACAAGTGTCCACGGTATTTTCCATGGCCCCTGATAAAGTGAATCTACCGTGAAGCATTCTGCAACAACCCATAATAATAATAACCACATTATGCGTACTACCTTATAAGGATACCGGATACGGAATACCAAGAAGTGCAACTAGAGGCTCACAAACATGTTTGATTACAATTATATAATTACAAATACATAATTACCAACTTAACTTACCATAAGATAACATAATGAGCGTTAGGAACTAACAAACTACACTTAAAAAAACGTAACTTTATAAAATAAAGTAACTATATAAAAAACGGTCTCCCTAATCATGATTAATAACAAAATAACTCAAATAATAAAAACACCCATATTCACTTCATAGGAAAGCATTCTAAGAAGAATCATAGAGGATGCAGATAAGGAAGAAGAAGAAAGGAAAAGAAAAAGAGAAAGGAAGGAGAAAGAAAAAGCCAATTTGTTAAAAGCTTTGATATTAAGGAGAAAACACATAAACCAACAAGAACTCCAAACCAAAGAAGAACTAAGAAAGAAGCTAGGAGAAAGGGAGTCTTTAGAAAAGAATAGATTATCGATAGACAATAAGATAATGAAAATAATTGGAAACAAATAAGGGAAATTATTATTTAAAAAAAAAGAGAAATAAACATATACGTTATGAAATTGTGAGTATATGTCATGAGATTAGCCTTGTCTTAGGCTTATATGTTAACCTTATCATATATAGAGAGAAGAAATGAATAAGAATATGATAAAAATAGGACTACTATATTAAAATCACTGATTTGTCAGAGGCGGACTAAAATTATACAGGAACTATATGTGTTGGAATCATAAACCAGTACACAAACAAGTGCACATTACTCAGACTGACAGACAGGGTGCAGTTCTCTCGTATAGCAGTACACACTATACAAAATAGTGCTTGACAGAGACACTACATAAACAGCCTCAACACGAACAAATAGCTGATAGACACTGAAGAGCATTGCACATCACTAAAAATCAGTAAAAACCCAAGGCACTGCAATTACTGGATAGTAATAGCTCAAAGAGTCATTGCACGTCAACAAGCAAATAGTTGATAGACACCGAAGAGCATTGCACATTTTTGAATAGTAAAGCCAAAAGGCATTGCACTGACACCACTGGACAGTGATAGCTCAAAGAGTCCTTGCACATCAACTAAACAAATACACCTTTTGCTGTTCATTAACGGGAAAGGGGCATTCATTTGTGCCAAAAGTTACATCGATAGCGTGTGTTGTTCGTTCATCAACATCGCTCGAAACATCATTTAGCGTGACTCGACTTTCAATAACAATTGAATATTCCTGAACATTCATTAGCATCAACGGAGAAACAATAACGCACTTGGACATTCAATTGGATTGGAACGAACATTCTTTTGCGCCCAATGAAAATTCAATTGCACGTTTGGACAATCAGTAGCGTTTAATGACAATCAGTTATACGAAATAGAAAATTCACTAGTGCTATTAACATAAACAAGGACAATCAACAAGCCTTTTCAGACAATCATGTTCATCAAGGTGACATTCATGAATGTGGTTTGACAATCATTTGTTCGATTCAAACAAACATTATAAGAAAAGAAAATATCATTAGTTTTATTTCGATTTTTGAAGTGACATTTATACCTGAGATTGATCTCTATTAACAAAGCGAGGTATATAGGTTTGCATAAAACGAAACCATTGCCCACATTTCGCTCCCGTGACTGTTCCTATGTTGTAGCCTCCGATGTAGAGAAATATGCTGTAGGGCGGTAACTTTTTAGCTCAGTGTTTGGGCCGGTATCTAGTGGGTTATGGCGCGCTGGTGCACCGTCGTAAATAAAAATGACGTTTTCGTTGGGGTAAAGATTCAGTCGTGTTTGTGAAGTCGTTGAATCTTTGTGAATTCATTCCCCCGATGAAAAGTGGAAGATAAGACCGTTAGTGGGCGAAATAGCCAAAGTGACTGTGATATTTCTTCCAATTTGACCACATACTTGGCGGTACGCTCTCTCTCCCCTCTTCTAGCTCTTCCCTGTGTTCGAGGGGTTTCTTGGCGGCATTTCTCATACAAACGTTTTCTGTTTTTCTATAGCGAACGAGTGAGTATATATTTTTTGCTTTTATAAACCCTCCACAAAAAGTGTTGTTTGTTTGTCTTGTTTTTTGTTAAAAATTTTTTATAGTTCTATATTTTTCTTAATTTTAGGATCCCACTGTTTGAAGAAAAGAGAAAAATAGTAACTCTAATGAAATTTTATTTTTCCTTGTTGTTTGGTTGAAATCGGATAAATGGTTGTCAAACCACATTGATGAATTGTCACATTGATGAACATGATTGTCTGAAAAGGCTTATTGGTTGTCTTTGTTTATGTTAATAGCACTAATGAGTTTTCTATTTTTTATAACTGATTGTCAATAAACGCTTCTGATTGTCCAAACGTGTAATTGAATTTTCGATTGCATGCAAAAGAATGTTCATTCCATCCCGAATGAATGCCCAATTGCGTTATTGATTGTCCGTTGATGCTATTGAATGTTCGCGCATATTCAATCATTGTTATTGAAAGTCGAGTCACGCTAAGGATGTTTCGTGCGATGTTGATGAACGTACAATGCACGTTAACGATACAACGTTTGGCACAAATGAATATCCCTTTCCCGTTATTGAACAGCAAAAGGTGTAGTTGATAGACACTGAAGAGCTTTGCACATTACTGAACGGTAAAGCCCCCCAAAAAAGGCATTGCACTTACTGGGCAATGATAGTTCAAGGGTCATTGCACATCAACAAAGCAAAAAGTTGACAGACACTGAAGAGCATTGCACATCACTGAAAGTAAAAAACCCTAGGCATTGCACTTACTGGACAGTGATAGCTTCAAAAGTCTTGCCCATCAGCTAGACAGACTGTACATTATCTTGTTTACAACTTGTAAGATAATGATGATAATGACAAAACTGGTAACACGCTTGGGAATGGAACACAGTTTAGGGAAAAAAGCAGGACATTAGAGGACTCAAATCAAATGCCCCAATATTTCGAGGAGAAGAGCTTTTCAATGACTTTTAACATTACTATACTGACTATACAGGGATATGCTACTTGACAGGGTGTGGTTTTTGCTGCTTTGTCCTGAATATATTTCTAGGTTATGTTTTTTTCTGCCCTAACAGGGTCAGTGTCTAAACATCTCGGTGTACCCCCCCCCCCCCCCCCCTATCCAAACATACCCTTCTTAAGGCCCATTTACACGGAACGATTTCGGCCTACGACTTGTAGTATACGACTTCTCTGCAACAGGTCGTAGGTGCCATTCACACGCGCACGACTGTCGCACACGATTGCTAAAATGGCGTGACATTCGCGCGGTTTGCTTCCCAATAGCCTGGGGAGAGCAACAAACAAGATGGCGGATAATCGCGATGTTGCAACTCTAGCGATAGTTGCCGTCTTGTTAAAGCGGAAAAGGCGGCAAAGACGCAAAAGAACGATTTGGGAAAAAGAGTGGCTTAAGCGAAGAATAAATTTCAGCGCTTATAGGCAAATTGCAACTAAGCTACAGCTAGAAGATCCTGAAAACTATCGGAGATATCTTCGTATGGACACGGCAACGTTTGAGGTATTGTAACAATTGATTCGTCTTTTTTTATCAAAAATACCTTTAACTCCAACTTTTATTACGGCATACCTATCTTCATATCACGTCATTTTCCTACGACTAGTCGTAGGATTTTGATGCATTGCTCAAAACCCTACTACAAGTCGTGAGTCGCGTGCGACAGTCGTAAGCAAGCCGTAGGGGCATTTACACGGCGCGACTTGAAGTCGTATACTACAAGTCGTAGGCCAAAATCGTGCCGTGTAAATGGGCCTTCAAAGGCTGGTTTCCATAAAGTTGGAACAACCAATAGCATCGGAATGGAGGAATTCATTGTTTGGGAAAATTGAACAAATAGATTCTCCAGTCTGATGCAGGGCTATTCATTGTATACAGCACTATATAAGTTATGAAAAACAATGTTTAACAGGTTGATGCAAAAAGTGACCTGGGAATTGAACCCAGCCCAAAGAATATAATAATAATGGTAAATATTCTTGGTGTACCCACATCACTTTTATTTTGCAAACCTGTCAAATATAAGTTATAATAATAAATATTATTATATGGCTACGATAGTACGCGCGCTGTGATTTTGGCTAATTGGTAGTCGTGACATACCCGTATTGCCCGTCTTTGAGGGCATTACGGAATTCCGTATTGCCCAACGATACATTTTTCACAATCTTTTAGTTTTCGATATTTTTTCCACCTTCCAAACTGCAAAACGAGCGACAGCGAACATTCGAGTAGCGAATTCTAACACCCAGAAGTAACAGAAATGTTTAATCAGCGGGCCGTCTTTTTCCGTATTTGGAGCGGAACATTTTGTGAGCTTTTTTGTGTTGCTTTGTTCGGTTGCACGAATTTCGCTAAAACAAAATCGACCAAAAAACCAAAGCCACAAAAAAACAAAAAAAAACAAACAGGCCTTAAAGTTAATAATGTGAGAGGGCGAGCACTTTGATTCGGAGTTTTATTATCCTGAAGAGATTGAAGAGGAAATTTTTGACACAAAGAAAAACAATAAGATCACGAGCCACCACCGATAGCCATAAAATACAAAGCTTAAGTTATTTATACCGGATAAACAAACAAATGGATAAATAACAAGGGGTGTAAAGACCCAGAAAAGTCGCTTTAAGATAAGTACTACCTGTTATTTGTGAATGCAATATTTCCATCAAATCAAAACGCCGCACAAAGCGATTGGCCTTTTCATTTTAACTTACTTCAGAAGTTTGTTCTCTACATACCATGGAGTTTTCGAACTAAACAGTCCATTCATGCCCTGAAGACTGACAACTCAGCTTTCTTTGTTATTGTTTGGATCGTCCAATTACTACCAATTACTTGTTGTTGAATCTTTTCACTAATTTACATTTTTGATTTGGCAGCGCGCTAGTGTTTTTTGTTTTCCCGCCTTTTTTAAATCGATCGATAAACTAATCGATATTCGCGCGAAAGCGAAAGTTGATTTGTTTTCTTGTCAATTTTATTTTAAAAAGCCATATAATAAACCTCGCAAAGCCTCGGTCGATACGCCAAAGCCTCAGTTTGATATTTCCCGGCATGATCTCACTCTCGGTTAGTAAGTAGTTAGTAATAGTTGTGAAAAGGAAATCCCTTAAGGACACCCAAGGTGTCCTTAATTTAAAGCTTACCTAAAATGTGACATTGATTATGTTTATTTAATAAAAAGAGCGTATCTCTCGCTTCTATATCGATTCTATAAAATCCGCCGTACGGTGTGTACTGTACATATTTTGGTCTGACCTGTTATCAGATTCAATCTCAAGCAAAATAAAAGCACAAAAGGATCACAAAAGCAAACATTTTGATTGTCCACAAAGTCATTGTGCCAGGTTTTTAAAAAACCCTATAAACATATGTAAGTAAATGGGCAGGCTGGTAAAAAGGGAATTTATAATCAGTATACAAAAAAGAACGGAATGCATTAAAATGGCTCATCCATTGGTTGAGCAAGTTCTAAGTGTAATTGTAATTGGAATTCAATTATTTATTTTTATTTCAAATAGGTAATTTAATGTATCAATTTAAAAATAGGTTACTTCCCCAAACATTTAACAGGATATTTCAATTGAACTCTCAAATTCACGATTATTACACGAGAAGCTCTAACTTGTTCCATATTTCAAAGTTTAGAACAAATATACATAAGTTTTCGTTAAGACATCAGGGACCTAAATATTTCAATTCATTGTCTTCTGATATTCAGTCTGCCAAAACGCTTAACTCTTTTTGTAATAAGTTAAAGACTTCTCTTATTAACGTTTAATTTTTTTTTTCTTTCTCGATTTGTGTTTGTGTGTGTGTGTGTTTTTTATATAAGTATGAAAAAAAAAATATGAAAGCTCTCCTACCAAATATTTATATGATTAATCTGACTGTCCGAACTATCAAATATGTATTTTCTGTTAAGATTTAGGAGGTCCGTCTCGTATAAGCCTTGCGGTTTCTTACGGTCCTCCTTGTTACACTATGTAAATTATTATAATTATCTTTATTTAAAAAAATGTATTAAGTGACAAAACAATAAACTGAACTGAACTGAACTGTGCAAGATTTTTAGTGATTTGCCTTCCTTAATGGTCCAGCTAGAGGAGGTATATACCTAAACATATTAAAAACTGGAGTTTACTTGTTCTGCTTGAATGGCAAGTCTTGTTAACTGCATCAGAACATGCTTTTGAAAAGCTAGGGTTTTTGGTAGTTGGCCACTTGTTGGTGCTAGCTTCTGGTGAGTACAGGCAGATGTACAGCACCAAAGCCGAGTCTTTCTCTCTGTTCCAGGGAACGTTGTACGCCGATTGCGGCTCTTTCGCGCCAGTAAACAGACTTTTCCGTGAGGGCGGTTGTCTTGGCTCTTTTTTCTTTGGTGGTTTGCCAGGTGTATTTCCTTCTCCCTCAGACTTCACTTTTCCATTCGCAATTGACTAGTCAAATCTACGAAGAATACATCGATGAATATCACCTATTTCCAGAGGAAAGCCATCGGGGGTCATCAGATATTTAGAAAAAGCATTGCTTTTAGAAACAAAATCAGTATTCTGTGCAAGTTTTGCATCGCATGTCTACGCCTAAAAGAAAATATAAGATCCCTTGAAAGTTGCGAATTTCTTATATTAGTTGAAAGAAAGTCAACAAAAGTCTTTGGAAATCAAAAGTTTTAGGGACAAAAAGGAAATTAAAGCGAATAAACCAGCGATAAAATACAACTGCTGCAGCCAACATCCGCCATGTTTTTCCGTGAAGCGTTTTCTCCCACAATGCATTGCGGTCGTAGTGCGCACACCGCCTGGATTTCTACTCAAATGACGTCAATTTCTACTACCCTTGGAAATCTGTTCACACATTACAGACGCTGATTGTGAAGCTGGGCAAGTTGACTTCCGAATTGTCCTAGCGGAACTATAATCGGACCGAACCACTTTTACAGTTGACCTAAAAAATACTACTTGGAACGGACAGGAACCTCATCAATATGGTATAAGAACTAATTTCAAAATTTCTATTTTTTGTATGAAATAAATGCGGAGAGCATAAAACATTAAGAACATTTTTCCTGTTACAGATAAGAGAAATCAAACGTTTCATTGCTGCTTAGGTTCTTTTTGGGGGAGAGTTGGGGGACTTTTCCCAAGTAAATCATAGATGCGTTTCGTCTTTGTTCACAGGTCACCCAGCGTATTGTTAGTGAACCGCAATTTAGTATAGATAGTATAAGCTTAGTTCAGACCTTATGATATAGGGGATTTTTATAAATATAACTCAAAATTTATAAGAAATTCCCACTAAAATTATAACAATTATGCTTTAGGTGAACTGTTGTTTTTTCGCACTCGGGTTTAACTGTAGCGGACTATTCTAAAGTAGGAAACAATCCGAGATGGGACTTAAATTCATTCTATCAAACCATACAGGATGCCAAACCAGAAACCTAAAGTCCGGCGCACACATCAATCAATGTTAAACGGGCGACACAGAAGGCTCTGTGCAGGAGGGTCTCCGGCCGATTTTTATTTGTCTTGTGTTAAATAAGATTACACCTTTAGTTACAACCTGCTCAACCAAGAGGCTTGATTTGTGAAATGTAGCACAACTGCTGACATGCATGTGTTCACACAAATGAGTGCTTTATGACGAAAATGAATGTATATTCGCGTTATTGATCGTATATTGCCGCAAATAAATGTAGATTTCCTGGTAATGAACAGCAAAAGGTATAAATAGAAGTGATACTGAAATGTTAAGACTAACTTGTGGTCTCACCTTCCATATCTGTTTACAAACAAACGACCAGCTATGTCCATCCTGCACCAAACAAAAATGACAGATCCAGCCATTGTCGATGAAATTAATACTTCCCCGAGTAATCCTGCAGAATATTACTATTCAGTTGAGTGGAATGAGCATGTTGACAAAGTACTGTCTAGTTGTGCAGTACCACAGCCTTCAACTCAGACGAGCCAATCTCAACCTGTAGCACATTCTCCACCACATCCACAACCACTGTCTCAACAACAGCCACAAGTAACAAGAGCTACTACGTCAACCACAGGAACCCAACATAATTATCAAATTAGCATAAATGTTGCAAGTCTCAAACTTGGGTCATCTGCATTTTGGTTTCTTCCACCAAAAATTTCTCAAGTAACTTTATTTGGTATGAATGGTTCTAGTGCATGTACATTTATTTCCCTATTAATGGCCAATGAGTTTACAATTTCTACTTACCGTGACAGTTATCGATTGGACAAAAATCCTCCCCCCTAAGTACACCATGGATCTCCTTACTTGTCACAGCTATTGCAAGGGGGAACCAAACGTACGATACCACGACACAAGGAAATGTAGAAGCTGCCTCAGTGTAGACTCAGTGTAGAAGCTGCCAAAAGCCATTTAGCTCCACTACTTGGTTCCCCGAGTGGATCAGCTATACTAGAGGATATATTTGACATTTCACTAACATGCACTGACCCTCAAGTACCACAGAGTTCGCTGGCGTTTTACCTCCAGAGGTTAGATCGAGAGTCTAACTTGGCAGCGTTGGTGATTTTTAATGGAATGACTGTCTGTTTTGACGCACATCGTGGAAAGCTATACATGATGGGCAGCCACCCCCACTCACAATTCGGAGCCATGATCGGCATGGCTCCAATAGAGAGTCGAGAAGAATTTCTTTCTCAGATCAAGCAGCAAATGTCACCCACATACAACGTTTGCTCCCTTACATTTGTTAGATATTTAGACCACAACTCGCACGAATCAGAATTTTTCGTTCTTCGAGGCGAACGGCAGTACGAGTTTACGAAAATTTGTACATAATAAAACAAATCTGAGCACAATTATCCACCCTTTTAGGTCACATTGATACTCTAAGTCAATAAAGTCGTTTTATTCCGATGTAATTATTGAGTTATGAGTAGAATCTTGGCAGTATTTGGCTGGATTATCCACCAGGCGTCCGCCATCTTTGTTGAATCTAAAATTCCAACCTAGCGCATGCGCAGTCGTTTTGCATACGTGAACCCTCTCCCAAACAAAAAAAAAAGTTATTAAAATGTTTCATGTTTCCTTTTCTTCCATTAATTTGCATTGTTTACTATAGTTTAGTGATTTTCCTGATTTCACAAAAGGAAAAAGAGCAAAACAATTTAATATTCTATTTTATCCATTCCAGAAAATGCAGAGCAATTGACCAGTTTTTTACATGATGAGTCATTTCCACACCAGCACACTCCAACAGAGGACTCAAATGACATTATACAATCAGTGGAACTAATGTCATCCAAACTTGAAGAACTCCCTTCAGAGCCCTCTTTATTACACGTGGTGCGCCAGATGAAGTACTGGTCGTCATTGTTTGTAGGAATGATGAAAAGTGGCAGTACAAGTGGGTTTCCATCTACATCTGCTGCCATGTCTGTGGTGCCGTCTGCTGCCATGTCTGAGGTGCCGTCTGCTGCAATATTTACTGTGCCATTTGTTCCCTATGTCTGCAGTGCCATCTGTAGGTGTTAGTGGTGCAAGTGCTCTAAGTGTTAATGGTGTTAGACCTGTAGGTGTTAGTTGTGTTAGACCTGTAGGTGTTAGTTGTGTTAGACCTGTTGGTGTAATTGGTGTTAGACCTGTAGGTGTTAGTGGTGCAAGTGCTGTAGGTGTTAGTGGTGCAAGTGCTGTTGGTGTTAGTGGTGCAAGTGCTGTAGGTGTAATTGGTGTTAGACCTGTAGGTGTTAGTGGTGCAAGTGCTGTTGGTGTTAGTGGTGTTACACCTGTTTACATGTATGCTGTCCCGTCCGTCAGTGTGAGTACTGTGAGTACTGTTATGAGTGACATGGAAACTAATGTATTGTACATGGAGTACAACCCTCAAAATCTTATTTTTCGGGATTGGCTTGGCTCCCTTGTAATACCAACTCCATTAGACTCGTTATCGCAAGTAAAAGTGGTCTTGGAAAATGGTGCCCGCAACTGCCCTCCACTGAAGAAATTGACAAAGAAAATGAGATTATTTTATCAACGGGCCACCAAATCGACTATTTATAGTCAGGGTAAGGCTGTTTACAATGTTCTGGAGAAGCTCCAGTTCAACGAAGAAAATGTTATTAACGAGTATGGCACAAACAAGCCAGGATCACTATATAAAAATATTTATCGAAAGCGTTGATTAATATATTGTTTAGTATTGTTTATTTTGTAATGACCGTATATCGCGACATCGCAATATGTGGTTTGTAAAGTACAGGGGTATTCACTATATTACCATAGTAGTTACCATAGACATTACCATAGTTTGCGATGACGCGAAATATGGTCTTTGTGGAGATATGTCTTCGATCACGATAATATTGAACAAGATGAGAGTTCTCATGTAGGGTATAAAAAGTCTAAAATACAGAAATGGTATTTAACACCAAAAAGCGCGATGTCGCGGATTGTGGAAAAGGTTATACCCCGTAAAATAATGATGTGCGGTCAAAGACAGGGATTCACAGTAAACAAAAAAAAAAAACAGGGTTAATGATGTGCGGTGAGAGACAGGGATTTACAGTACCCATAGCATAGACACAGGTTTTTATACCAGGGTTCGAACTGTTCCTCTTGCTTGAGAAACGAAGCCCGCACCTATCGCTATTTTGTTAAGAGTTGCCCGACGGAATGTTTCGTTCATTTAAGGTGGCTTGACTCAGTATTCCCCCTTTCCTCTGAATAGCTTCTTTATGAATACGAAGACATAGCGGCAGAGATTAGGACATATAACATAAAAGTATGTTTGAAAATGATATCGCTCTTACAGATCTCTCTAAAAATTCACACAAGGCTAGACAACCATGTGTTATATAAATTCTGGAGATGACTTAGGAAAAAAAATCGATATGGGCTTGCAATTTGTTGGCCTAGAATAAAAGGAGGCGGAGCGTCTTACTAAAGTGACATTTATTTCGATCAACAAAATCTATGTCATATTATATTGTCAGCCTTATGTTATTGATTTGGTGTATTGGATATGGAATCTGAATCCATTTCTTCGTGAACTGCGTTTTTAAAGATGGACGGTGTGATTGAGGGAAAACTGGGTAGAGCCACATTTAGTTTAATAATTTGAGAGATCCACAGTTAAATGTTCTCTTTTTTTACTTTTCGCTCGTTCTTTCCCTTGCTGGTACCCTCTTTCTTCAAGAAAGCCGAGGGAGAGCCAGGGAGAAAAATGGTTTAGCTGTCATACAGGTGTAGGAGTATATACAGGGGCGGATCCAGAAATTCCGAAAAGGGGATTGGAGCAAGGCATTCAAGAAAGGGGGCCGGATACATTGATCTTCCGTGGACATCCTTATATTTCTTGTTATTTTTATGCCAAATGTCTGGAAACAGGAAGGCCGCGGCCTGCTTGGCAAACTAAATGTTATATGTGAATCTACAACCAACGTTACACTAGCGTTCTATTGTTTATTAGAGCTGGCTACAGTTTTTTCGACGAGATGGAAATTCGTATTTGTGAAACTTCGTATTTCATCTTCATCAAGCTCAGCAAAATGCTAAGCCATTTAGATAGCCTCATAGTAGTAGGAAACCAGAGAACCTGGAGCACTGGAATGGTGTTGCAAATCAAAAACAGGTTGACACAAAATCAAGTTGACATATGTTTTTTTTTTAACTGCAAGTAGATTTTGCACTCCACAATTATAATAATTGGGGTTAATATAATATAAACATATAGAGCGGCATGACACCTCCATGTATCACAATATTGTTATATTGATTGGCATGATAAGAAGCCTTTCCCTTTGTTAGTGTTTGTAGAGTGTCATATTTTTTTGCAAACCGTTGTATTAAAATATATAATAACAAATGTTGATCTGGCAAAGAATTCAACCACTTGAATTGCTAAGCTCTTATCACTCTTCGTTTCTGTTAAATCAAGCACTAACAACCCAAGCCTAAAAGTATATTTTTTTTAGGGAGTGCACTAGGCTAGCCGACAGTTAGCCGACTAACTGTGATTTGATTGACAGTGCTTAGAGAGTTTCAAAACCAGTGGTTACAGCTGTAATCAATTGGGCTGCTGCACCAGAGTCCTAATCTAATATTCTCCTAGGAAAATTCTTTGTTGCTTTTCCCCTGTCCTTGTCAACCCTCAGAGCTCTCTTCATCACAATTGTTTTCCTTCTCACTTTCCCTTTCTTCATCATCGATGAGATCCCTATCATTCTTCAAGTCGTCATACAAATCAGACACCTCCTCCTCCATCTCAACTTCTGAGTCACCTTTATTATCATCCTCATCATTTGGGCTGTCAAACATCTCTACTGCCTCTAGTAATGGTGCTATGTGACTAAAACAATGCACATCTGGTTTCAATATCATAAAGGAGATCACAAAAAGGAGCAAGAAATTTATTAGCAGCATTAATAGTCCAGTCAATCTAATGTACAACCACTACATGTAACAAAAATATGGTTTGCAATAAGACACCTATAGAAGTTAACTTGATGATAATATTTTGTATAATTTCAGGAGTTAAAAAAAAAGACGACTACCGCAAGTACTTCCATCGGAAGATAAACCGATGTGACGCAGCCACAAACCTTTTGATGACATAGAAGAGGCCGAGTTCTGGTTTGGTGGTGGTAAACAAGACATGGTCAAAAAGGTGCCGCGGGTAACAACTGCACTCCACCAGAGCAAGAGACCACCACGTTTACCTGTAAAGAACTGTTACGCAAGACAAGAGATGAGCTGTTGTAACTTGTTAAGGGAAGGACAGGTAGAGAGATGAACCCACGCACCAGAAAGGCAGATCTGGTTAACATGATTGAGGGTTTCTGAATTTAAATAAATGAGGCGTAAATAAACTTGAATGCAAATGCAAGTGTGAGGTATTACCGAGTGACAGGAGTGTATATATGTTGTAAATCTATTAGCTACAATTTCTCAAACAAATAAATGTAACGAGAGTCAGGCAATATCTAAATGAAATAAATATCGTATAACTCATGTTGTACTTCTCTGTTGGGTTATAAAAGGTTTTTAAACAATAGAACAGACAGACAAACGCAAAGCGACGGCTGCGGTGTTAGGATGAAAATCGTATTTGTGTTCCATAGTGCTAATTTTGGTTTTCTTTTTTTGATGATCTATATTTAATTTGAATTCGAGTTGGCCAGAATAGGCGCCATAATTCAGAGATTGCATGACCTTGACTTTCTGCGTGTGGTTGCTCCCTTTGGTTGAAGCACAACGGCTTCGACTTTGGTCAGAACTTGGAACTGAGACGAACAGTTTCATTTAGGGCTTTATAGAAACCTATGGGATGTCTTTCTCGATTTGCCATTTTTGATGCCTATTATAAAGCTCGCTTATCAACATCAAAAATCAACAATGCGGGCCCACCCCACGATGGCAATTTAAAGTGAAGTAACTTATCCCACATGTATTACGTTTATCACTTACTAAGACCCTGAATATAGTTGGCTTAGCCCGGACGATCCCGTTCCAAACACGCCGCCAGTTACGCCTCTGGCCTTGCCTAAGGCATTGCATCCTGGCCTCCCCATTTTATCGAAGTTAGTCAGAAAGGACGCGATGTGGGGAGAACAGCTCCTTGCTTTCCTAACTAAAAAACGGTCGAGGACTGAGTGAGAAAAAACAATGAAGCTATATGTCTACTGTCAACTAGTTGAACCAGGCCTTAGCACCTCATGATCTCGGCGAAACGTTTTTGTTGTAATGATGCTTTATTAATCAAGTTAGAATCAGAACGCGAGTAAACAGTATCAATTTGCTTTTAACAATTTCTTTGATTTGGCGACGGAAAAACGTGACGGAAAAACCTTAAATGTGTGCATTTCGTGAGATAGCAAAGCCACTAGCTCTCTGCATTTCAGAGTGACCTATATTAAAACAACACCGCGTAAAACGCCCGCTTAAACCCGGTAGGTTCAATACGAACATAAATGAGCAATTAAAGTGCGTAACAAACTGCCTTTTTAAATCAATAAACACTTCCACAACAACCCACTAGATACCGGCACAAACACGTTAAAAAAAGTTACCGCCCTTTAGTCCATTTCTCAAGAGGCATTACAACGTAACATAGGAACAGTCGCGGGAGCGAAATGTGGGCAATAGTTTCGTTTTATGCAAACCAATATTCCTCGCTGTGTTAATAGAGATCAAATTCAGGGATAAATGTCAATTTAAAAATCGAAAATAACACTAAAACTAATGATATTTTCTTTTCTTTTAATGCTTGTTTGAATCGAACAAATGATTGTCAAATCACATTCATAAATGCCACCTTGATGAACATGATTGTCTGAAAAGGCTTGTTGATTGTCTTTGTTTATGTTAATATCACTAATTAATTTTGTATTTTTTATAACTGATTGTGAATAAACGCTACTGATTGTCCAAACGCGTAATTATATTTTCGGTTGCATGCAAAAGAATGTACATTCCATTCGAATGAATGCCCAATTGCGTTATTGATTGTCCGTTGATGCTATTGAATATTCAATCATTGTTATTGAAAGTCGAGTCACGCTGAGGATGTTTCTTGCGATGTTGATGAACGTACAATTCAAGTTAACGATACAACGTTTGGCACAAATAAATGCCCCTTTCCCGTTATTGCAAAGCAAAAGGTGTAGAAGGTGATGATACCGAAACATTAGGTGAGATGTTGGAATACTTGAGTTTTTTGAAAGATAATTCTGGTGATTAAAGCACAAACCCTCAAATTGAGTCAGGGAATAAATGGCCTTATAATTGGGGAATTTACAGTTCTTTGGTCTATGATAATAAATCCCTTAGTGATGCTGTAAAACTAGCACACCACAATAACTCTGTAACTGATCGAGTGAAGGGAGTGATCTCATGTCTGATCGAGCCCCCTAGGGACTATGCCAGAGCCGCTGTATTTGCACTAGATCAACTCGGTTTTAGTCATGAGTTAAACAATTAGCCCGTAAACAGAGAATAGAGGGATGAGTGGATGAGGAAAGTACAAAAAAAGGAAGCACATGAAGATGTAAAGTGCTTTCACTCGGTAAGAAAAATTGTTGAACAATCAAAAGGGAATAAAGATAACCTGTGATGGAAAATATTAACTACTTACTAACCGGGAATGTCATGCCGGGAAATTTCAAACTGAGGCTTAGGCGTATCGACCGAGGCTTTGGTTATGCAGGTACATTCCTATGGTTATTTGTCGTGAAATTGTTGCGCGCGTTGCAAAATCATTATGGCTGGAAATTATCAAAAGACTAGAGTTTAAAGCCGGATTTTTCGTAAAGTCAATTATTCTAGATAAAATGACAAATAAAATGCCGTTTTAGTGTGAAGATCTATAACCTCGGGAGTAAAAATCCAGTTTTCGATGGTCATTTTACAAATCAACTCACTATTTCGAACTTTGGAATCGCGCGCGATTTGATGGATACCGGACCCCGAAAAAAATAAGAAGCTGTTATGCGACCACTTCGCTGTCCTTACCACATCTTGCATTGCCCTTGCATTTTTGTATTTGAACATATCATTTCACACTGCTCTGTGGAAAGTTCAAGGTTGTTAACAAATGCTATTTTGTTTGAAGTTTGAAATCCTGCGCGTTGGACCCGATGCCGGCAACTGTACTGAAGTGCTGCCTTGACACAATACTGTCGTTTATTAACAAGGTGGTAAACTGTTCCCTTCAAAGCGGTGTATTGACAGAGAACATGAAGAGAGGTCTGCTAGGACCTTCGCTTAAGAAACCTTCGCTGGATCATGAGGTCTTCAACAACCACCGTCCCATCTCGAATCTCATGGTTCTTGCAAAAACTTGCGAGAAAGCTGTCGATGTTCAGCTGAAGAATCACATGCGGAACAACAACTTGGAGGATCTGTTCCAGTCAGCTTGTAAAGAGAGCCATAGCACCAAAACCGCACTACTGAGGGTCCAGAATGATGTCCTGCGAGTCATCGCCGATGGAGGCTGTGTCATGCTACTATTGCTCGATCTTTCTGCAGCATTCGACACTGTAGATCGCTCCAGTGTTGGCACAGCCTACCTCAAGGATCTGTGTTAGGGCCAATGCTGTACCTCATCTATACCACCCCTCTTGGCGCTATCCTTCGAAGGCATGGAGTTGGATATCACATGTACGCTGATGACACCCAGATATACCTAAGCTTTAAGTCCGCTGGAGAGGTAACAAGCGAGCGAGCTAAGATGGAGGCCTGTCTCAATGACATCGATTCTTGTATGTTGGCTAACAACCTAAAGCTAAACAACGACAAGAAAGAGCTGCTGGTAATCCATTCGAAGCATCGCCCCCAGCCACCACTTGATGAGGTCTCGGTCGCAGGCACTTCTGTCACTACATCTGATCGTGCACGGGACCTTGGCGTCATATTTGACATCACCTTGAACTATGAGACTCACGTTAGTGAAATATGTAAATCAGCTTTTTTATCATTAAAGAAACATTTCACACGTGCGCAAACATCTTAGCCTCGCCTCAACAGAGAAATTAGTACATGTTCTTGTGACATCCAGACAAGATAGTTGTGATGCCCTTTTGGTCGGTCTGCCAGACTATCTCATCAAGCGCCTCCAATATGTACTGAACTCAGCTGCGCAACTCATTACTTTTACGAGGAAATACGATCATATAACGCCAGTTTTAAGGCAATTACATTGGCTCCCTGTGCAGCAGCGTATTGATTTAAAGGTTTTACTTCTTACATATAAGGCTACTCATGGCAAGGCTCCAGAATACATCAGTGATCTAATGTCTCTACCAACCAAAGCGAGCACTTAGGTCCGCTAATCGACTTTTATTGGAGCAGCCGGCAAATAAACTAAATTTTTACGGTCTGAGGGCCTTCTCGGTGTGCGCGCCTAGCCTATGGAACAAACTACCTTTTGATATTTAAAACTGCACATCAGTCCCTGAGTTCAAGTGCCGGTCTAAGACGCATCTTTTTAACATTGCCTATATTTAGTCATAATCTTTTATATATTTATACAGTTGAAGCTCTCGTAAGCGACCACCTTGGGAACTGAAAATTGCGGCCGTTAACGGAGCTGGTCTCTTACGAGAGCTTGCTCTCTCTGGTTTATTGCTTGATTTTCAAACTAGGTATTTGACTCATGAGAGTGAGTTGTTTTATTTAATAGCAATTAATTCTACGCAAGGTAGCTCGTTATGCTCGTTTTTATCGACGACTTTAGCTTGTCTTCATGAGAATATCTTCTGCGTCTTTCTACGACGATCGCATGGCGTATTTTGCCGATTTCTAAAGCGTGCAACAAACAAGTGGATGGCTATTGTAACTGGAAAAAGGATAAATCACTGTTTAGTTTCACTTTAAACATTGCTTATACTTAGTCATAATCTACAGTCGAAGCTCTCTGAGCGACAGCTCTCCTAAGCGACCAGCTCCGATTACGACCACGATCACGAATCACCGATTGAATTGTCACAAAAACTCTGTAATTCTAAGCTCTCGTAAGCGACCAACTTATCGGTGCGACCAGCCCCGTTAACGACCACAATTTCAAACCACCAACTGAGATTTTATTTTTAAGCTCTCGTAAGCGACCACAATGATTTTTGGCTTTACAACATCAGTCAACACCTGATAAACATCATATCCAATGCATGCTGAAATCAGATATAAAGCGGAAATGTTTCACAAAAGCTGTCTTTCCAGTAGGCAACCATTATAGAATTTCATAACTACAATTTTCAATTTTCTAACTTCAATTTCAACCATGGGATTGACATTTCTTTGTCTCCAGAAATGTATAAATGCAAGGAATCTTGTTTTTTTAATGTTGTTGTTGTTATGTTATATCTTCTGTTATGTCATCCATATTTTCAATATCTTGTTTTTGTTTAAAAAATTGTGCATGATCTTGAATCGTACTGAGGGAAACTGCTCCACTTCAACATCGCACTCACAATTTTAATTATTGGAAATGTAGTGATTTTGTCAGGTATTGTTTTCACGAATGGTTGTCATAATTGGTTGTGATGAGTGGTTTTGTCACGAGTGGCTGTCAACAGTGGTAAAAACGCTTCGAGTCTAGTTGAGTAAAGAGACTGACCTCACGACAGCCCAGTGAATTACAGAGAAAACAGGTTCTGCCAGCAGGGTACAGGTTCTTATCTGTCTACAGAGGAGTCAGAACCAGCTGCATATCATAACAATTTCTTGAAGAAAAAACAAAGATACAGCATGGATTTAAGATATAACTTGATATCCTTGGGATCGACTTCAGATCTTGGTCAAATTTTTACCAGCTGAAAAATATAAAGGCGCTTATTTCAAATTTTCAGGTATGTATGCTTTTAAGTTAAGTACAAATTTTCAATCGACGCTAACGATGTTAAGATATGACAACGCAGTCTGTCCAAGCGGCGGAAAGGAAGAAGATTTATCTCTAATAACTATATATGTCAAGCTACATGGTCGCGTCAACTAGAGACAAGGCGGTCGAATCGCTCACTTTGGTCGCGTCGCGGGTGTAAAAATGTTAGTATTGGATTTTTCTCGCTATTCTTTGACCGAAATTGTCCATTCTGAAAGTAATGCAATAGTTTATGTCTTTTGTAATTTAGGATACTTTTTTCCAGAAAATAGAAACAAAACCCCAAACTGTCGTGCTCTTGTAACCACAAGAATGAATACAATACACCAAAAAGAAAAAGTCTTATTAATGACGAAAATTTGGGAGGAGATAATTTAATAATAATAATAATAGGAAATGCATTTTTATGCATTCAGATAGGGTTGAGTTTAGTGACATGGGATACCTGGAGTAAAATGAAGAATCCTGTTATGTCCCTCACTGAAGTTCGGTCTTTCTTGGAGTTGAGGGAGGGGGTTGATGGGGGTTGGTGAATGCAAGTGTATTTTCGTAGTTATTTTCTCGTGTGCCAAAAATATATACAGGATACCGAACGAGATGCTGAGTACCTTAATGTCATTTTACCTTTTTTCTTTTCTATTATAAAAAGTAGGGGAAAACAGAATTAACGTGGCATTGCTGAGTTGATTTATAACTAAAAATACTTTGTATACTATTTATAGATCCGACATTTCAAATCACGCGAGCACGAATAGCCAATCAGGAAAGAGATGGTGCAATAACAGCCATGTGGCCCCACAAATGTCCCACAAAAAGTCGGCAATCGACGCCGAAAAAGATTGAGTATGCCTGCCCGTTGGTAGCAATATTCAATCATTTCTTTTTAGGTTACATTGACTAAATATTTTGTTCAATCTTTATTTTTGGATTCAATCTTTTCATTATATTCAATCTCTTTTACTTTTCCATTCAATATTTTTAGGTCAAAGCAGTAGAAATGTATTACTATATTTTCTTTGGGTCGAATAATTCCGTTTTTTTATTCAATCCTTAGCATTTTATTCAATCTTTTTCTTTTATTCAATCTTCCTGGGGCGAGCGCGGTCACAGCGTATGGTCAGTGGTTTTCGTCACTGGAGTACGCCATCTCTAGAAGGTACCGCCAGTTCGGAGGCCATTTTTCTCAGGAAGCATGGACGAAGTAGTAAAAGAGGATTGCCAAGCTGCTTGGAGAGGCCTCAAACCTTCTCACCTCCTCTCCAGCCAGTACTTCTTCTAATTCTTCCGACGTTACTTCAAATGCCCTGGCGAGATGGTATCCTTCCTATTTAATCAATCTTACAAGTTAGGCCAGCTTCCAAAAGATTGGTGCAGCGCAAACGTTGTACCCATTTTCAAGAGAGGAGCTAAGCAAGACCCTAGTAATTATAGACCTGTCTCTCTCACAGCAGTTCTGTGTAAGGTGATGGAGCATGCAGTGTATGGAAGTATTATGCATTATTTAGAATGTAACAATATGTGAAACCCAACTACTTCTTACCATTGAGGAGCTTGCAAGAAACCTGGATAATGGAGTTGCATTTGATCTACAACTATTTGATTTTAGTAAGGCCTTTGACAAGGTTCCTCATCAAAGACTGTTATACAAACTGCATCTTTATGGAATTCAAGGACCTACACTGACATGGATCAATTTTTGGCTTACATCAAAGTCTCAATGTGTCATTATAGACGGAGAAGCTTCTACCTATGTCAACGTCACCTCAGGAGTACCACAGAGGACGGTGTTGGGCCCGCTGATGTTTCTTCTATTCATTAATGACATCCATATGAATCTGAATAGCACACTTGGGCTCTTTGCAGATGATGCTTTGCTGTATCGACCAATTCACTTGTTTCCTGGTCAAAGCATTGGCAAATGGAATTTAAGGGTGTGCTGACATTAGTGTTGCCCAGCGATGCCGTTGCTACGCTGGTGGCGTTGAGCGCGCGCGATCACAAATGCCGTTTTGGCGGGAAACAATTTTACTTCCGGTTGTGACGCGCGCGTCTTTGTTTACAAAAAATAAATGTTTGAGACAAATGCTGTAAAATAAAAGGATATAAAATACGAAATCAATAGTGCAGTTTTTTGTTGTTGGGAATGGCTTGACAGTGGTGAAAGTGTGGTTATGTTTAGAAAAAAAGCAAGGCTTGCTGCAAAACAACGTTGGAGAAAAACAAATGAATTTTTTTCCGAAAATACGTCTCGGGCTACGTTTACAAAAGATTTCGGCTGTCAAGTAAATATTTGCTGTGCTAGCGCCAGCTTAGAAGGAGAAATTCAAAGACAAAGAAACACAGACACAGATTTAGTAACAGTAAAAATACCGGAAGTCGACTCGGGGGAATTCCTCAAAACAACGCCGGTTTCGCCCAATCTTGCCGATCTTTCTGAATTTCACAGCCGGGTCGATTTAGCTCAAATATTTGAGGACCTTGGTGTGGAGACTAAATTATCCCATGAGGGAACAGAGCAGACCGCGAAGGGGTGCCACGAACGGGTCGATAATATATACGAACAGGCTGCTCATCAAACGAAAAACCTCACCGACAACACTCTAAAAATAACGCCCGAAAATAATGTCCTTACAAATAAACAAGCCCTCAACTTGATAGCAAATAATGCACACTGCGAACATTGTAACGCGCTAATTAACCGTGAGGAAGCTGCAGTGGTAGAGGAGACCAGGGGCAAAGTTTCTATAACTTTAAAATGTAAACAATGTGGGGGTCAAACTTGTGTCTCTGATGAAAACACAATTGATGGTACTGCCAGAGAAAGGGCATACTTATGTAATTTCCTCGCAATTGTCTTCTTGGTTTGCGGGCAGTATTTTAAGGATTATTTGAACTGTCTTGGCTGTATAGGTTTATACCATCTCAGTCAGAAGCAATGGTAATTTCATACCCAATTCGTCCCAATACTTCATTTGGAATCCGAGCACGTGGATAACCATCAAATACAAAACTGGTTAATGCGCACGCGCGGGCAATCGCGCGGGCTTTGCTTCACTTCCGTTTCGGCGTTTTCTATAAGAAAGCTTTTATTGTCGCCAAATCATTTCAAAACGCGATATTTTTTCAGTATTCCTTTTTATTAAAATCTTCTTTATAGAGCCAATTATGCATTTATCGTTATTCTAGCGGAAACTAGAATTATATCAATTATTCTGGATTTCAGGACCTTTGAAAATTGGTAAAAAAAATAATTTCTCAACAATTTTTAAAACGCATGCTTGGCTGAATACGCCCATCTCTCAAGATTCTTAAAACGCATTTAAAACATATTTTCGACTATGTTTATTCGAATTATTTGCTTTTTTCTGTATCAATGACGTCACGTGATGACGTCATGGTATGACGTCATCAAAATAATCAGAATACTTTTGGTGGTCAACTTGGCAAACACCAGACCCTTGTGACTTTTTTCAAGGCTTTTATGCTATATTTAATTTTCCTTAGCAACAGATGTCAGTACACCCTTAATGTCACTAAATGTCATACAATGAGGATTTCAAGGAAGAGGGACTTATTGGAACATGATTATTATATTGATGGAAAGAAGTTATCACAGGTAAAAGATCATCCCTACCTTGGAGTGACATTGTCAGACGACCTTCGCTGGAACTCACGTGTCAACGATATTGTGAATAAGGCAAATAAATCACTTGGATTTTTAAAACGTAACTTATATCTTTTTGTTCTCAAGATACCAAACATATGGCATATACCACTCTTGTTCGGCCGAAACTGGAATATGCTGCATCGGTGTGGGATCCATACAGACAAGATCAAATTGATGCCATTGAAGCAGTCCAGAGGCGTGCAGCAAGATTTATAAAGAGGGATTATAGTAGATACTCTAGTGTAACAGAAATGCTTGATTCTTTAAATTTAGGCCCTCTGCAGGACAGACGTAGAACTCATAGGTTGAGTATATTTTATCAAGCAATTCATAACATTGCATTGCCCATACCAGATTACTTTTTACCAAAGCTTTTTCTGGCCATGCCTTTATTCAGCCTAGCTGCAAACATGAATGTTATCTCCATAGCTTTTTCGCTAGAACTATTAGAGACTGGAACTCTTTACCTAGCTATATTCAGAATACCCCATCTATTTTATCTTTTAAAAATTACTGAACCGCAACCAATAGAAATGAATGATTTAATTTTTATTTTTTTATTTTTTTTTATAATTTTGTTTTTATATTATATATTATTATTTTGGTCAACTAATTAATTATTTATTAACTTTTAATATAGTATAGATCTTTTTAAATATTCCATGTACATATGTATTTTTCATGTATTATTTGTATTTTTTTATTTATTTATTTTTTTTATATATTTTTTTTATATACCAACTAGATGTGGAAACGTTGTTGGTCAATAAAGTAGACGAAGGCAAGAGCCAGACAAATGCTTTCTCAAAGTTCGTCAGCAGGTGTAAACCGCCGGCTCAACAGCCGTGAACGGCTTAGATCAGTCCGCCCCCAGGCTCAAGCCTCAAAACAAAGAGAACCGAAGAAGGCCTTAGAATTTGCATTGCTAAGGGGCTTGCGTGATGAAGAAAACGAGGATGAGCCGTACAATTTGACATGGGGTTCAGTACTTGCTAGTGGTATTGTTTTACTTGGAGAGAATGAAAATGAAAGCGCCATACGGGCTGCAATACAGGCATCCCTTGTCAATAAGTTTCCAATAATTGGCAAAGACGACTTCGAGTTTGTCAAGGTAAAAAGAAAGACCGTCTCCAAGCTCGAAATGGGAGAAGGAATTTCTTATGATTTCCATGTCGTGAAAAAGATGGCCAGGCAAGGTTCACTATACGTCAGAGTCAAGCAAGGATATGAATTCCTTTATGAAAATGATGGCACTGTTTCCAAAACAGCAAGTGTAGATGTAGATGATGATGAAGATGATGAAGATCTCTCAGTGCCTGCGTTTGTAGGAAGCAATAATCCGCAAGCATCATCTACTGCTACTACTAATGATGCAACTTCAAAAGATAGTGACCTGACAGAAGAGAAGAAGGTAAAAGCAGCTGCCATACCTGAACACCTTAAGGGCCTTGATTGAAGGCATCCGCAGTCAAAATCTCAGTGATCCAGTTGAAATACTGAGATTTTTGCAGAAAAATCTTGTTCATGGCAGAAAATTAGATATAGAGGATGAGTCTGACTGTGAAGAAGCTGACAGTGAAACTAACTTTATGTGTGTTGATCGACACAATTTTTTGTCTACAAGCATATCAGAGCTCTCAGAAATTAAGGATTATACCCTAACTTTTGAAGTTGAGTTCATTTGAGAGATGGCGAAAGATCTTGATGGTCCAAGGAAGGAGTGGATTCGGTCAATAAACTGTGCAATCAAAGAGAAGTACTTTGATCAAGGTCTCAGGCAATACCTTTCTGATGACTACTACTATGTTGGAATTATGATTGGCATTGCCCTTCTACAGAATTAGACAGCTGCCAGCTTTTAAGCAAAATGAGGTAATTGACCAGCTGCTGGTATTCCCACAAGTCGACAAGTGTATTGATAATATCCAGAGAGGATTGGAAGTTTTTGGTCTGTGCACCATAATTAATATTTATCCTACTCTACTACACCTTCTGCGACCATCCACTGCCAAGCTGTCTTCTAAGATGCTAATACAGCTACTCAAGCCTACATTCTCTGAGGAGGGCTCATCAGCTTATCAGAAACAGAAGCAAGTATATACACTCTTTATAAAATACATTCGCCAAGTTCCCAATGGAGAGAAAGAACCGATTTCTCTTGCTTCTATTCTTATCTTTGTCACAGGAGCAGCAGAAGAACCAGTGCTTGGTTTTGTAAACCATCCACACATCAACTTTCATTTCACAGAGGTAAAAACACACTCAATATTATGTTGTGAGCATGTTTTGTTGTTTTACTGATATAAACACCCTTTCCCTTCACAGATATCAGATAAGCTTGACCACAACCCATACGACTACCTACCAAGTGCCCATACCTGCTCTAATGGTCTAATTTTACCTATCGGTTCTGTAGGTGTAGATGCCAAGTGTAAAAGATCTCTTTGATGTGTATGACATGGCTTTGGTCATTTGGTCCAAATGGTCATTTTGGAACAATATAGCCCACTAGCTTCAAATTTCCCCCCAAAGGGAACTCAGAGAGCTACTAAGCATATACATGTATATGCTAGCAATAAAATGTTATGTTAAATGTTGTTGAAAAGTTTCAGTTAAAGGAAATGCTTGTTTTGACACAAAGTAGATTATTCCATTTTTGATTAATAGATAATTAGCGTGCAACAATGATTTATACTTTTAGGTTTGATAACAACAAAAGTAGACACATTTAACTTTGATGTACACTATACAGTACGTCACCATCGAATGCCAATCTATTATAAAGTTTGTTTGTTGTTTTCCATTTAGAAATATTGCTTCTAGTGACAATAAATACTGCTTCATTGTTCTTCCTTTACTTTTTTCTATTGGGACCTTAAAATTCCCTCCCCTTCTTTAGATCTGTTGGAAATATTGTCAGGTAGGCCAATGCACATGTATTTAATTGAAGTCTATAATCAAACACAAGCCACAAGAAAATTGTATTCTTTAAACAACCACAATACATAACAAAAGCAAATACCTTATTGTACGTTCTGTATACCTATTTTTAAGACTTTTGTTAGGTACAATATCTGGTAAACATAATGAGTCTCTGAAATGGAAAGCAAACTAAACGAAATGGAACCCCAGATTAATGATCTTTATATGAAACAGATTACAAAATCATGTCGAGTGTTATTATATACATCATCTCATAAAAATGAATTGAAAATATAAAAATAAAAAAATATTTTTATGTTTTTTATCATCAAGGGCTGCAAACTTCTGGATATCCCATACACATGCCATAGCTGTACAGTGTTAGTGTAACATTAACATAGCCTGCAGAGCCTTACCATCTACTGTAACTCTTAGATTTATTTGTCTAGCCAATTTCTCATGATTTAAATTATTCGCTATGTGAGCATCATTTGTGTACTACAAATATAATAATATAATCCATCACAAGAAATGTTCTTCAAGCTTTTGGACAACTATTGCCAAAGCAGCTGAGTATATATTAATACCAGCCTGGCTTGATAGTCCATTTACATCAATAACCTGAGGTATATAGCTACCAATTATATCTGTATTGCACCCAATTTGGACTGGCTCAATGACGACACCATCTTCAGCATCAAACATGGGTCTTGGACCATCTGGATTTTCACCATATGAGTGGTTAAATTGCACATCAGCATCGAGATCGCTATCGGTATTCAGTGGGTTGCTCTGATCTAGCATCCCATTCATCCAGATCTGGTTAGGGGTCCATCCATGTTCAGTGGATAGCTTGTGGTAATTGAACATTTCCTTGAAGTCATTCAAAGCAGCGTTTATTCTTTGTGTAAAGATGGAGAATTCCAGGCATGGAGCTCTTTTCGGGGTAAGCATGAGGGTCAGGATTTAGCATCTTTTTACAGCGATAGGTACATTTGCAGCAAAACAGCATTGCGAAAAAAGACACAACAGATCCTCTCATCATTGTATAATTTATCATAGATAATAATTTTCTCAAACATTGTTTGAGCTGATGCAATGCGCCAAAACCTTAGGATGAAAACATAATAATTTTAAGTTGATGTCATTTGATACTTCAGAATTTCCAGGCGAAAGGCAGTTCGAATGGATAACTGCTGCTCCAGGATTTGGTGACTTTGTGCCAGTCATCCAGCGCCAAACAAAGCAGCCACCCTCAAGCAGTGCGGCAGAAAGTGAAGTAGGTACTGAAGACCCCCAAGACACAGTCGAACACACTAACAACCCGCCTTGATCAACACCTGATGTATGGTCAACACGTATTCCACCAAGAAAGAAGCCTTCCCCTGCTAGACCAAGCAAAGCTTGGCTATGCCGAGCGATTAGAGGCAGGTGGAGCCATGCTAATAACCGCGACGGCCCCAGATGCCGGGTCAAGAGCATCTACAATGACAGAAGGATGGGCGAGTCGAGACGTAAAAAAGACACGCACCCAGCGTTTCACCACCAAACAGAAGACCTTTCTAGAGAAGAGATTTAAAGATGGAGAGAGGTCAGGGGTAACGGCAAATCCGGAGGATGTTGCTAAGGAAATGCGTCATCTTCGAGGTGACGGATGGCTGGCGCGTGTTTGGCGCAGATAATATTTTTTGCGAAAAGTTGAATTTATGAGGTATTTTAGAGATATTTCTAAAAAAAACACACTTATGTTGCCCTAACGTGGTCTAAAATATTTGTTGATGTCTTTTTGTTTTTGTTTATTATGGGGAAGGGAATATCGAGACTCGCTTCAAGTCCTTTTTCGTCCAAATTTGGCAGATCACTTTCCAGCAAAACTTACACTTTGGGTATTTTTTAGACATATTCCTCTTCCGACAATATAGTTGCCCGCGGGGATTTTTAAATCAAAAACTTCCCCAACTTTAGGACTTTCAGAAAATATTAGATTACGAGAACAACCTCCGCTACCCGAGATATAGCCGTCGAAACGGAGCATAGTCGCATGCTATGTAGATATACGATAAAATAGGTTATATAGCTTGGTGATTCATGGTATCAAATTCTGATCCATCTCTTTAAATCTTGCTTCTTTCAAATGTACTTACATAGGTTATTCATCTACGGTGGCCCAAAAGTGTCACGGCAATAGAGGAAATTCGCGGCAAGATAGAGCAAACTCGCGGCAAGATAGAGCAAACTCGCTCAAGATTGAGCAAACTCACGGCAAGATAGAGCAAACTCACGGCAAGATAGAGCAAACTCACGGCAAGATAGAGCAAACTCACGGCAAGATAGAGCAAACTCGCGGCAAGATAGAGCAAACTCGCGGCAAGATAGAGCAAACTCGCGGCAAGATAGAGCAAACTCACGGCAAGATAGAGCAAACTCACGGCAAGATAGAGCAAACTCACGGCAAGATAGAGCAAACTCTCACGGCAAGAGCCGAGCGGAACCGGAAACCGCCAGGCGTGATCACGTGCTCAACTAATCGCATAGTCCATAGTACTCCTCACTGCCTTTGAGACTTTCTCCTGCGTCGTGTTGATCGTTCGGTCGCCATTAGGAAAAATGTTTTGCTCATTCTGTGGCAAGGAAAACCCTCAGGGTGCAAAATTTTGCTGCAACTGTGGCAAAGGTAAGATAAGGAAATGTCTTTTTAGAATTAAGTCGCTAGATCGATTATTTTTCGCTCTGAAAACCTAGAACTTTCTTGAAAATCACACCAAGTTCACACTATCTATATTTTCATTTTCCCGCCATTTATTTCGCTAGCACAGGCTGAGTACAGGATCCATCAAGAAATAGCCATTAAATAGTTTGTGAACAAAGAATATACACTCTTTTTTAATCAACGTTGTCAACGAAAAGAGAGACGACAGACGACAGAAATAATTTATGTGCTGTGCAAGATGGTCAAATTCGCAGTTGCAGTTGCTAGTTTCGCCTAAAGCCTTTACAAACTGTTTCAATCCTTTTTTTCAGTCACAGAATAACGGCATCAACTCTAAATTGCAAATTACTTAGTGTTTCATCATCTACCGTCTGTCGTCACACCAGTGCGTCTTTTGTGTTTAAGTTAGGGGATTTCGTAGAGCCTGAATTTCTCATTACTTGCCAATGACCGAGTCAAGTCTCCTCCAGGGGGAGGGGGGGGGGGGTACTTTCATAATTACCAGGCAGAGATGCTTTTCAGGAATGGTTTTTTTTACAACCCTTTAAAGATAATGGAAATTGATCAAACTTGAACAGTGAATTAGGAAAAATACTAATAGATAGTAATATCTATCACCAGAAAATATTCCTGTGGGAAGAGAAGTTAGGAGGCCACTACCCATCAATAACCATATGTTTTTGACATTTTTTTCTATCCTATTAGATACACAAGAGCCAAGGCCAGGACCAAGTGGAGTCTCAAACGAGCAGTTTGGGTTGAAGTCTTATGTAAATTTTAAAACGACCTTTGGTCGGCCAAGCAAGGCCACACTTGTGGGCAAAGGAAAGAAGAGAAAAGTAGAAGAGGACGCTGCCAAGAAAGTTGTCATTAGCATAGGGCTAAAAGTCTGGGATGAGGATGAGGAAGAGCTGAAAGAGAAGAAGAGGAAAAGACTCCCCTTGAAAGTACCACAGAATGCCACCTATGCTCTCTTACTCGAAAAGTTTAAGGAAAAATGGCAGAATTTTAGAAATGATTTATATGACCCAGAGAGTGAATATGTCCTGGTGCTAGAAGACGACCAACATGCCCAGTTCATTCCAGGGACTGGCAAGAAAGTTTTTTTTTCCTTGAATTTATACAAGGAAGAGCTGGTAACAGACTACAAGAGAGTAACCATATATTTATGCAAACAAGTTGACATAGACTTAAATGAGGACAAAATGGCCTATGGTAGCTCCATGGAGCACCCTGATTATTCATCATCTAGCTTTGAAAATGGAAATGAGTCAGAGAAGAAGGCCCCTGAACCTCCCAAGTCGATTTCTACCACTTATGCTTCTTCTGGTACAGTGTCAACATTTCTTGAGGAAGAACTTCAGAGAATTTATGGAGATAGTAGCATTTTTGATAATGAAATGGAAAATGAGGACATACAGGAATTGGGCTTTGACAGAGACTGCCCAATAGGGAATGATAATGACATAAGAGATGCAGTGAAGAACAAAGTCATCAGTGATGAGAAGCAATCTATGTTTATTGTTGTCAGATGGGGGGGGGGGGGCACCACTGTCTAGAGTGCTTTGTTTGTGGCAGAGAGCTGCAGCAAAGGTCAGCGCCCAGCATGTTATTAGAGTTAAGTTTTTGGGTGAAGAAGGAATAGACACCGGGGCATTAGCAAGAACCCTTTTGACATCAACCATTGATGATATTGCCAAAGCTTACTTCCCAGAAGGCAATCCAGTATTTTCCACCAATAACATCCACAATGGGATTTACAAAGTTATAGGAGAAATTGCTGCAGCAAGCTTGGCCCAGGGTGGACCAGCCCCAGGCTTTTTTGCTCAGTGTGTGTTTGACACACTAATTAGTGATGTGGACTTCACTCTGGACACCTCTGAATTGGAGAAGTACTTAACAGAATCTGAACTACAAGTTGTGAATGGAATCAGGCAAGGAGAGCTGACTGCTAACAGTGACATAATCCTTGAGCATGGCTACACTGGCCCAATCACTAGAAACTGTGTAGAATCAATCACTGGCCTACAATTTACGCTGTAGTTTAATTTTAATGTAGCTGATATATTTTGTTCTTTCACCGCAATATGGGGGGGGGGGGGGGGGAAACGGCCAAAACAAAGCCACAGAACCTGAACACCTCCCCTATAACGGTCCCAAAGGCACACGTAGATGCTATCGAAACTATGCATCCCGGAAATCCCGAATCATTTTGAATCGTAAACGTAAATCGTCCACGATGTTAAACCGTAGACGATAAACGAACATCGTCTACGATAACGTAAATCGTAGGACGATTTAACGTAGGACGGTGATATCGTCCTACGTGTTCCAGATAGGTGAAGTGATCCGAGAACTTTTGTAATTTCTTTTAAAGTCCTTGAAAAAGCATGACCTTCTGGAACAATTTTCCGAATCTGGAGCCCCTTTCTTAGGCTCTCTCAAGTTGATAACGGCAGAAGAGAACAACCCGAACTCAATTCTCAAGCCTTGTAAGAGCAAGTCCCTCCCTGCACTCTTTCAGTTTCTTTTTGATAAGGAGTTCAATGCCTATGATGCGATGGCAGATATGAAGGCGTTGGCTGAGGTACTATTCCAATCACGGGTCTGTTTCGCTGCCCACGTTAGAAGTCAAGCAGCATGTGTTTAGTTTTTGCAAAAAAAAAAAAAAAACGAGAGGGCAAAAGCGCTCTACATTTGCTCAACTGCCAATACACGCATCCATAGTTTCGGCTTCCGGTACGAGCGCAATGCATTGTGGGAGCGACCCTTCAGAAAAAGTGGGCACAAAATCCCAACTCTACATGATTCGTCTCTCATTTCACACTATCGTGCTGCTTCAAAATACCTACATTTATTCGGCATTTGGATAGTTTTTTGGGGGCTTCTTGGAGGGAAATTGGCTTCAGAACGTTTCCATAGTTCTTTACAGAGGGTGAGTTGTTCGCCAAAAGGCGATTTGAAACAAATTATGAGCTCTGATCTATCGCTAGCAGAAGTGCAAACTTGGCGGGTTGATGCTTTCAAAGTCTTCTGTCGCCAGCGTGGTTTGAAAGTATCAGGGACAAAGCCAAAGCTAGTAGCTCGAGTATTTGCTGCAACAGAAATGAAACTACCTATTCTCGCGGATGCAGAAGAAAGAATTGCAGCGACTGCATCAGAAAAAGCGCGTTTGCTGAACGTGGGTGATGGAGTTTCTTTGCCAGATCCTGAAACAATAACAACAGGATGGAAATCAGAGAAAGAAGCTATAACTTCCTGGCCTCCAGTGTTTCTAAGCGATGTTACAATATTCCTTATGGCAGATCATCCAGGAAAGGATGTAGATCTACACAAGAGAGTTTTGAATGAGTATAAGGAAGGGAAGGCCTTCAGGTTATACGATTCTGGTGTTAGAGTGTGATCTCATGGGATGGGATCCCTGTGTATGATTATACAAATAAAAGATCCCGGATGTACTTCACGATTCGGGAGCTAACCAAGATGGCGTGTCTTTATGTGTCTTTGTGTAATCCACGATAGTTTTCCTCCATCATGAGCGCTGCAAATAATCCAACAGGTTATGGGCCTAGGCGAGATGCCACTGGAAGGTACGGGCGCCTTCTTTTCGATGGAGATGAAAGAAGATACGAACAATGGGAGACAAAGAACGAAGAAGTATTTGCCGAGCTGATACAATTCCTCGATGACAAGAGCCTGTCATTAGTTATGAGAGATGCAACTGATGATGGAAGAAAAGCGCTGAAGATTTTACGAGAGCATTACGCTTGAACAGGGAAGCCACGTGTAATTTCGCTTTACACCGAGTTGACGTCGCTCGTGAAATCGCCCGACGAATCTGTCACAGAGTATATAATAAGGGCTGAGAAAGCAGCCAAAGCTCTCAAGAATGCCAAAGAAACAGTGACAGATAGCCTACTGATTGCGATGGTTCTCAAGGGTTTGCCAGAGAGTTTCAAGCCATTTGTTGTTGTCATCACCCAAAGTGATAAACAGCAAACCTTCACCGAGTTCATGGTCGCTCTCAGGAGTTTTGAAGACACCGAGAAATCCAGAACAACTGAGATGGATTCCGTGAAGGAACATATGTCTGACGTTCCATTTTGGTATCTCGAAGAAAGAAACTGTATTAAATTCCGTCAGAATAATTTTTATTTCATCATCTGTCAGTTTTTAATTGGCTTTGCTTCCAACATGTAACGCCCCCAGAACTAGTGTTACTACGAAACTTTTCCAGCGGCTCTTCTGCGGTAGTGAACTTTTGTACGTTGGATCCGTGAGCATGGATGAGAAGGGGTATTATTATTCACTGGTCAGGACTGGCTCAGGACATCCCTCCTGAGTCCTGTATTGTTCTAATGAAAAGTACTCACCATCAACAAGATATTTTGACACCAGTGACTTACAATGAAAAAGCATTGCATATCAGAAATGAACAAATTAAAGAAATGGAAAGGAGAACAATAGGGTAAGCAGAGAATGAGGCTTGGCATAAGCATAGAAAGGGGAGAATAACAGCTTAAATTATTCATAGGATACTGCAGATCCTGAAAAAGATATACCTGCACTCAAATATGGCAGAGAATTGATGATTCCAAGCAGTATATATAGTGGAATGTTAATGTTGTGGCCAGATCCAAGGACAGATAACACTTTTATGCTGGTGACCATTTCCAAACAAGAAAATTAGATAAAAGTTACTAGAATAAATTAGAGGCCAATTGTGACCCTGCTTGGGAAAACGTATAATAAAGACTTTCTGTTTTTCGACCAAAGCCATTTAATGACTGTTTAAACGCGCCAAAAAGTCGTTTAAACGTGTCAAAAATACGTTCCATCCCTTGAGGGCAGACGGACTCTCTCTCGAATGTCCATGTTCCATCAGGTTGTTTATGGAACTGTGGACATTGACAGAGAGCCCTTCTTGGTTCCGATGGACCGGCCTTCAAGGAATGGCAACTCCAAGCGCTTCCATAGAACACATTCCAAGTGCAACCAGCATGCAAATAGCTTTTTCCCGTGGTCTATAAATTTTTGGAACAATTTACCAGGTTCAATTACCGACATAAAAGAAAAGGGCAAATTCAAAGAGAAGCTTCAGCAGCATTTAATTGATAATGGCCAGTGGTTCTAGTATTCAAGTTATAAATTAATTAAGTTAAATTATTTAATTGAATTACTTTATTGAAAATTATTTTATAAATTTATTTTACAAATTATCAATATATTGTATAAGTTATGTAAATTATTACAGATCTGTATATTTTTACCTTGTATTTATTTATACTGATGTGATACCGACATGGTTTTATCAGTTAATAAAGTAGAAGTAGAAGTATAGTGTCTTTGTTGAACAACGACGACACGTTTATATGTTGGCGGCGACTTAATCACGCTGGTTCACGTTCGCTCAAAAACTCGCGTATCAAATAGCGATTAACACCATTTGGAACTCCCGTTTGAACGTTAATGCAAGAGGTTAAAACGTTTATGCATAACGTTTTACTGGTGTTCTCGTACAATTTCTAGTGTTTTGAAAAAACACGCGACCCAACGAGAAATTTGTATCTCTTGAACCTTCGCACATCAAGACACAGCGACTTTTCAAGCAAGCACAATAGGTAAGTATCACGAACAATTAAGCATTCAAAAGTAGGATGGCAAAATAATGAGCCTTGAAGAAAACAATCCAAAACTAGAGTAAATTTCTGTCAGTGCACAAGAAAAATTTTGTCTAGAAAAGGAGTTGTGAAAACGCCCGAAACAGTAGCGCTACGGGCGCTAGCAGCAGATATCGCCGAAGATGTTAGTTAGCAAAAAGAGTGGTTTAAACAAAACAGCTTTTTTTGCACATAGACTTAGACTTAAGTGAGAATGTAAAAAAAAAAAGTAACGCTAAAAAATCTCTTTCAAAATTAGTTAATGGGCGTAGAAGCGTTAGCAAAGCTATAAAAAATATTCTAGCTGGGGAAAGAAAAAAGTTGCTCGCACCTTCATAGGAAAACAACAAGTTATGAAATTAGTCAAGAAAATACAGAGGCAGTTTTTAAATACTGGGCATACGAAGCAAGTCGACCTAAAGAAGATAAAAACGATGTGATCAGACAGAGAGTCGGGAAGAAGGAATACACGGAACACGAAAAACAGCTTTAGAGAAGACACAGACGGATGCTTACTTGGACTTCTTGGACTGCTGAAAATTAGGATATCAAAATCAAGCAGCGGAAATTTGAGTCGCTGAAGGCTTCTATTATTCGATATGCCGGGAAAAGCCTGAAGCCAGCTAAACAACCTTTCTTCTGTGGTTTTATACAATTCATCACCACAGAAGAGGTTAAAGAAGAAAAAACCCGTCCACAATTTCAAGACGCTCAGTCAAAGAGGATAAAAAATTACCTGATCAAATGGAAAAGATGGGGATTTGAGAAATGGTCATGGGAGCCAGAATCTCACCTTACAAAGCAGCTAATCAGGAACTACACAAACCCACCCAAGCCTTCACTTCAACGGCTTCAAGGAGCCTGCAGGAATTTTCTTCAGTCTGTCCAAGCAAGCCTCAATTTCAAATCTGTTTCACCAGCTCTAATGAACATTGACCATGATATCTGGCGGTATACTCTGTCAAATCATAAAGGGTATGCATCATATAGCACCAGCGATTTGAGCGCTAACCACTGCCAAAGACCTGGTTGTATTTTCTAAATTCTGTCCATAGTGAGGGCCAATGCTTGATGAAAATGAAAATCAAGCCAGTCTTGAGTTGGATATCCACGGGACAGTTGGTCAGGATGGAAAATTGATTCAGGTACCAATAATTCCTTTGGATTTGGCACCAAATATTCCTTTGGATTTAGTCTGGATTGTTTTCATGGACTGCTTGAAAGTTCAAAGCACTGACTAAGAAGTCTAGTTTAGAATGTGCAATTCCATCTAGCTGACGGACACAGTAAATCTTTCTGTATGGCCTCAAAGTAGTTAATATGCAACATGTGGAGGAGACAAACTATATAAAATGAACCATGGACAATACATATAATATATTTCTGACAGCAATACAAATAAACCAATAGCATGGTAATGCTAGTTGGCACACTAAATCAATCATATGGCTAACAAAGACCTTTCTCATGAATAAATATCGTCCCCAAACGAACCAAACATTGTGTTAACAGGACCCAAAAAGTTGAAACATTCTTACGATAGCGCCTCTATTACTTTGGTACAGTTGTGAAGTCCCCACACAATGACATTTTCAAGGTCCTCCAAAACTTCCTCAAGGAACTGATTGAGGACCCTGATTTTGTTGTTGTACACACCATCCTTTTGAGGAATGACTGTGCACACGCACACCGCCCACATCTCTGGCATGTCTTTTCGAAGATCATCCGTCCTGATTTATAAGACCATAATATCGGGATCATAGCGAGATATTGTTGCCCAGTCCCGTTCTTTAAGTGATTTTACCGTTCGGCCACCTACACCAAACAGCCTGTTGAACAGCCATGAAGCTGAAAATCTCTGATCACTCGTGAGGCCCCGAAAAAAAAAAGAATTTGTATCTGGAGAGCAGAATAAAGAATGTGAAGGTCCATAAGCCAAAAACAGCTATTGCATGTGAATCTGCATGAACTTTTTGTGGACAACAGGAAAAAGTACCCGGTTTCTTCAGTAGAGGTACTGAATTGAATAACATGAACTGGACGAGCAATCCTAAACTTAATAGCCATCGCCTCCTTTAGTTTCATGAAAGAGGACAATGAAGAAAGGGAACAGACTGGTTTTTAGTTTAATGTCAGAGTTACAATATGTATCGGTTTTGCGCTTTTGTACCTTAAGTTTTCACATTACTTTTTTACTAGCTTACTTTTTTAGAATACTTTTTTTTCTACTTTATACTTGATATCACCTTTGTATTTGTTTTTCTATATTATTTTTTTTATTGATTTTATTTCTACCTTTGGGCAGTACTTTTCTTTACTTCCTTATTTCAGAAAAGAAGAATTTGAAGGGTGATAATCATTTAAAATGTTTAGATCTGATTTGGACACCATAATATGTTTCACCTATTCTTAGGATATGATAAGTAGAACATAGATTGAAGTTAAAGCTAGTGTGCAATGGGTCTTATAATGTGATATGATCAAGGTGATTTTTTTTTACCAACTTTAGCATATCATAGTTCATTAGCAGACTTCTCAACACATGTGATTTCGGATTCTATGCTATCTTATAAAAGACTAATATCTTCGAGTGTGTTTTCCTTATTATCTTTGCACGACATATGATAGAGAAAGCAAATGTGCTCTAGTTGCAAAGCCAGAAAAGAAAAAAATTGGAGGTACAAGTAACCTAGTATAAATTATTTTTAGGGCACAATGTTCACAGTTTATAATTACTTTCCAATGTGAATATTTGTATGCCAATGCTGCCTCTACCAATTCTCTTTTTTTCACATTTATGTACGGTAAAACATCTATGGGTCATGGTAGCACATGGTAGTGCAAGTAAATAGGCAATTCAAAGTGTAAAAACGATAACTGCGGGTACTTCACTCCTATGGACAAATTCAGTCAGTACCAGGAAAAATTCTTTCACCTCGTCACTAGAGGCATTTATTACATACATATTGACCGCCCTGGGAAAGGAAATGTCCTGTCCCATCTGGTAATTGCATTGGCCTAAATCCGTAAAGGGTCAGGGTTATGGCACATCTCACTAATACATATCCTAATTTCTCCTTCGTTTTTTTGCAGACAAGACCTAACTGCAACTTGAACTGGCGGTCTTCATGGACAAGGGAACTCAAGATCGAGTATGCGTGCGTCAATCTAAGGATTGCCATTGTCATTCTCTCTCATGTCGTCAAGAATCCCATTTACGTTGTTGACGCTTTTATAAGGGACATTGCAATAATCTGAAAAGTCCAGTTTTAATTTTTCGTAGACAAACAAATCCTCATGTATATATGTGTGTGTGTTTCAGGTGGGAAAAGAAAGAAGATCCTGGGAGTCAAAGGAGAAAATGCCAACCCTCGAACACATCCAGGCCCTCCTTGGTTCTGCTCATGCAGAGCAGCTGAGGAGGGAACTCCATTCTCCAGGATTGGTAGATTTAGTCATGGCTCAGAACATCAGGGACTACCTATGGAAGCAGCGCCAGGGTCCTTTTAGTCCATCTTAAGTACCCCAAGATTGGGAGCCCAAAATGCAACCAAGGAGCATGCCAGTCTATGGATTCCTCAATCTGATACCAATCCAGGGAAGAGGTTCTTCCAGTGTAGGATATCAGACCCCTGCAAGTTCTTTGCTTGGGCAGATACTTAAACCACAAAATAAGTCAGAAAGAACTCAGATAGCGTTAAGATGGAGCACAAGTCCACATTGACCTGAAAGCACTTTCCACATCCCAACCAACAACCAAGTGAGAAAAGAAAAGACCAAAGAAAAGGCACATGGTAAACAATCTTCAGGACTTCATCAAGGAGGTTAAATAAACAAAGTAATGAACTGCGGGTTACAGACTTCCAGTGGCCAAGGCTGCTAAGGTTTCGAGAGACGCAAAAAACGACCCTCGCCGCTCTATGACCCCTTCTCCTTGCCGCTCTCTCAAAATGAGAGTTACACATAATAGCTAAAATACTAAGATAAATATATATAAACAGCATCCGCCCAAGACGAGCCAGACGAGGCGTAGACAGTGCGATGATGGGGCTGGGTCCGCCTGTATGCCACATAGGCTACAACATAGCCACACAAGACTTGGTGCCTTTCTAAGAGGATTCATAAAGTGGGTACAGACCCCGTACGGGAAGAGCAGGAGGGAAGAATACGCGATACAGGCAGCGCAGCAGGTACCGTATCTGCTCTTGATAAGTTAAGAGCTATTGAATTTCGTGCCTTAACACTGCAACCTCTGTGTGTTTTTTTTACATCTTTTTGTAGGTTCACGACATCGCTCTTCAGGTCAGCAAGAAACAGGAGGACCTGAAAGTTTTCGCAAACAAGGAGCGGCTGTGGGGTGTCTTCTTCAAACGCCATTTGGAGGATGAGATCCTAACTGCAAGCACCCTCAACGTCTAATCTTGAGAACTTTCTCACCTATGCACTGGGCATCTGTCCTGAGCTTGGACAGGCAGAGAGGTAAATTTAATTTCTGATAAATACACAGGCGAATGCATTCTTTCCTCTAAATGTTTTTCTAATTACCTCGTTTTATTTTGCAGGCAAGCCCTGAGGGCTACTAGAGATGTCGAGAAGAACTGGCGCTCTACATGGAGCAAAAGAAAGGTTTGCCGATGCAATTAAGTATAAATGACAATGCATTTCACTGAAGATATTGCTGTATTTGCGTGTTTCAGTTGAGAAAGGAAAGGCATGAATGGGAGCTGGTGGACAACAGTGAGAGACATTCAGAGACTATCAAACTCGGCTCAGGAGGAGGAGGCATGTATAAAATTATGAATGACTGAGCTAAACAAACCTAACCCAAACCCCACATGGAAACCAGTCCATACATATTCTTATTATTGCATATGTATTGATGTTAATTAGCGTAGCAAAATGTGAGTTTATGTATCTATGCATGTAGGTCTTACGAGTCAGGGACTACCTGATGTCCTGCATCAACGCCCAGAATGGCAGCCGTGCCGGCGTATTGCAAGAGGTAACAGTGCAGGACTTGTTAAATGCAAGAGAGGACGGCGACATCCTGCAGATGCCTATATATAAACATAAGACTGCCCTTCGGAACCACGGAGCAACCATCGTGACCTTAACAAAACAACTGTACCGGCAACTGCAAAAGTTTGTCAGGTAAAACCTTTTTCCTAATCAACCTCGTGTGTTCTGCTCGATCACATTGTACACGTCAATAAAGCTTATGTTGCGTTTTTAATGCATCCAACAGAAACATCAGACCGGTTCTCGCTGACAGGGCAGAGCAGTTATTTACCACCAGCACTGGCGGGAAGTTAACCCAGCCAGACAAGACCCTCAAGGCTTTTGCAAGAGAGGCCAGGGCCATCAGCAAGTCGAAGGTGGCCCAGCTCACCTCTACTCTGATAAAAAAGGTAAGATGACAGCAAGTGCAAATCTAATTACTTCACAATGCTAAGAATCCTCATAGAATACTTTGATGCCATTTTACTAGATCATTGTAACGAACACTCACCAGCTGCCCTCTCCACAAAAAAGGAACCTGGCGTCGACGATGGCCCACAAGCTATCAATGGCGGAAGAATCATATAACATCCGAAACAAGGGGAAGGTTAGTCTCTACTCATTTATTAAATACAGACTCCGTTGATTCTGTATAATTCTTATAATAATAATTATAATTATTATTATCGTTAAGGTGTCAGCTGAGGGGGCGAGAGTCATCCGAAAGTTACTAACGACAAGGAGGAAACACGGAAAGCCACGGAAGAGCCCGAGGAGGAGGTATCTAAAGCCAAAGTAGAGTAGTGAAGCCTTGTGGGTAGTGTAATAGCGCATAAAGCGTAGTATATTAATATATTTTTATAAGTTGCACGTCGGGCTAGCTGTGTCCATTTTTGGCTCATTTGATTCAGCCAAACTTGGGACTGGGGCGAGCGCGATCCTTCGCTGTGGTCCTTAGAAGGTCTAAAATGCCTAATATTTCACTGTCCCTATCCCCCAGGGGTAGTTTTTCAATGGAAAATGGCGGCAGAAACACGAAGAGCTTGAATTGATCTTTATTTTGGTATATTACTCTTAATACAAATGGATATTGATTCTTCAGATACGACAGTCATTAGGTAAGTAATTTTGCAATGTTTTTGAAGCAGTTTAAGCTTTATAAAAGCTATTTTTTTTGTTTCAAGAGATCCTAATTCAAGAAAGTAAAACGACAGTTCTTTAGCCCTTTCTTTCAGCTTTAATTTGATATATTATTGTGTGTACTAGCTCTCCGGTTCCAGAAAATGCTCCCAACGAACCTGAGGATACTCCACTTACAACCAAGCGAAAGGGACGTTTTAACATCGCTTTGTATTCGAAACGAAGAAAACTTATCATGGAAGAGCTTGTAGACGAAAAGCTAGCAGCAGATGTCAAAGTGAAAAGCCTGCAGAATAAAATCAACTATCGTAAGCGCAAGGTATGACGATCTTTGGATTGAAATATATTGAAATATTAGAATTAAGAGCTTACATTTTTAAATTATATAAGAGGCACTTCAAAAAAAAAAAACATTTTTGAATTAACACTTCAGCCTTACAAATTCGAGCTGTTCTTGTATGAAAAATTTCTGTATTTGTCATTATGAATGAAGTCATAAAATTGCCAATTTCACTAAAATCAAGGAAATGAGCGAGGAGTGTTTATTGGGATGTATATTTTATAGTTTAGATGTATTTATAATGTATTCTAATACAAAAATACCTTCCAGTAAATATATAAAAGAAAAAGAAAATTGGATTACTGCCAATTTATTCATTTTTCAATGCTTTATTATTGAAAGTCATATTAAAGTCATATCCCTTTTGAGCAGTTTGACTGCAAAATAAGTTTTGATATTTACAGGCTGATGATCTAGAAACACTGGTGCCTGCACCGAAGCAACGACCAAGAATGCCTAACACAGAGAGTATGATCTGCAAAGAAAATAGTGATCATATTAATTTATCTAAAGCTCAAAGTCAAAGAAGAAGAAAAGCAACACTTAGGGCTTTAAAGCCTATACACTGCAATCAAAGATCAACTGACCAAACCCCAATTATGAATGGGATGTGGTCAACGCTGATAAATGAAAACCCAACACAGGTCATAGAGTCCTTAATGACAACTTCAAAGGTCTGCACTACCAAAGTCATTCCTAGCATTGTAAAGAATAATGTGACAAAGTATGAAAAAAGTCAAGAGAACTTTGTACGAAGCACAGCCCTGCTTTACAAGGGGGGTTTACTAACAAAAACCAAGTACAAGGAATTAAGGAAAGACAAAGCAGACTTTATGCAAGGAGTGTCAGTACCGCGACCTGTAGCTTATGATAGGTTGATGTCATACATAAAAGGAATAAACATGGGGGATGTGTATGATCTCCAAGTAAGTAGAACAAACAGAGCAAATGCAGGGGAACCGTGAAATAAAAACAAACTAGATATTACTATAGATACTAACAACTATTTGTTGACAAATTGTTCATATCAATCAATCAATCAATCAATCAGTTTGAAATAGTTATGCATGGTATTTTTTGTCTGATTGATTGTGTTCTGGTTGAGTGTTACTAACAATTTTTCAATAAATAACTATATTTATCTTATTTGTTTTTTATTTCAGTTTTCCTGCATTAGTTCTATATGCCAGGATATATCAAATGAAATGTTTGTACAATCATTGATTTTTTAGAGTGCAAACACTATACCCGTGAAATAGATAGCTACACTAAATATCGCCTAATTTTGGCCAATTCAATGGATTAATCAGCACTAATTAGTGGTAATTAGTTCCTATTTATTTCATGGGTATAATGTTTGCAATCTATTGATTCTTAATCCATTAAACACATAAACAAGGGACAGTGAACATTTGGATTATTATTCTGTATTGTTTAGAATTTCTAATGAGTTGCTTAAAATTGGCAATTAAAAGCCACTTCATAGAAATTAAAAATATTGTTATTTTTATTTCAATAGGATTTTGCTGAACAGAAAGGGAAATGTCCAGTACATGGAGTCTATCGGTCTTTGGAGACCTTGCTTTTAAGGCTAGCTGACATGTACTTAATGCTAAATGAGCACTCCAACATCCTTCATTGGTTTAATGACCAAAAAGGAAAATTCATTGTGGCAATTGGGGCTGATGGAGCCCCTTTTGGCAAAGACGAGACAGCAACTTCATATTTAGTGAGTCTTTTAAATGTTTTAGAAGGGGTACAAAGTTGTGACCACAACTACTTATTAATGGGAGGGAATTGTGACGAAACTCATGAACTGATGTACGAGTATACCAAACATGTTATCAAGGAAATGGAGGAGATAGAAGTGAAGGAATATGAGGTGCGTGGTATCAAGATATCATTTCAATGCAGACTTATTCCCAGCGACCAGAAATGGATGGCGAGTATGTCTGGAGAATTAAACAATGCTGCGACCTACTTTTCAACGTTTGCCAATGTCTCGAAGAGTAATATGAAGACCATAAATGGTAAAATTGGCCATGACTCAAGCAGCACTTGGAAAAAATGGGCATATGAGAAAAGATTGAAGGATGCAGAATCTGTCAAGTCATTCAAAGAGAAGAACAAAATTCCAGACGGTTCGAAAGCCAATAACCATCGAAAAAAAATAACTGAGTACATTGCATCTAACAACTCAAGACAAGAGTTCTATCCTCCACTAGGGAAATTTGTTAAGTACCTTTACCCAGAGCCTCTTCACAACAGCAACAACGCATGGCAGCAATGGAATTTAGATGTTTTAAACACTGCCATACATCTAACCAATAAAGCTGACATCAACAAAGCTAATGGGAACATTCACTTTTGCCAAAGCATTCAGCACTGGCAAAATACATGAGCTTGCTCAAAGACACCATTAAGGCTGGAAGACTCTACAAGAAGGTGGAAAGATGGTTCAGTGAAAAGAAAAAGACTGAAGACTTTTCCTACAGGTTTACTGGGAAGGAATCTAAACTGTTCTGCTGGCATTTCATGAAGATCTGCTGTGTATTGATTGAAACTCAAGCCATTCCAAAGACCACCTTACTGCATGTCTATAGCCTGGCATATTCAGGTCTGTGTTTACGGAACTGTGTTTCCCTTTATAGCAGGGTTCACATCAGCGAGAGTGACATTAATGTTCTTAAGAATGAGTGTGAGCAGTATTACAACTGTCAAGCTCTATTCTTGGCCAATGTCAAACCAACCACATGGACAATTGGAAAAGCAATTCCATACTACACAGATGAGATATATAATGATTTGGGGTTTGGGCTCGGCTTGAATAGTATGCAAGGCAGGGAAGCTAAGCATATAAAGCTCTCGTCTTATGCCAAAAACACTACCAAGGGTAAACACCTTCGGTGGTGGCAAGTTTTTAAGCATGAGTTCATGGAACTGATATGGCTTAAAGAAACTGATTCCAAGCAAGTGGCCAAAAAATTGCATTGCACAAATCATTCTGAAAATGATGCTCAAGACAAACCTTCCAAGGATAAGTACATCCCTCCATACTCTATCAGCAACAATGAATTTTGTGCTTGTGGTCAGCCTAAGTCAGTTCCTGTGGCTTCCTGTTCTATTTGTTCCTCGGATGAATTCAAACTAGTAGTGAAATCATGCAAGGAGGGTAAAATTGACAATAGAGTGCTTACACTATGTCCATGAAATAAGATCATATTAAGTATTTTCTAACAGTTCTTATTTAGAGACTATTTAGTCATCAGTCAACCAGAACATTCATTATTACACAAATACATATATACACAAGAGACCACTTTAATTATTCTTTGTGTAATGAATGTTCTGTTTGACTGATTGTGACTAAATAGTTTCTAAATAAGAACTGTTAGACAATAACAACTTTGATCTTGTTTCATGGACATAGTGTAAGAATTCTACTGTATTATCATGTCTCATCATGACTCACAATGAACTTTTTTATTCTAGCCATTTTATCATATTTAGAAATCATATATAATCATTCCAGTAATGCTAAATATTTCTCTCATTCTACTGAGGATGACATTATGAATATGTTCATATTACTGGTTGTTCTTCCATTGGTTGTTGTCCAGAAACAATTATATGACAATTAAAGAACAATAAACAAGAACATTTCTCCCAGCCTGATTGTGGTGATTTACAATTTATACAAGTGACAAATATGCTGTTGTACAATGTTTAGTACGTCAGATATGTAGAGTATACCTCTTGGTAGCTGGAAGAGTTAAAACAGTTTCAGTGTTGAGCCACTCCAAAAGAATTCCAGACCCCATAATGGAAGGTAATGTTAAGTGTTTCGGAGTTAATAGAGTATTTCAGGATCATAGGTTGCTCCTCTGAAACTATAACTTCGGCAAAGCTTTCATCTGCAAATTTCTTCATTAGTAGCTCGTCTTTCTTGATTCTCACCCCCTCATCATTCATATGGTTGAAGAACCAAATAGCCTTTCTTTTGTCATGCACTGTAATTCGTACTTGAGCAGCAGTTGATCTTGAAGTGTGCCCAAAACTGTTGTGGTTAAGAATTGCATTTGATATAATACCAAACACTTCTTGAGGAACTTCACGTGTAAAACTGCCAAAATACGGCGAAGAGGTAACTGGTATAGCACGAAGTCTCCTACGAATTCCATCATGCAACTTATCAATAATTCGCTCTGTCATGGGCCAAATATCAACAATCGGATGGCAATAGCTTCGACGAACAGAACCATCATGCTTGTCAAAAACGGACGCCATTAAACTTTCCAACTCTCTAAAGACGTTATTCTTGAATGAATCATCCTTTTTATTATCAGTCTTGATCGACAATTTCCAATTCAGCACGCTTGAAAGAATTTTTTGTTTCAACGGGGCCGCCATGTTTGATTTAACATCAGTGTGTACCACAGGAATCCCAAAATAATTACCCAGAGAGCACTGCGCGCCTAAGATGAGACAAAATGGGACCCAGCCAGCCCGACGTGTGTCATCTAGGTTATTATGTACATATATCGGAGGAAGAGCCTCTTATAGTGTATTCTGATATTAAACCATTATTATAATTACTATTATTATTACAGGAGGAGGTGGCCGCGGAGCCCGTTAATCGAACAGAGGCTGCAACACAGACAGAGGAGGATGAGGAACTATAACCCAAAGCAGAGTAGCGAAGCCTTGTAGATAGTGTAAATCTAGATATATCTAGATGTAACTCACTGTCAAAAGGCAAAAACTTTGAACATAAAAATCTCAATTTTTCCCCTAACCTATATCTCATATTTTGGTTGTATATCACTCTTGCTACCGTCTAACCAGTGTATGAGTTTGAAAGCGATCGGATTATTTTTCAAAGTTTATGGCCTTATAACTTCTTGTTAAAAATGTTTTTTTTGGAAATTGCAGATCATCAGCAGATAGCTGAGACATGCGTAACCAACATATTAAAAGATTGGAGGAATTGGATATAAATTTTAGAAGATTAAGAAAGTTGTAGGAGACATCAGTTCTAATCCTTGTCCTCTTCTATTGGTATGGTTTCTTTGACAACATGATAGAGATCGAGAAAGACAGAAATGTGGTGCGACTACACGGCTAAGAAAATAAACACAGCAGCGGTTCTCTACGTGGTGAAGCAAGACCAAAAAGTAGACATGTATAGAACGTTGCCCATCAGGATTGATTGCAAGCACAGATGAATCAAGTAAAAGTGGGGAACACTTGGAAGGGATGTTTTTTCCGATGAAAATGCTGGTGAACTTTGGGATTCGTTTTTGTATACTCCTGAGTTCTACAAGAATAACTTGAAACGTTTTTAGGACATCGGGCTAGAACATTTTCCAGCTTCCGTTTTGTTTTATATTGACGCATTACGGTTGCTTGAATCGGAAATTTAATCCATCCGGTTCTTTTAGGTTACATTATTTTAGAAAGTGGAACTCACCTAAACGGGACAAATTTTAGTTAAACTAATCGCTATTCCTAAACTAGGCATTATCTTGGATCCGTCGAGGTCGCGCAACAACGAATTCAACTGTAAATTTGAACTGCGTTAAGTGAAACACGCGGTCAGCGGTCGACCAAGATGGCGGCCAATTTCCTCACTCCTGTCTTTATAGCTTTTCTTGCAATTTTATTCAACCAAAAGTTGCACTATTCACCAAATTTGACTTCAGGGATAAATGGATTTGGTCTGAACTGCATCCTGGCGAACAGTGAGTCGATATTAACTGGTCTTGAAGCCTTTTACAGCCACAATATACGAGCAAATAAGATGAACGTCGGCCGAAGCTCAAGTGAACACAAACATCTCTTGCTTTGCTTACTTCTCTTAGGTGGCGATATTCAATTAAACCCGGGTCCCAAGTGGAAATTTCCATGTGGCTCTTGCAACAAACCAGTTAAAAGCAACCAAAAGGGTATTCAGTGTGACAATTGTAACTTATGGTATCACACAAGATGCTGTTCCATCAATGATGATTTATACTATACCCTCGCAGCTTCGTCTTGTACGTGGTTATGTGTGTCTTGTGGCTTTCCAAGTTTCTCAAGCTCACTATTTGAATCATCCTCCATCGAGCTACAAAATTCATTTTCTTCATTAGACTCATTGCATCAAGATACACAGAATATTAGTAGCTCTACTATTAGATCACCTGAAACTAGCCCGCTCGACTCCAGCTCAAGAAATTCAAGTAATACAAGAAAGCAGTCAAAGGAAAAACTAACTGGCATGATTCTTAATTGTAACGGTCTTAAGGGAACTGATCATATTACTAAATTCCAAGCTCTCATAAACTTACATGATCCTGACTTTATCCTTGGAACTGAATCGAAGCTGTGCCCTGATATTTCAACTTACTCCATCTTCTCTCAGAACTATTCAGTTTTTCGAAGGGACAGAAATAAATTTGGAGGCGGTGTCTTTCAAGCCATAAAATCAGATCTAGTTTGTACCGAAGAGCCAGATTTTGAAGTTGATAACTGTGAAATCACTTGGACCTCCCTCAAGCTAGCAAACCGTAAATCAATATATATGTCATCTTATTATAGGCCACCAAACCAACCTTCTGATTCTATCGATAATCTGAATGAATCTATAAGACGAGTCTTCAACAAAGTTAAAAATTTCCCAAACATCATAATTGGAGGAGATTTTAATCTTGGAGACATTGAATGGAACTCAAGTGTCCCAACTCCAACAAATCCAGCTACAGCTTCCTTACATCAAAAGTTCCTTCAAACCATTGATGATTTTTCTCTCTCGCAACATGTCAAAACTACCACAAGACCATCATCTGGTAAGACTTTGGACCTGTTATTAACTACCTACCCGAATGTTATTGTTAATACCTCTACTGCTTCTGGCTTAAGTGATCATCTTGCTGTCATCTTTGAGGTTAACTTAAAGCCTTCTAGATCACTAAAACCTCCTCACAAGGTTTATCAATACAAGAAAGCCAACTTTCCTGATCTGTGTAAATTTATGTCAGACTCATCAACTACATTCTTCTCGACAAATCCAGAAAAGAGAACAGTTGAAGAAAACTGGGTCCTGTTCAAAACCTCATTGTCTACTGGGATATCTCAGTTTATTCCACAAAAATCTTCACGCCCAAAATATAAATTACCATGGATTAATACCAACATCAAAAGAGAAATGCGCAAGAAAGATCGTATGCATAAAAAAGCCATTAAGTCCAAAAATCAACAACACTGGGAGGCTTTCAAGCGTCAGCGTAATCTGGTTTCAAAGCTCATCAAAGACTCCCATAATGATTATCTTAATAACATCATAGGCAATAGCTTAAAAGATAATCCCAAAAAGTTTTGGTCTTATGTAAGGAGTAGCAAATCAGAGTCTATTGGCATCCCGCCTTTAAAGAACAATGATTCCTCTGTTTCTGTGACAGACGCACATAAAGCTGAAACTCTTAATACTTTTTTCCATTCAGTATTTACACAAGAACAACTACCAACACCTGTTCTTGGAAATTCACCATATTCATCAATTCCAGATCTTCACATTTCTGCTGAAGGAGTCTGTAAGCAATTATCTGAATTAAATCCCAAGAAGGCATGCGGGCCCGACGAAATTCCTGCAAATGTTCTGAAAGAAGTTTCCCAATCAATATCACATTGGCTAGCATTCATTTTCCAACAATCTTTTGACTGCAACAAGATTCCATCTGATTGGTCAAATGCTTTAATCACAGCGATTCACAAGAAGGGTTTGAAATCTGAGCCAGCCAATTATCGACCCATTTCATTAACTTCTATTTGCTGTAAAATAATGGAACACATCATTCTCAGCCATATGGCCAAACACTTGTCATCTCATAATATCCTTATCAACCAACAACATGGATTTAGGGAAAAATTTTCCTGTGAAACTCAACTAATCTCTGCAATTCATGACTGGGCAAAAACTATTAATTTTCGTGGCCAAACTGATGTTTTATTATTAGACTTCTCAAAGGCCTTTGATTCCGTCCCGCACCAACGACTGCTCATTAAACTTGATTTTTATGGAATCAGAGGTAATATGCTCAATTGGATCAAAGCATTTGTATCAAACCGCAAACAAAGTGTTTCAGTCAATGGTACTGTTTCTTCATCCAAGTCTGTAGTGTCTGGCGTGCCTCAGGGCTCTGTTTTGGGCCCAGTATTATTCCTATTGTTTATTAATGACATTTCAACATCTATACAATCTAACCTTCGTCTATTCGCAGACGACTGTGTATTATATAGAGAGGTAGCTTCATTACAGGACTGTCAAGCTTTACAACAAGACCTCGATCGTTTATCTGTGTGGTCAAAAACTTGGCAACTTAAATTCAATGTTTCTAAATGTTATCATTTAGGAATTACTCGAAAGAAAATACCTGTTAAGTTTACTTACTCCATGGATGGAAGATGTATAACCCAAGCATCTTCTACCCCCTACTTAGGTGTAACCATCGCTGATAACCTATCATGGAACGAACACTGTGATAACATCTGCAAAAAGGCAAACTCTACCCTTGGCCTTTTGAAACGCATTCTATCTGGTTGTTCTCCTGAAGTAAAGGACTCTGCCTATAGAACACTTGTTCGTCCTAAATTAGAATATGCCACCAGTGCATGGAATCCATATACACAATGTAATATAAACAAGATTGAGATGATTCAACGACGTGCAGCAAGATTTGTTTTCAATGATTACTCACGCTATAGTAGTGTTTCTCCTATGATCAACTCACTAGGATGGGAATCCTTGGAACAACGTAGGCAATTAAATCAAGCACATATGTTCTATAAAATCTACAATGGCCTTGTTGGTATATCTTTTCCACCCGAAGTAACACCTATCACAAGAGTCTCAAGACAACCCAACTGCGCGCCCTTCCATCAACTTGTAACATTGAATGACACTTATAAATATTCTTTCTACCCAAGAACTATAAGAACTTGGAACAGTATAAATTTATCTACAATCCCAGATTCGTTAGCTAAGTTCAAGGACAGTTTATTATTAAAAGTCCAAACCAATTAATAATACCTATTGATATATATATGCATGAAAAGATATATTTATTTTATTTAACATTTACATTAACAATTAATATATTTTTTACTAGTTTCTGATCTTTAGGGTGCATGCCATGAATGCATGGAGCGGCTGCCAAACTAGCGGGAGTTGGCTCAAGGGTGAGGCAAAGATTCTTTGTTTCGCGCTTGGGTTGATTCTTGTTGGTTGGCTGTTTCATGCATTTATGGCATTCACTCTATTGATGATAATGAACAGTTATTTAATTTTATCAAATATCTAATTTTAATAATTTTCAAGTAATATATATTTATGCTTCATTTTCAATTTAACCTAAATTATTTTTCCGATGGCCGATAATTATTATTATTATATTTTTCTTTTGTATTTACATATTGTATTTTCTTTTTCAACTCCTAGTATAGTCTTAACTGTTTTTTAGGAGTATAACTATTAAAGGATTAAAGGAAAAAAAATAGAATTATAGATGCATTGATCACTTAAGAGAATGTTAAAAAAGTTTTTCTTAAACCTACATACCAGCAAATTGAGAAATCAAGCATAACTTACTTGAGACAAAACTGACTTCCACGTGTATCTAAAAGCGAACAAAAACCGCATCAAAATTAGAGCATTTTTCACAAATATATCCCGCAAAACAACTTTGCAAATGCAATAAACAGTTACAAACATAATGTGGTGAATATTTGGGCTATACCTTTGGCATTTGAGTGGAGGACAGTTGATTTTAAGAGCTCTAAAAGCGACGAGTGGGCACAAAAAACAAAATGGCAGGACAAATTACTGCACGTGCTGGAGCATGCGCAAGTTAGCTGTCCGCTGGTCAAGCGCGGTACGCCACAGCCTTTGGTAAAACCACAGGTAGCCCAAGTTCTGTCAATGAGTAATTATTTGAATTATTTGATCAGCTCATTGACCGTCAAAAAAGTGAACATATGGAGTTGTTATTTTATGCCAGTATTCTACCATAAAAATGTAACAAATTAAATCCAACCTGATGTAGTTGTAGTTGTCTATTATTTCCACGTTTAAACGACTTACAGCGCTGTTCGGTGAGATTTAGAGTTCCCTCTATCACTCCTTCTAAAGAAAGAAGTGACCGCCGCTCCCTACCCTCTCCCAATTCCATACTTCTTTTTAAGTGTATCTCTCTTTTCGAGATTTTCCAATCTTCAAAATATAAGAACGTCCATCCTGAGATTTCACCAAATTTTAAGAACATGCTAATAACATACCGAGGCTCAGATAGAAGACAAACATTTTTTTAGTCCTGACAGGGGCTCATAAGTATGAGCAATCAACTTCCCCACATTCTGGTACTATATAGTTGTCACGGCTCAAATAAACAAGATAGAAAGAAGAAGAAAATAAATGTTAATTCATTAAAAATCAACCCCCACCCTTGATACGAGATACAAGACATGATAAACTCCACTCCACCCCACCACGATCGATCGGATAGATTTGAAAATATTATAATTCAAGGTAAGTAATATAAACCTTGTTTGGCTTGAGAAGGCATGTAAGAGCAAAATATAGTAAAAGAGATATCACGAAATATCCAAGAGGGCGAGAAATATATGTACTTGGTCTGTGTGGCGTACTAGTCACAGCTTTAACTCTTGTTTACAAATCATGATTTCATTGAAATATGCACATAAAATTAGCCATAATTTTGTAAATACGCAAAACGTACACAGGTTTTTGCAGATTTGTGACAATTGGTGACTGATCTTACCAGATATTCATGAATAATTGCTCAACCCTGCCCCACTTTTACAATCCGAGGCTCCAAAATGGGTCTAGTTTGGACTCTCGTTCGAAGCGTGTTGGGAATGGTGGTAAACATGGTTCTGTACATAGCAAAAATAAAAAAAAAACTAATCATTGATGCACGCTAAACTACTGTAATATATCTACAATCACATAAATTTGTATGTGAAATGGATTTGTTTTAGGTATCATTCAAGCGCCTCTGATATGTGCTTGATTTCATATTTTAGACGGGTTACGAGGGCTCTCGAAAAACGAAATATTCAACGGCCTCTTACGCACGGGAAAACAAAAATTAAACCAAACAAAATCCAGTTTTATAAAAGACTTGATAAAGGCTTTCAGTAACAGAAGTCTTGGGATTATTCATTTTTGGTCGAATTTTACCGGGCGGAAGTTAGTGAGACAGCCTGTTAATAGTCTTGAGTATATTCTGAGAATACTTAAGGAAGACAGGGGCATATTTACCCCTAGGAGAAAGACGCAAGGAAGACAGAGGGAGATTTCGAATCTTACTTAAGGGCCTATGGTACTATCTTTTGAGTCCGTTGCTAGGGAAATTTATTTGTTTTATAAAAGCTTCTGTTTTTTGTCAAATCTCTTGGAACTTTCGACATAAGTGTTTTAGACATAAAGGACACAAGTGATGACGTCATCTGACCCCTCCCATGGTCACGTGACCCAGAACATAAAAAACGTGTCGGAGAAGCTACTGTTCAAATCTACCATAATTTTTTTTGCATAAATATTTTAACATCACTATTTTTCTTAAACTTCACGCATCGGATTTGCAAAATTTTGATACCTCGAGAAATGGTCTTCGAAAACGACATATTTGGTAATAACTTTTTCATTTATTCAAAAATCAAAAATCCCATGCGCTAAGTTGTTAGGAATGGTAATATCGATGGTTTGAGTGAAAAAAAAATTCACAATTGTTGTAAAATGTTCAAAATTAACGTGTTTTTCTCGCGCGGAAATGGCCGCCATCTATTTTTACTCTCGAAAAACATATAAAAAATGCATTTTCTTCTACAAAATGTCGAAAGTTTATTTTAATCTCTTGGTAAAAAAGAACAAAGAAAATTAGAACTGGAGTTTCGAAGAAAAAAAGGACTCGACCGGGGATTGAACCCGGAGCGCTTGCTTACGAGTCAAAGGTGCTAACCACTGGGCCACCAAGCTGGAAGGAGCTCGGCGACTTTAGTCTATTTAACCGGATGTAGCGATGTGTGGTATGCGAAATGGGATGGGTGATGTACAAGAAGAGATGGATGAGAAGTCAATCAATAAACACATTAACGTTTTATCATCTAGCTCTTTATTTAAGCTATCTTTTTGAAGAATGACATCGGATTATCGTAGAAGAGACGTAAAAAACAAAGGCTCTGATGGGTCAGGCAAAAGCAGTTATCTGATTTACTTTAGTATTTCCTTGTAGAGAAAGGGGTGTAGATGCTTTATTTTTTGCTGCAAAAGTTTTGTTTTGGGAACTGCCTTTCTGACCCGTCATATTTCATTAAGATAGCAGTAAGATTCTATGCTCTGGCAGGCGCGAAGTCAGCTGGTATTTGCTTATAGTCTTAAAAGGGGAGAGGAAGCAGGCCCGCACCCAGGATTTTTCTTGGAGGGGTGCGAATTCCGAATAAGTGGGGTGGGAGTTCTCTGATAAAAATCTAACCACCTCTGAAAGAACAAAAAGAGATTTTTTTTTAAGCCTTTGCAGCATGCCTTGCAGAATCTCCACGGGACGTTTATTGTCGAATTTGGCTACATACCAGAGTGATCTAACTTAAGATTTTTAGTTTTTTTTTCTACACAAAAACACGTCTATTGAGAACCAGAAGTGGACTTTTGGTGGCCGTTGTGGGGGGTGCGTTTGCACCCCCTGCACCCCCCCCCCCCCCCCTTGGTACGGGCCTGGGAAGTCCCTCTTCCACAGGCTGTTTGCCGCAAATCCACGTTCCTTCCATGTTCCTGATATCCAGACATGTAAGGCGAATCCGGGCTTCCCTTTACGCCTCAATGACCCTGTAGGAGGGGGTGTGCAGACATCATATACAGATGTCTGATCTTTTTGGCAAACATTGAGGGAGACGCGGATAATCCCTATTATTAATCTCAATTATTCCAAATCCGGCTTCGCGCCCGCCCGTGGTAGTTTCTTTGTATACATACACTTCTATGCTATTATTTTGTGTAGTGTGTTTTACAACACTCTTAGAACATATCTGACCCTAGTTGTTTAAATATCTACACTAGACTCAATGAAGCGATGTGGATGCATACGACTAGATCAGAGACGGATCCAGGATATTTTTAGGGAGACGTTGTAACACGAAGAAGGGGGGGATGCAATACCCACAATCCATCAGCCACTTGAGATAGAGCCTTTAGACTAAAATCATGCGAAATACCTTTAGTATCGATGGATGATATCACTTTTGCGACAATGCGTAAAATACTGGCAGAAAGGGCTATCTACTGTAACTAATTCGTAAACGATTGGACGTAATTTGTATCATCTCCCTGTCTTGAATACGCCTAATGTACATGCTACTATGCTTCTAGAAACTCATGCATCGCCTTATGGACTGAAAAGTACAGAAGGAGCTTACGCATGACATTATAGCCTCCTTGAAATATGTACAGGTAAGGACTCCATGGAATAAAACGGAGCGAGCTCAGTTGCCGCAGCATTTCCACTGTGCCTTCATGGTCCATACATCAGATGACGTAGCCCTGCAGTGAACGCCATTGGAGTCGGCTGGAACAAAGGGAATGGGGAGATTACTACTGGAACAATATCTATCCGTTATCTACGCCCACTCGATATAGCATGCAAGCTAGGAGTCGAATGGAAGACAAGCTGGCTTTACTGAGGCCCACGGGCCAAGCGAAGCATTCCGAAAAGCGTGGGAACTGAACTTACACAAACTCAGCATTTGGCTAGTACCTGGCCTTACCTTCTGATGATAAACCCTGTACTTGAACACACGTGAGGTTGCTTTTTATTTCAAAGAGTTCTATAAAATATCCTATTCCTCACTTATTCTCCAATATTTTCTATTTTACACTTCTATCTATGATTGACCGTACTTTCCTCCCCTTCACCCTACTTTACACCAAACGCCTACTACTCTGCAAAATTTTCTCCACCCACCCCTACTTCACTATTTCACTTCGCTACTGCAGAAGTGCAATACAAAATGGACAAAAGTTTCAGGCGGGACCATAGCCCATAGCCCTTCCATTTTCACAGCTCCTGAGGCCAAAGCATCGACAAGCGGTATCAAGATCAATTTTTGCAATGTGCAAATAATCATAATAATTCTCCATAGGGTTTTACCCTAGCAAAGCAGATGTTTGATAGCCAAGCTCACAAGTCCGCTTATCGACCGCGTGACAAAGGCGTAAAAAAGAAGGAAGCGATGGGTTGTACTCAAGGGGGTGGTGGTTGGGGGGTAAACAGCTTTCACGGGTATTACCTTTAAATTCCTTTCCCGCATCCGAGATCAGTTGAGAGAGACCGCCGGACGAGTCAAACTTGATGACCTTGTCTGGGTTAGTGGACGATTTGACGGCGTCATAGGCCTGCTTAGTGAGTGCTTCCCAATGCTGATCGCGGGCGTTCTGCTTGATGTAGGCGAGCTTGTTTTTAGCGATGGCGTACACTGTGCTCCCGGATTGGCCAATGATACAACCCACAAATGGATCCATTGCTTAAGAAGAGAAAAGTCGACATGCGGACATTAGAGAGGGTGGGCGTTAGCAAAATAAGGGAGTAAAGTTTTCAAGAAGAACATCAGCAACATTATTAAATCGGAGGGTCGGATTCTAAAGAGGCCAAAAAGGGTCCGTCGTTGTTTTAGGCCGAAAGAGATTTTAGATATCAGGAACGGCAGTCAACAGCAGCTGGGGAACACAGGTTTACCTTAGTTCTACTTGTTTCGCTACTCTAGGCGGCGTTTCAGCAGTTCAGAAGGTTTTCACTAGTTTTCAGTAGATTTTTCAGGTAAAATTACTTACGAATCCAGGTTCCGGTCATACAGTCAGGGCTGTAGTAGCAGTTAGGTTTGGCACTGAAATCAGATGTAAAAAATCAAACGCAAACTAACGCTCTACAAGCCTGCACTGATTGGGGAGGGGGAGGTAGATAGGGTGCCAATGTTCAGCTCGCTCTAATGCGTCTTACATAGTAAAAGCAATCGTGATTTCTGATTGATATCAAGGTGATGTTTTGGATTATTGAATGCAAGAAATCGTAAAGAACTCGATTTTATCGAAATTAAGTAACAATGACAAAAACAGCTAAACCAAGTAAAAGTCACATTTATCATCAATATTACTATTTCAAAGGCCCACAGGTAATCGGAAGGGCATTAGAGCGAGATTCAATTTTCGGGCAGCACGAAAATTCAGGGTAACCAATACACACAACGCAAGACGAGTATACTGTGGTAACCCATGGTAACCAATACGCGTAAGACCAATATACCGTGGTAACCCATGGTAACCAATGCACGCAAGACCGTGGTAGGCTTACCTGTCGGCGTTGTGCTGGCAGACGTACAGAGTCCCGCTTGGGGAATCCACGTAAATCCCCTTCTCCCAGTACCCTGTAGATAAACAAGAAATGAAATATTGTCACCATGCCTTGACACGGCACTGTGCACTCATATAAAAACCAGACGAAGAATTATCATGCACGCACATAATGATTATCAACAACGTAGAAGTCGTAGGCAACTACCTCTAGAATAAAACGTTTTTGCTGGTCGCCAAGAAGTACAACGAGGGAGTTACGTCGCTTTCCTTTTTAAGTTGTTATTGAAATGCCTCTCTATTCTTTTTATGTATGAAATTGATCATGAATATGATGTGGGGTAGTGTTTTGAAGACCAAATTCTTAGTGGTCCTTTTAAAACAATGGAAACCTGCTGTTGGTGATCTCATTAAAGTCCATATAACCTTTCAGAGTTGATAGACTTTGTCAATTCTTAATATTTTCATCTTCCAATTGGTATGTGGTTCTTATGGACCCTATAAAACACGCGTTCGCGCGAATAACTCAAATCTGTAATATTGAGGTATTTTGGTCAACCTTCGGAAAAAAGGCCGTGAACTGAAAGGCCAGGGTCCAGTCATTTGTGACGTAGATTGAGATGTCAACCATGAGAAAACATATGCGCGCGCTAAACCGGTTCCCGTCTTCATGTCTTCTTATCTTAGTTATTGCTGAAGAACGTTGTGTGGTTACAACTTTTACCGTCATCTTTATATCTCAACCTGGTAGTCAAATGATTATTTAACTTCAGATATTTGTTAGTTTTTTAATTGTTTTTGCATTGTGTGCGCGCGCTGCATTTGCAATCAAGAATGGCGACATTCTCACGAGCGCGCGTTGTTTTTGAAACCTACAACAAAACGATATTTTCTTTTTTCGCATACAATTCTCGACTTTAAGTTATTCTTCGCTTTATTGTGGGTATCATTGCAATAGAAAACAATTCGCCAATATTTTTTTTTTATTGCTGTCTGTGAATTTTAACTGATTTAAGGAAAATACGTTGCTTCAGATTTTCCCGCCAAAACTTGGCATTATTCACTCGATTCAATCTCCTTTCGCGCGGCCAGAAAAATATTCAAAGATCTGTAGAAAATTGAAATTTTAATCAAATTCAATTCCCTTTTCAGAACTTGTTTTGCCTTGTTTTGGCTAGATTGATATAAGTGAAAGGTTTTAAGAACTTTAACTTGTAAATAACATAGCTGGTCGCATCCATGGGACGGTCGCTCAAAGAGCTTTGACTCCAAACATTGAGCTGAGAATGTTCCTGTCCACGACACACCAAAGCCTCATACAATGGCACGTTTATTTTAAGTGGCCAACCTCGGGATCATACTGCGCGGACGCTTAATAAAGGAATCAAATACAGTGAATAGGTGCCCATCGTTTCAGGACGCTTAATAAAGGAATCAAATACAGTGAATAGGTGCCCATCGTTTCAGGACGCTTAATAAAGGAATCAAATACAGTGAATAGGTGCCCATCGTTTCAGGACGCTTAATAAAGGAATCAAATACAGTGAATAGGTGCCCATCGTTTCAGGACGCTTAATAAAGGAATCAAATACAGTGAATAGGTGCCCATCGTTTCAGGACGCTTAATAAAGGAATCAAATACAGTGAATAGGTGCCCATCGTTTCAGGACGCTTAATAAAGGAATCAAATACAGTGAATAGGTGCCCATCGTTTCAGGACGCTTAATAAAGGAATCAAATACAGTGAATAGGTGCCCATCGTTTCAGGACGCTTAATAAAGGAATCAAACACAGTGAATAGGTGCCCATCGTTTCAGGACGCTTAATAAAGGAATCAAACACAGTGAATAGGTGCCCATCGTTTCAGGACGCTTAATAAAGGAATCAAATACAGTGAATAGGTGCCCATTGTTTCAGGACGCTAGATGCACCTCTACTGTATACCATTAAACGCCATTTTGCTGCACTGACCTGTAGCGGATTCGGCAGGAGGTTTCTTCGCCGCTGTAATATAATAAGAAGTAAAACTATTTGGCATTTACGATCATATGGGAATACTCCCGCCCTTTCCATAACTCGAGCGATTTGGACCAGCTCCATGGTTATAGTCGCGGATCACCTTCCCCCCTCCCCACTTCAGACCAAAATTATAGAAAAAATGTATGGAAGATAGAATTCAGAAATTGACCTTCCGCAATATGTTTTATTTTTGTTGCCTCCCTTCCTCCTTTCTGGTGTGTGCGCCCCCCCCCCCCATCCCCCCTTCGGGGAATCCTGGACTCGTCCCTGGGATTAATACCAAAAAGATTAACAAACAATAACAATAAACAACAAGAACGAAAAACAGGCCGAACGGGTGGGGTGGACTGTGCTAAAAGCTAGCTTTATCAGACATTTTTTTCTCTAATTAAAAAAAGAACACTGACAAGGTATTACAAATGAAATAGCTTAGCGAATGAATAAAAGAATAAGAAAAAATTGAGAGAGTAATTGTTTATTATTCAACTGACTATTCTGTCAGACATCTGATTTCGGTTGATAGAGGAAGAGGGGGACTGGAGCAAGTGCTGCTACGTACTGACCTGCAGAAACAAACTGAGCAGTGGCTTGAGCCAGCGGTGCTCGAAACGGAGCAGAGGAGTCAGAGCCCGTGAAGGTGACGTCAAGGACAGACACGGCCAGAGTAGGACTGGGTACTACTGGCATCATCCCATTCGGGTCGAGTTGCGCGGAAAACGACATCTTGAGACTGTCCAAGAAACGGAAGATCTCCCCGGACTAGACGTGAAAGAGGTATTGTATGACAGATTTATAATAACGACCAGTGCCATCATCATCACAATCATCGTCATTATCATAATTTATTATCATGATGAGAGACTATATTCCAACCATAATTATCACTACCTTATCACGCTCCACACTGATGCAATAACCATCATTACTAGCATGGCGATAAAACTTCAACTATAATGATAACCAACCAACCAATTGCTCATACTATTATCATCATACTATTTTCATCATACTATTATCATCATATTATCAACATCAGCATAACAATATTGCTGTGACCATAACCGTAATCATTATTGTCATAACCTTAATCGTCACCACATTCAAGACCATCAGCATCGACAATGGCATTTTTACATGTATTATTACGAACACAATCATTCTGATGTAAACAAGCATGGGTGTACCTGTAAGGAGAACTTGGGTCCTGCTTCCATCACTTTCTGTGTAAGCTGACTTGATCTGCTGAGCTCATCTATGAACTTGACGTACGGTGGCATCATGAAGGTCGCATTGACCTCGTTGGCGTGCTGCTGCGACTCGGGGTCATGGGCGATAGTCACGTTATACACAACAATAGACCTGTCCAATGAGAACGAAGGAAACAGAAACATATTCACAATGTCACGTTATACATAACAACAGACCTGGCCAACGAGAAGAGAGCAATAAGAAACATGTTCACGTAGTCACTTTATACACAACAACAGACCTGGCCATGAGAACGGAGCAATAGGAAACATGTACACGCGGTGACGTTATACACAACAACAGACCTGGCCAATAAGAACGGAGGAATAAGAAACACGTACATGTGGTCACATTATACACAACAAAAGACCTGGCCAATGAAAATAGAGCTATAAGAAATATATGTTTACATAGTCACATTACACCAAAGAGAATAAAAGAACACTGATCTATAAACAGCATACAAATATTGGAAGGGCACTTTGTAGGTTACTTACCCTTTGGGTAGACTAGTCTCGTGACACTTCGCCTTGCTTTCCGTCTCACACGACACTTCCACCTTCAGTACTGGCTTGCGATCCACGGGCACATCCGCCGTCACCCCTATCTCCCCTATCCACATCATACTGGGTCCCCCCTTGACCCCGACACCAACCCAATGCTTGGAGCCATCCGTGATAAGAGGGTGATCATTTAGAACGACGCAGAACGTAAAGGAGATCTCATTCAGAGCGGAGGGTGTGGCCCCTTGGGTGCTTTGCACGTTGCCCAGGTCGAGATTAGCCCGGTCGAAGTACGCGGTGTCATTGGTAGTGGAACGCATCGTGAATTGCTTGGTCGCTAGCGAGGCGTAGTTGTCTATGTTTGAGCCAACGGTCACTGAAGAAAGGTCAGTCAGAGAGAATACCGCACTCCCGTTCACGGGCGCCAATATCTGTACACCAATCAGAAAGTGAGTCAGTGAAAACACCAATCAGAGAGTGAGTCAGTAAAACACAAATCACAGAGTCAGTGAAAACACCAATCACAGAGTGAGTCAGTGAAAACACCAATCAGAAAGTGTCAGTGAAAGCTCTGTCATATGGGATGGAAGGGCAGGTCAACCTTAATCTGTGACAATAGCGACGGCGGCGACGGCATGTTCGAGAAAAATAAGACTTTATATCCAGGAACAGGAAAAACATATACAAATATTTCTGCAATATGGAACGCAGAGATAAGTGAGTTTACAAAGCAAACTTCTACGTTCGTCGATAAACCGCAAAATTTTGATTTTTACGGCGTTGTTTGACGGTTTAGAACTATCAGACAGAATGATTTTTTCCCCTAAGGCCTTTTCATTTTCAAGTTATTCTACCGTCGCCTTTCTCGTTACTGTTGTTCCTAATGATAATGCTAATAACCGACAATCGCAAAATTAGAATACCTAGAAAAATTTATGTAAATGGTAGGTCTATAAAGTAGGGTGGACAGACGTACCTCTACGATCATCGGGAGGGACATGCGCCGGACCATGGCCGAGAATCGGAAGCAGGCCTTAGACCCGATGCGATAAGGCCCGGATGTCGTCTGATTCAAGACGAAGACCGGTACGCCCGCGATGCATGACGGGTCGGGCGTGTGTTTGGTGGCTAGCTTGGGCTCTGAAGCGAGATTCGAGTACTCCACGCGGCAAACGGGATCCAGCTTCACCAAGGGCGTGACCGAGCTGGACACCTCGACCTCCATAGTCCCAGTGATCTCATCACCTGGATGCGAATAGCAATATAAAAACACAATTAACAAAGAAGCCCGGGGCTTGTAATCCAGAAAAGGAGGCTCGTGGGCAGACTTTCAGAACATTATAGATAGACAGCCACTAACTGCAGTAATGGAAATATCAAGACTTTTTAGTCTGTAACATTCTAATAGGGGCGGAAAACGCGAGCAGTGACAGGCAATTATGCCTTGCCTTGCTGGATCCTAAGTTCACGATAGACCGATAGACCGATAGACCGTGAAACTTGGAGTTGAGCGTTCAACAGGATGAACTCTATAAGACAGATTGCATTTTAGGGTGTCTGCCTTTAATTTTTTTTCTACCGTCACCGTCTTGTGGAATACTGAGATAACTACTAGCGTATTAAACTCCATCTCACCTTGGTTTAAAGCAGCTTCCTGTATCGGGGTGAGCGTAGTGGCATTGTGTTTAGCCAAGGCTTGTGATGAACCACCTTTCACAGAGTAAGTCCCAGAAATGAAAGTGAGAGAGTCAGGGAAATAGCATGTGACATTGACGTTCCTTGCATCAGCTGTGGAAGTATTGGTGTGCTTGACGGTGAAGTCGAATGACAAACGATCTTGGTAGTAGTACCGGGTGAAAAGAGAGTCGTTAAGTGTCTTGAAGAATACACCGACCGTTGGCTGAACCTGTAAATCACAGTGAAAAAGAAAAAGTCCGTTTCCTGGAGTATCAAGAATCTTAACGAATATATAACTATTATGGAATTGTTCTGCACAGCAAAAAAAGCTATCTTATTATATATTCTATATTGCATTTAGCATGGCGATGATAATGAAAAATTGATCATGATGATGCGTTATTGATGATAGTGCTGATTGATGATAATGGTGATGATAATGATAATGATGATGATGATAACGGTGACGGTGACGATGACGATAACGATAACGATAATGGTAACGGTAACGGTAACGATAATGATAACGATAATGGTAACGGTAACGGTAACGATAATGATAGTGATAATGATAATGATCATGATTGTAATGGTGATGATAATGATGACACAGTCCGCCTTAACTCTTTCCTCATCGTAGCCTAGCAAGTAACAAGGGCATGCGCAGGAATAGATATCATATGAACAATCTCTTGGATTTAGCACGGCCCCCTGTAACTCCCTAGTTGAACGCAAGTCTAATTTTTTTTCCTCATTATTTTCTGCTCTATTGTGATTTACCTTTTCCACGTAGATGGCCTCTTGTCCCACCCAAAGCATCTGGTATCCGCTCCGCAGTCCCGCGCCAATCCAATGCTTTGATCCATTGAAAAGATCGGGATGATCGTTGATGACGGCTGTGAAATCGACCGTAATCTGTTTATCGCTGTTTGTTGCTGATGCTCCAACCTTCAACAAGGGCGAGCAAGTATAAGAGATCACTTAAGAATTCAGGGTGGGTCAAGGACTTTTAAAAAAGCGGATACAATTCTATAAGAATAAGGGCCCCCGAATGGTCTTTGGCGAGCATTTGCTAGCTTGCGAGCACCCCGTTTTTTTATGCGAGACCGAGCATTTTTAGGCGGAAACAATTGCGCGAGCATGCGAGCATTAGCCGAAAACTGCGAGCACATCGAAATTTTAGGGGACCATTCGGGGGCCCTAGAATGCATGGACACTGGAAAATACATGATATCAAAAACGTTCAAAAGGAGGAGACGCCCTTCCTTTAGAGAAAAGTCAATGATCAATTCGCTTTAGAAGGAGTTGTTATTACTAGTCGAGGGGTAGGTATCTGCAAAAGTATAGATGGTTCTAAACTATATTGATGAGTACCTTTTCAAATTTTAGCTTTTAGCCTCATGCGACTTTCTAAATACAGGAAACCCAACTCTTCTATGCCCCACTTCCAGACCCCTACGCCTCCTTTTCCTTACAGCCCTTAACCCCTCCCCCCCCCTTAGTCCGTAGTCCCGGGGCCTCTGACTAGGTCAGGTGTTCGTGTCTACACACCGTGAGGTCTTTGAAGTCCAACACAGAGCGATCGTTGAACAGCAGCTCTAAATTGCTCTTGTGGTAGGTTGGTGTTGGTGTTGAGCTCCCGCCGGTGATTTTGCTTCCTGTGTTTACCGTGACCTCTTTGACTTCCATGAAGGAAAAGTCGTTGATAGCAGACGAGATCTCCACCAGAAGGGGGAAGTTAAGCTCAGGCATATCTATTGTCATCTTGTAGTTAACCTCAGTTCCGGTGACTAGCACTGCGGAAGAAAATACGAAATATCACTGAATTTTAAAAATTTATGAGCTTCGCTTAAATGTCCACCCACATCCCCGAGTCAAAACTGGAAGTCACTAGAAAAACACACGCAAACGTTCCAGAACATCAAATTCCTTTAAGATCAGCAGACCCCAAAAAATCCCTACATTGCATTGCCAAAATACATACGAGAATGAGATGGTATTAAATAAGGGTCCATCTTAAAAACACTACTAAGTTATATGACATTCAAAATCATTGAGCTGCACATGCCTCCAGTGCCCCACCCCCGGCTACGGCTCTGCAGAGGCTTATGGCTGTTCATCGCTTTCTTTCCTTCTTTCCACATTCCGCTCCATACTTACACGTGACTCCGGAATGACTCGTTCGTTCAATTGTCGCTTTCGGAAACACTGCGTATTTGACCAACGAGAACACGGGACCGACTCCGAAGCCGCTTGCAGAGGCGGAGCAACTGAAGTACAGATTCGCCAGGGGAAAAATACCCGCATTGACAGTGGCTTCGAAGTTTGCCTTGGCGACGTCACTCGAGGTAAGCATGGGCACGCTAAAGGTGATGTTGTTACCAGCCCTGCTAGTCTCAGAAGCCAGAACATGTGAGCTCAACGCACTTGGTGTTAGATGCGAGCCCCAGCACTCGACTGTTATACCGCTCTGTGGCTGTATCGTTACTCCAGAGGTGTTGTGCGACAGCTCCATTTGGTACGTGATCTTGCCGCCAGTGTTGAGGAATGTGACGTTGTTGCCTGCGATGTCATCAGGTACCAGGACTCTTAAAATCAACGAGCCTGGGCTAGACTAAAAAAAGAAAAAGGTATGCTATTAAACCTAAACTTGTCATCATCATCATCATCATCATCATTATCATCATCATCATCATCATCATCATCATCAACATCATCGTCGTCGTCATCGTCGTCGTCACAGTCATCGTCATCGTCGTCATCGTCATCGTAATCATCATTATTATTATTATTATTATTATTATTATTATTATTATTATTATTATTATTATTATTATTATTATTATTATTATTATTATTATTATTATTATTATTATTATAAGAGTGCTTTAATAGGCGGGACACGTACCGACACAGCTCGCCTCATAACATGATGAGTAGACCTCCTCTGACGCCCAGTCTCCCTGACAGTAACACGTACATGGGCCTTCGCCACGGACTGGTCAGCGCCCTTATTTGCCTGCACTGTCAGCTCGAGGCTTTTCCCAGCACTAGATTCCAGACTCTTTGCAACCTTAATGCGACCATTATTTTCATCAATCGTAAGCAGCTCGTCGTCGCTTTCCTCTGCGATAGAATAGCGGATTTTGTCGGGGTGCTTTGAGCATCGGTCAAGCGCAGTCACGGTCAGAATGTCGTCTCCTACAGCCGCGTCTTCGCGAATTTCAGCTTCGTATTCTTTTTGTTCAAACTCGGGCGGCCCTGTGAGGTCTGATAAGTAACCACTATCATTAATTATTATATATTTAGAAACTCACAATCGAGTACGATCCAGGGAGATTCCGATCGCCGTCAATCGCTCGAATAATAGAGCCATGTTCTAATCATTCGATCATGTGCGACCGGAATGTAAAATATTTGCCGAGATGCAACGCTTTCTTTGTTATTTTGTTCTTGTTTAGCTCTTCCTTATACTAAAACTCATTGAATGATGGTGAATGAGTCTAACTATCCCCCAATATACTGTTAATTGTTATATGGTCTTATTATTAAACGGGAGTTCCTTCAGACTTGAGACTCCTCTCAGCAATATAAGTTCACTTAGGTTCGCCACAGGAAGCCCAAATATTGGAAAACTAGAAAGAGCCAAAAAGGGCCAAGAGGTTCCTGTGGTGGCTCCAGGTCTACAAAGAAAAGCAAGACGATGGTTACTATACCTGGCTGGTCACATGACTTTCCTCGCCAGCAGGGCAGACATGCGCAATGATCGTCTTGACACACACCGTTTTCGCACTTAACCACGACTTGTCTACAAACAAATAGGGAATTGTTAATCTTAGCGACTCCTACTATTCTTAGAAGGGCAAGAAACAGTGTTAGTATCGTAGGCCAAACAACCGGGAGGTGGCAAAATCATGTTTAACCCTAACAGTAACTCTTACCGATAACACATTGGGTGTGGTCGAGGCGTTTTTATTAATAAGAGATAGCACGACAAAAAAAAAAAAAACGTATTAATAGTGAGCAGGAGTAGTTATAGCGAGCAGGAGTCTATACACTAAAAGTTCATGACCGTCTACTTTTATGTCAACCCCGCGGGCCTGAACATCTGGCAAACAATGTTGAATACGAAATCGGTGAAGTATTCCACCATAAATTCGCCCAAAAATGCGTTCATGCTAAGCGTTCAATTCTAAACTAGATTCGATTAAATAAACTTGCTTATATAGTCCGAAAAAGTGTAAATTAGACTAAACCCTTTAACATAGCGAACAATAATAGTCTGGTTGAAGTTCAGTGCAAACGGTCCCGTCATCGCTTAACTTAGAATTTTTTATGTTCTGGTTTGGAAGGAAAACGGGTGAAATGCTTCAGACAAAGATTTCAGAGTGAATTTCACGTCTGGCTCTTTTCTATTGTTTTCTGCCGTTCACGCTGCCGTCGTTATCGGTCTGTCAAGTTCCCTGGGCGATGTTAGCGCTGTGTGTATTAATGCTTCATTACCTTTCACACGTAACGTCACACTTCCCACAGTCCAACTCTTCAGCGCTGGGGATGAGTGGAGACTGGAAGGCGAGGAGGCGGCGGAAAATTTCCTGGAACCCAGGCCACACGCTGATTGGCTTACAGTTACACTCCTTCTCTCCGCACTTGTATTGCTCTGAGATAACACACTCGCCGTCCCCTGGGAAACAAATAGCCTTATGTCAAATTATAACCCCAGTTTGGTTAAATACAAGCAGCAACAAATAACCATTATTTCCCAGTTTTTCGACTAGATCATTGTTTCTAAAATTATTTTGGCCTTTTATGAAAAATATTCAATTTTAGGAGTGGGCGCGCGTGCAATTTCCCGCCTTTTTCTACACCTCGACATTATTTCCCTATTTTTCGACCAGATCATTGTTTCTAAATTTGTTTTGGCCTATTATGAAAAATTTAAAATTCAAGGAGTGCGGACGAGAAAACCTACAATCAAAACGGAAACTGGGAAACATAGTATAGCCATACATTGTGTACTTTGTGTAAAGAAGAAGGTTCGAGCTTACAAGCACACGCGAATGAACGAAAGTGTGGGTTGCTCACGGTTACTGCTCTTGTTATCTATATCGATAATGTATTGTTATTCATGCTAGCCAAATCTTGAATGGGTCTTGTGTGTTAACATTTGCATAGTCCACTCTGCAGGTATTCTCTCAATTCTGCTTGTGTTAATGCAATTTGTTTGTACAGCCCATCCACAACTTACCACCAGGTGGCTCCTACTTCATCCTAATGTTTGAATTGTGCGTGCTATAAAGTTTTAACACCTAAAAGATTTAACAGCAATTCTCGCTATGCTAACAGAGGGTCTTTTGCCCCCTCCCCTTTAGAGCAGGCCGCTTCCCACTTCCTCAAATCCATCCATTTTCAGAAGAGGACCCAGAATGACCAATAGACGGGAGAGTAAAACTAGGATTTTAATTTTATTGTTGTTGTTGTTGTGTAGAATTTCGAAAATTTCTTCTTCAATTATTTCAACATATCTCTTCTCTTAACCGAGCATCTCGTTTTCTATAGTTCAAGGATTCCTTTCTGTCTTTCTGAAGGAAGTTGACCACTCTACTCTTTTCAGAATTACTTTGGCAGTGACTTCCTGTGGTTCTTATACAGAATCTCCATTTATCTAAGACATGAACGCTGCCTGTGTCTAGAGAGCGTCGTAGCTTTGAATGAAAACGCTGACAAGTGAAAATATTGAGAAAGTTAATGGTAACTGAGCTCGACTAGCCTCAGGTTGAGTTGAAAAATTAAACTTTCTTATATCAAAGGTTCTATACTCTTTAAAACTAATGCTAAAAGAAAATCTTCGTCATAGAAATGAGCTATGTAAAGTATTCTTTTAATTCGCTAGAAACGTTTAGTCAAACAAAAATCATGGCTTTCGTGGTTACTAAATATTCTTTAGACGCGTTTATAGTTTAGTCGCGTCTTTTTAATTTTTTGCCTTTTCCAGCTCCTCGTTGCTTTTGTGACAAAGAGAAGGGAAATTAAAAATCGTAGTTGATTGCGAATCTAACTACTTAAGATAAGCCACAGAAAGCATTATTGAGACTAAAAAGCTGTCTCAATAGAGACAATTCTAATGTAAGCGATAAGACTTCTCTCGACTTTAGACTTCTATCATTTAACGTCATCAACTAAACGACCCCGAAACTGAAGATGACTTATAAAAGAAACCTAAAAATTCCCCCTTGTACCTTTCTGAATTTGTCACGAATTTGCGTCACTTTTAAAACTTTTCGTGTTGACTTTTAGTAAGGCACTTTTAGAAATATTTTGTTTTAATTGTCTTAGATGAAAACATATGTCAAGTTCTATCCATTCTCGCAGTTTGGGCGCATGCAAACATTGGCAACCAGATTGAGTTTTGTGATTAAAAAAGAAATTAATCAAAAAATATTGCCCAGAAACGGTGCTTCACAGCTTAACACGAAAGCAACAACTTTCCAACAACTAAAACTAGATATCTTCTAGTAAAACAGATATTTTCCCTACTTTTCTCGTGTTATGAATAAACTTAAAGGGTATCCTTGGTAAACATTACTGTAAAATAAACTGAACAGTTTCTTTTTCCCGTAATATTACCCAATACGATATGTTTCGCTGTTAGTCGAAAGAATATTATCCTTTAAAAAGAAAGGTGCTGGTAGCCTATAAAAATCAGGAGTATTAATAAGTCTGCCTTTATCCAATTCAGAAAAACTGTTAGAAAAACGTTAGACGAATCTCGCTTATCGTTCGCTTACCTGCCACGGGTCGGCTTCGCACTGCTCCGAGTGGAACAAGACACAAAACAAGAACGATCCCAACCGAAAAAGGCGCGCGAAACTCCATCTTGAAGCAGAGAAACCTCTAGCTTCCCGACATGGGGATTTCTGTATATTCTTGGCTTGGTTTTGCACCTGTTAGGAGAATTTTGACGGGATATCTCCCCGTGTGTTGGTGTAGTGTTTGCTTAGTTAGAAGCGATCGGATTGGTCTCGCTGAATTTGCATTTCAAAAACAGTATTTGAATTTCAAAGAAGAAGTCGAGATATGGTAATAAAAACTGAGGCACCTTCGGTTGGAAGAGAAAATAATTACATTGTTACTAGGGTTACTTCATTAAAGCTGTAGACTTTTAAATGATGAATGAGGATTTGTGAGAAAGGCATTTAATTTTTAATACTTTTTAGACTTTCCTAATAAAAAAGCAATCTTAATAATTTTAAATAAATAACAGCTGTTTTTTTAACGAAGGTTTTTTCTATTAGATTTTAACTGGATTCCTTTAACATTAAAGGAGACAGTTACTGACAAAGCGTGTCAAAATAACAAATAAATAAATCGTTTCTCCGAAAAAGAATTTCACATGAAATATGAACCTAAGCAAGTTCTTGTTTTTAAAAGCTGAAAAAAAAAAAAACAACAACAACAGAAGAGCATAAAATCTACCAAGCATATGCTCTTAAAAAAGTAATTTCAGATATAAATTGAAATACTTGTCGGCAGCCTGTCGTTCAAATAATATTTCATTTCTTTGATCCCGTGGCGAGCATGACAGGGAGCCGGCAAAGAAACATCTGCAAGTATGCGCAATCATCATAATGCTTTTCTCTAGACCCCAAAACAAACCTCCCAACCCCCAGAATTAAAAAAACCCCGGGAGATTTATTTAGGGGGAACGGGATATATTCAATCGATATAACGTACAATCTCACTTAATATCTATTTGATGAAATATGATAAGTGGGTACCCCATGGTAAAATGGCGAAAACGTTTATCGAAATATTCCCCCACTTCCCTGCTAGCAGAGGCCTCTTTTCTCTGTATTTCGCTGGGCTGCAGCGAAATACAGAGAAAAGAGGCCTCTGCTACCAGGGAATTCCCCCACGAGAATTTTGGAGAACTTTCGGGAAGTTAATAAGGACATACTAGGCTGTCATTTATCAGCGTGTTGTTGAACTTGTGTTGCAATTAAGGTTTGGTATAACACTAGATTGACTGGACTAAATATTATTTTCAACTACTTTTTGAGAGGCCAGCGTTTTAATTCCATCGTATCTATCCTGATCACGATCACAGAGCGCCTAAAAATTCTCTTGAAGAGCCTTGAAGTTTGTGGCCGGCATGATGACCTTGATAAACTTCTCGCAAAAAACACGCTTTTCTAACGTATCGTCTTCCTGCTCTAGAAACAATTAACACAGCCTTCCTCGCCTTGTACATATTGATTACATACAGAGCGAAAGGGCAGCTATTAATAGTTACGGAAGACAATCTCCGTAACTTTTCAGATAGTGTAGATTGATATCACCTTGACTGGATCTATACAGTGACCCTTCAAGTGCGGATAGTTAGCCAAGTTTAGCCACTCCTTAATTACGCTTCCGTTCAATATTCAAAGACAGTACATTATGTGAGAGAATCACGAAATAATCACATAAAACAAAATTTTACACTTCATTCACTACGAATCGAACATATCACAATAGCTTTTAAAAATTAGGATGGAAATAAACACCCTTTTATACTTTTTTTCTAGGATGAAAAAATGACTTAAAGGTGGGTCTAGACCCTATTTTTTCCCCGGCCCCTTGTACTCCCCCAATGAAGTCTTCATGGTCCAAATCCTGTTTCGCGGAAAATTCCGGTTCCCGTTTCAGCTCTTCAGGTCAGCTTTACCTCCAGATTCAGAAAGGGCATAGTCTGGTTCCAGAGTCTCCTTCTTTCCTTCTCTCTGTTTGATGGCTCGTACAAGACAACAGTGCCACCGAGGAGATCCTTTTTCGTTTTGCAATACTTCTTTTATCATCAATTAACACCCTAAAACCGGTAGCTGAACTCTTAGAAATTACACATCCAACATTAATCAATGCGTGGTTCAAACCTAGAAATCTCCGCTTTATAAAATATTTGTTGTAGTTGTTGTTGTATGACAAATCTGGAATCAGGGTAGAAAGGGCACGAAATGTTATTAAAATACAAACGTAATTTACTCTTATCTATAGCATCTGATACTTAATAGGATCCAAAATACCTAGTGTCTAAAAATAGATAATTTTTTTTTTCAATAAGCTTCTCTCTGCCCCCTCTCCAACAGCCACCTCACCTTTCGAAAGCTCACTCTAGCCCTACTCAGGGGCTTATTAAGAGCTTTTAAATTACAACAAACAAGCGGTCACATGCTCCAGCCACTTGGCGAGTAGTAAAGGGCTCGTTCCATACACGACCGTACTATTCAGGTTTGCTCGAAGGCAGTACGGTATAGCTCTAAATTAGTGTTAACGTGTTCACATGCTTCAGCCACTTAAATACTTTTTCTTTCCTCACGTTTACCATAGCGGCTCTCTCCTCTTCGCATTCTCTGGGATTGCCATACTCACTGCACTGTACCGACGACAGGGAGTCACAATAAGATGGACATACTAGAGGCGCGTCGTGGATAACAGGCGGTAGCCAGCTTGTGCTAGATGTCTTGGGTTTAACCTGAGCTGCGGGCGGATCTTGTGCTCCATTTTCCAATGTGAACGCGTATTTTCGAATCGCTTTGTTGTCTACTGTGAAAACAGGCTTGTGGGTTGATAGACTCCCTAATGAGCTGCGTCGGGCAGTTGCTGTGGGGTTAAATCTAGTGCGTGAATTCTTCGAAGAGAAAAGTGCATCTAAATTGCGCGATTTTTGAAGTATGGTGGTATGCGGTTCTTTAGCTTGACAATAGCTTTCCAAACTGTTCATTTGCACAAGATTAGCCCTTGCTGGTTTAAACTCCTCGTTCAGTTTAATCGCTGAGCTTTCAGATCTCCGTCTCTGAAAAACAAATCTTTGTCGTTTATCCTCTACGGTTTCCGTACCCCCTTCATGATTTTTCATCGACGACCCGCTGCGATCGTTCTGTAAAGAAATTACTGGTACACTAGCTCGCCTGGCTATCTTCTTGGCCGGTTTAATGGGTGCCTTGCCCAGCAAATCGGCCATGCTATGTGCTAGGGTCTTAGACTTCGTCGTGTTCTTCCATGAGAAAATAATAGGAGATTGCGCGTGAATCTGTAAACTTCTTTGAGCAATGTACACATACAGTATCAATACATATCAAAGCGATCGAATTATGAGAAAATCACCCAGTCCGCCTTTATAAGCTGACAATGGAACGTAACCTTTTGATCTGAGAGCAATGAGTGGAGAGCCAACTTTGACAGTTTAAAGACAGGACTATGTCTGCACTGCTCTAAAAAATCAGACCCAACTAGCAGCTTTTGTGGATATATAGGGGCGGAAAGTGTAAAACAACCATAATCTTTCGCACACTATACAGACGACAGTGATTGGATAACATGTGATAACATGTTTGAACTACCAACCACGAACGCGGAAAACCGTTATGAATTAACAAAACACGGTCCATTTCTCGGCGAATGATCCACTCCATATAGATAGCAAGACCGATACCGTAAACAAGTAATGTTTTCTGTTTTGTTGCCCGGTTGGTAAAGAAAACGTCTGCATTTTTAAACATTACGTGACGCACTTCAATTAGTCCCTAATTTCAAGTACTTTTAAATGTCCATAACCTTTAAACTAAACAAACACATTCCTATAATGATGCTGCATTTTTTTATTAGACACCCCCATTTGTTCCCTCCTTGTCAACATTGAGTATACATAATAAAAAAATCAATTACTCCGTTAAACAGCTATTAACAGACGAAATTCACGCCTCGAAAATGAAACAAACACGATGGTTCAAGGCCAACGTTAGAGCTATTCCTTGGCAACGCTCGTGAACTAGTTTTTTTTAAGAGCGAAAGAATTCGACCTCGTGCTATTGACTTAGTCTGTGGACCCCTCTTGAAAGCGGTTCCCATGATTCTAGAAATAGCCACATACTGATCACGTAGCTCACATATTTAGCAGCGTCATTCCCGGTACAGCGCTTTTCGGGCCATTTTCTGCTTCAAAGCATTCTAGCATTCCAGCGACCCTGGTTGTGAGAAGGCATATAGCATTGATGTTCATGTTTTGGTGCAGTTTTTTTGGGGAGGGGGTCTCCGCAAGGGCAATGTTAAAACCCTAAATCCCACTTGCATGACCTGCTGCTCTGCTTTTTCATTTGCTATTTTCCATTTTCGTTTGCTTGGGCCGTATGGGAACTTGTGGAGCCTGGAATTTTCCTATCTTTTTAACGCCCAAGAGCGTGGCGCACGTGGTCAATAAGAGTTATGTATCAGTCATTGCAAATAAACGGGGGAAAAACACCGTAAAAACCTATTTGGTTCAAATGGAATTTACTGCAAGAAACACATGACCAGAGCACAAACTTATTCCAGTCATATATCACAACAGAGACTATTAATAATCAAGCATTTAATGAGTCCATGGGACTGAATACTATTTACATTTCCTGTACAGTAAACATACAAACACATTCATTTTCAAAGACAAACTCAATTTTGAGATAAAGTACTGGAACCCTGATAACTCGAACTTAAAACTTGAACTCTCTGCAAAGTCTGCTAACTCAAACTGACTAAAAACTACTTAAAGACTAATTTTCAGTCATTTCTACTCTGATAACTCAAATTCCCTGCTAATTCAAACTGTTCTTTGTTTCCCCTTGAGGGTTCAAGTTAACAGGGTTCCCCTGTATAATATATTACGGTATATTACAGAGACCCTATAAAATCAGCTATTCCTGAAAAGAAGTCCTGTCAAATTATTTCCATTTATATAACAGAACACTATCAGAATTACAATAAAGGAGCCCCAAAAAGTATGTAAAAAAGCTTAAAAATGCTCCAATGAGATGGCTCACCTTTTAAAGTAACAATGGCAAGGTATCTGATATGCTGAACCTTACACTGTAATATTACCCTACTACAATGGTTCTCATAAACCCGTGGAACAAAGTGAGATAGTCAAAGTAGTATTGTAGTCAAGCCAGCACTAAAGGGAACAAAGACATTAGAGTGTAACAGTGTTTTCCACGGGTTTATGGAGACCACTGTAAAAATTCAAAGTAAAGTAACAATATTAACATGGGTGCCATAGGCTTGTTGCCCCAGGCTTCAAATGATAGACCACGTGGCAGGTCACCTCCTGCACCTCCCAACAGCATTCGTGTTCGTCATGAAAACCCAGGCTAGAACTATACATCGAGTATACTAAAAACCCAAACATTGATTACTATTTCAAAAGACCGACTTGAAATAAATCCCTGTATGCTATATGGATGTAGATTGGTGAACGTCTACATTCCCTGTATGCTATATGGATGCAGATTGGTGAACGTCTACATACAGGCTATGGCGCACTGGTGTGATGAGATGTGCTTCTTCAACCATTTGTGAGCAAAATCGTCATTGCGGACACGTGGGAAGTAACACATGTAACCTGGAATACAGGGGAAAATTATTCAAATCGAATGACATAAAGTATTTGAGGCATAAGGTTGTAAATATGTGACCATCACGATATGTTGAATTTAAGAAACAGCCAACTAAAGCTAAACCTCTCCCTAGTTGCTAGAGTAAAAAAAGCAGACAGTACAGTGAAGACAAGCAGTAATCACTGACCTCAGAATGGATAAGTTGAACATAGAATCGATTTTCTTGTTTCTTAGCCATTCCTGAGTTCTTGTCAAAAGGTAACCACAACAACTCAATCTATCACCATTATACTGTAACTACTAAAAAACTGCAATTAGCCTGGGACCACATATCTAACCTTTGTCATGTCTCCGCTTGTGCTTCCTCAGTTTCACAGGTGTGTCAAAACAATCATAACATCCTCTTTCTTTGCACCTTTAACGAGAAACAAACATTTAAAAGGTATCCTCTGATAATCTGAGCTAATGGCAAACCCAAGGCTGATAGAAACAGGGGGGGTACTCACAGTAAACTCAAAGCTAGTTGATACAGGGGGTACTCACAGTAAACTCAAAGCTAATTGATACAGGGGGGTACTCACAGTAAACTCAAGGCTAGTTGATACAGGGGGGTACTCACAGTAAACTCAAAGCTAGTTGATACAGGGGGGTACACACAGTAAACTCAAGGCTAGTTGATACAGGGGGGTACTCACAGTAAACTCAAGGCTAGTTGATACAGGGGGTACTCACAGTAAACTCAAAGCTATTTGATACAGGGGGGTACTCACAGTAAACTCAAGGCTAGTTGATACAGGGGGGTACTCACAGTAAACTCAAGGCTAGTTGATACAGGGGGGTACTCATAGTAAACTCAAGGCTAGTTGATACAGGGGGGTACTCACAGTAAACTCAAGGCTAGTTGATACAGGGGGGTACTCACAGTAAACTCAAAGCTAGTTGATACAGGGGGGTACTCACAGTAAACTCAAAGCTAGTTGATACAGGGGGTACTCACAGTAAACTCAAAGCTATTTGATACAGGGGGGTACTCACAGTAAACTCAAGGCTAGTTGATACAGGGGGGTACTCACAGTAAACTCAAGGCTAGTTGATACAGGGGGGTACTCACAGTAAACTCAAGGCTAGTTGATACAGGGGGGTACTCACAGTAAACTCAAGGCTAGTTGATACAGGGGGGTACTCACAGTAAACTCAAAGCTAGTTGATACAGGGGGGTACTCACAGTAAACTCAAAGCTAGTTGATACAGGGGGGTACTCACAGTAAACTCAAAGCTAGTTGATACAGGGGGGTACACACAGTAAACTCAAAGCTAGTTGATACAGGGGGGTACTCACAGTAAACTCAAAGCTAGTTGATACAGGGGGATACTAACAGTAAACTCAAGGCTGATTGATACAGGGGGGTACTCACAGTAAACTCAAGGCTGATTGATAAAGGGGGGTACTCACAGTAAACTCAAGGCTAGTTGATACAGGGGGGTACTCACAGTAAACTCAAGGCTAGTTGATACAGGGGGGTACTCACAGTAAACTCAAGGCTAGTTGATACAGGGGGGAACTCACAGTAAACTCAAGGCTAGTTGATACAGGGGGGTACTCACAGTAAACTCAAGGCTAGCTGATACAGGGGGAACTCACAGTAAACTCAAGGCTAGTTGATACAGGGGGGTACTCACAGTAAACTCAAGGCTAGTTGATACAGGGGGGTACTCACAGTAAACTCAAGGCTAATTGATACAGGGGGGTACTCACAGTAAACTCAAGGCTCATTGATACAGGGGGGTACTCACAGTAAACTCAAGGCTAGTTGATACAGGGGGGTACTCACAGTAAACTCAAGGCTAGTTGATACAGGGGGGCACTCACAGTAAACTTGAGGCTAGTTGATACAGGGGGTACTCACAGTAAACTCAAGGCTGATTGATACAGGGGGGTACTCACAGTAAACTCAAGGCTGATTGATACAGGGGGGTACTCACAGTAAACTCAAGGCTAGTTGATACAGGGGGGTACTCAGGGTAAACTCATAGCTAGTTGATACAGGGGGGTACTCACAGTAAACTCAAGGCTAGTTGATACAGAGGGGTACTCACAGTAAACTCAAGGCTAGTTGATACAGGGGGGTACTCACAGTAAACTCAAGGCTAATTGATACAGGGGGGTACTCACAGTAAACTCAAGGCTAGTTGATACAGGGGGGTACTCACAGTAAACTCAAGGCTAGTTGATACAGGGGGGAACTCACAGTAAACTCAAGGCTAGTTGATACAGGGGGGGGTACTCACAGTAAACTCAAGGCTAGTTGATACAGGGGGTGGTACTCAACGTAAACTCAAGGCTAATTGATACAGGGGGGTACTCACAGTAAACTCAAGGCTAGATGATACAAGGGGGTACTCACAGTAAACTCAAGGCTAATTGATACAGAAGAAAGCTTATGACAATTAGTAAACAACATGATGAGCAATGTTTCAATGTGTCTTACTCCCACCCCATTGCCTTGATGACCTAATGACTGAGTGAAATGTTAGACCCCCAAAAAACCTACCCCAACCCCTGCCCCCAACCCCACCCATGGTGAGGGTGACATACCTGTATGGCTTCTCCTTTGTGTGCACATTTAGATGAATCTTCAAAATACTGCATCTAGTAAATTCTACATTGCATCCCTCATAGGGGCACTAAAATAACCAGAAACATTAATAGGATTGGTGAATAACTGCAGTAAACTTTGAACTAATTGTAGCTGGAAGACGGCTTACTTTCTCTGAAATAATTCAAGGTAAGATGATTTTGTTTGACAAAAGCCTTACCATTTTTTTATTTGGACAGACAGTGTCTCGTCAACAGTGAAAGGCATTTTTATTAGGTTTGAACACACTCTAGGGACACATACAGTACTTATCAAGTATCACTTTGAAAGTCCCAACACAAGATAGCTCTGTACATTTTTCTAAAATCTCCACCTGCTGGTCCCAAAGGAGTATCTTATTAATGGTGTTCTACTGAATCCCATAAACTCCCTAAATTACAGTGGCTTATGTACCTTGAATGGTCTATTATGGGCGCGGTCCTCATGCCTCTTTTGATAGTGCTTGGTGGCGAATGTTAGTTCACACCCGTCGTGAGAGCAGCTTATAGAATACAACAAAAAATAAGAAAAAAAAACATTGAGGGCATGTTGGCTAAACTTCTAATGACAATATTATAATGACAATATTACCAAAAGTTCTTTGTCCTGGTGTGGCTGAGCATATGTCTTTTCAGGTGCACATCACGCACAAATGTCTTGCCGCAGCCATCTTGCGTACAAACGCATGGCCGCTACAATTAATCAAATTCACAAATGCAATATATATCATGCACAAATGTCTTATGAAATTCTTTTGAATGCAGAAACATGGAATATGTTCAACCTGCCTACAGGCAATTACCCAGTGTTTTTGTGCTACTATATGTTTACCCTGTGTTTAAGCACTTTGTTTACCCACTATGCCCAGACTTGAGACCACCATCTTGTTTTGTTATGGCAGCATGAAACAATCTCGCACGCAAGGTAGGAAGGAGGATAAGGGGTTGGAACAACACCTGCCTTAAAACTACATATTTTTGGTAGCTTATTATGTAGTCCGCTCTTCAGTTGGGGGGAGGGTTATGATTGGCTAAAACACTGTCAATCATAAATGACTGACTTTTCAACAGCCTCAGCAACTCATACATTGCAGATATCAAATAATACTAATAAAATATATTGTGCTTTACAATATCTTTCATGCATACAGACACATTGCCAGTAAAAATAGTAAGTAAATATTTAATTTCCCATGTAATCAAAAATTACACAGAGAAATTATTACATAAAACAAAAAAAGATTATAAGGCTATGAAGTAGTGAATAAATAACAGCTAAGTAAAAACTTTTATGGACCCTTAAAAAACTTGGATTCTTGATGATAAATTGTTTGTGATGATAAAATAAGATGAAAAGAAGCTTTGAATTATGATCAAACGTCAACAACAAGCACGTCTACACCAAACCACGCCCTTTATAAATCAACTTCTCTTTGTATTAAATAGATAATTACATATAACTCAAACTATAAAACTTTTATCCTCTCCCCTCCCCACAAAAAACCTGCATGTAAGATCACTGCTATGAATTTCTTTAATGAATGGCGAAAATTTTGATGAATAATAAGACGTATTCTCAATAATATTGTCAATTGTTTCGCTAGCTTAACTTACTTAAACTTAGATGTTATAGGAATCATAGCGACACAGCAAGTTCAGTAACAACATTTGATTTATCTTAATATGAAATATGGTATAGGGCAAATGCGTGCATTGAAAATGCTTAAATTTTCGTCACATTAGATAGATTGAATGTTTGACACTAGCCGCTTCGCGATGTTCGAAAAGAAAACAAAAACATTTCAAAACACACACCTCTCTTTACAGAAGTATAAAACTTTATGTCATAATGGCAGTATAAAATTTCTTTGTAAAAATCAAAATGAGAAGGCATAAAATCTCTGTTAAGGAAAACTTTGGAAGTCTTTGAGTAGGAAGACGAGTTCAGACAAGCCCCCTTCGCGCCACGTGGAAATTCAGAGCCAAAATAACACTTGAAATGGCAACTAGACCATCTAAAAAAACTGCAGCACACTAATACCAAGTAACCCTACCTCCCCTGTGTGTTTGCGCTTGTGTTCTTCCAGTCTCATAGGTTTTTTGAAGCGCTTCCCGCAGCCCTTGAAGTTGCAAACATGACCTATTTCCGCCATTTTGTTTTTGTTTAGTTTTTGCCGGCTAATTTGCATAGAGAACTCGTTCCAGGATTGCTCACCTTGTGGTTTGAACGCCTAGTGATTTCAGCCGTTTACCGTTCGAGTTTCGTAGGAATATGAATACTGTATGAACGACATTAAAAGTGTTTTTGATTTTGTTTTCTGTGGATAATGGATTGACCAAACTTGCCGAATGAAACCTCCTTGCAAATATCGAAAAACTTCATCACAACAGGGGCAATGTCAGAGCCTTGGGACCAATTTGCTGCCTTCCAACAGGCCTTCTACCATCACCAATGGGCAACATATTGGTGGAACATCTATACATCGCAGCGTAGGTTTTATGTACCAAATATGGGCTGCGAATGTGATGACAGACAGAATGCCGGCCCTTTGGCCAACACTTGTGAATGTTACCAAGACTACTTATATTATGGTGGTAGTGTATATGGTTGTTCAAGTTGGTGTGATGATGATTACTACGGAATTTTTCATGACAATTCCTGGCAAAATCAGAAAAACCATGGGAGCGTAGACGAGCCTAGAATTCAACAAAGATGCCAGGAGCAGTGTGAAATGGATGTTATAGAAGATGGCACAGCAAACAGTGAGGATGAAGGTTTACAAGTAGATGAAGCCTTCAGAAAATTCCTGGAACAATCAGCAAAGCACAGACAAGAAAGAGACCAAAGTAAGATTCTAAGCCCTATTACTATAATAGCGTGCTACTGCAATGCACAGTTTCAGTTTCAGTTTATTTGCTCGGTAAAGCTAGGTTGCTAAATACCAAGATTATAAATATACGTATATATGTATCAATTCAGTATGAATATGATATTAAATAAATGACATGATGTGAACTGGAAAAAGAAATACATAGGTCTAGGGAATTAATGCCTTGAAGGAAGCAACACTTTTTGCATTCACTGTGTAGCTTGGCAAACTGTTCCACTGTGGAACAGTGCGTGGAAAAAACGAAAACTTATAAATATCGGTTCTGGGGGACAGAACATCTAGTTTTTGGTCATGATTCCTCCTAGTTATGGTTGTAGAAAATGAAACATAATCTTCTGCCTTAATGGGAACTAAATTATTCACAATTTTGTACATTAATGCTAATCTAGCGATTTTCCTATCACTAGAAAGCTTCCCCTGTACCAACTAGTGTTACAGTTTTTGGCATTCAGCATCATCAATCTTTTATTTCTAGAATTTATTTTATTTATGTTGATAATACATAATACTGCTTTCTTTTAACACTTTAGAGAAGAAGACACCTTCAAAAGAAGATGACTATGTTGAAGGTACTATCTTTACCAGGGGTTGCTGTTTTTTTGTGACAAGAATGGGTTTTTTACCGGTCATTATGTCTATGTAAATTATTACAGTTAAGGGCTCATTATTGTTTATTGCTTTATCTTTAGGTTTAGTTAATGAAATTGTTATTTGAATTTTTGTTGTAGTTGGGAGTCTACATTTAAACACCAGTGTGCTACCTCCATCTGAACAACCTGGCATGAGGAGGAAAGAAGAGATGCGTAGACTGTATGGAGCTAAGGCTTCTCTTATCATGTCCCTAGAGGTTTCAGTACAGCTCTGCTATGATAGACACTGTGACACAAGGCAGCCAGTTTACTGGCCAAGTATCCCATTGAAGTTCTGATTGTATGTTAATAAAAATGCATTTTGGTGCCAGAGTTTTGATAATTAAAGCACATTTGTTTATGTCACACAGATGTCCCAACATCCCTATTTTTTTTTTATTATGAAAATAGCGAAATCGCAAAAATAAAGTGTCACTAAATATCGTCATCTCATCACAATCGCGGTTTTGACGTTTGAGGTTAATGATGGTCTACCTGTTTCGTGAATAATCGAAATCTCAGCGGTCCTACTTCAAAAGTTGCGCAATTCAAGATGGCGACTGGTTGTTTGAATGTGTTGGATCGAAGCGTTCGACTTGTGTTGAATAATTGGACGGTTCTTCAATTAGCGGTAGAGCAGGGCTTCGGGGGAATCGACAGCAGGGAGAAAGCAAGATGGCTAGAGGATGTTGTATTACACGTTCTCGACGAGAATGGTATCGTTTTGTTTTGTTCTTCAGTTGTATTCGCACGTGCTGCAAGTGGCGTGTTCACTCTTTACATGGGGAACTTGAATTCCATGTCTTCTTGGATAAGGATGTTAGATCGTAGTTCTGTTCAATTACCGCGATACGTTTTAAGGATACCGTCAGCATACAAGTCAACAAGACCTGTCAGCCTCAATATTTTGGACCTCTTCTCCCGCCTTCCTTCGTGGGGAAACAAATCCCACGCTTTTAGTAATTTGTATCGCTTCAGACGTCATGTCTAGTTTATCTCAATACCTAAGCTAATTGCATATATGTACATCGTCTGATAGGTTTGGGGTATTGAAAGTTTGTTAACCGCCTAACCAAGTGCACCCGAGGAGCCAGGCCTCCGGGCCACAGCTCCCCTCCCCCCCCCCAGGGGGATACCCGTCACCCCCTTCCGGTGGAATATACTAACCTAATCCAGTGTTGAGTTGAGCGAGATTTGCAAACCTCTCAGAAAGGATGCAAACAGGCCAAGGCCTGAAAAACGGGGGCGCCCAGGCCGCAGCAGGGGCTGGACCCAGGAGCGCGCGGTCATCCTTGATTTTAACTTATGCTAAATTGCGCTTATGCAATTTAGATACATTAAAAGATGCACAGACCCGGAAAGCACCACAAATAGCACCATCTACATACAGTCACCAGTGTGCCTCCTAGAGCCAATCATTGAGTTCATTGTTCTAAATTTGATTTAATCATTTGTCAAGAAGTTTCCATTCCTGAAACATGTTTTTGAATTTTCAAAGCAAAGCTTGACAATCTTTGATAAGAATACAGTAATGTCATTGTTTTATATTTGAATTGAGAGGCATTTATACCTCTGTTAACACAAACCTTTTTTCATTTCTAAGGAATAGTGGTTTTAATTTTGGCCTATTTGTTGAGTTTCCATACAGCATGTCATGACCTGAGAGAGAAGTCAGTCATTTGAATACATTTCAAGAATGGAAGTTTCCCTGTAAATAATCAAATGGTATTTCAAATATTAAAATTTCCCTAATTAAACATCTTGAGTTTGTTTGAATTATGGCTTACTATATACATATTTACCTCTCAACAGATGTACTTGATTATACAGAACTAGAAGATTACATTGGAGATATACTTTACAATGAATTTCACACCCTTGCTGAAGATGGAAGCCTGACTAAGGTGCAGTATACACAAACTAATCTCCCTACCCACAGTACCAGCGTACACAGTAAATGCACCAAGCTTGTGCCTCCCCTCAAATAAGCATAAGCATAAGGTGCATGTAAAAGAACGTAAAATAAACACCCCCACTAATGCATGAAAAACGTCAAATCTTCACTGATTGCTCCACACACAAATCCTTGAATATTTGGCATCTGGTCTGTCTAGGAATTCAATAAATTTGATGAGTATGACTAATGATGTCCCTAGTATCAAGGCAGCTTCTATGGTATCTGCATTTAAAGCACCTTTTGTATATCTTGTATATCGGAAAGCCACCAAACATACAATATGACAGTCCTGGACAAGAAATTTGAACATGCTGATACAGGACAATCAGAGTGCCACCTTTAAACCATTGTTTTCTAGCCAATTGGAGCCAATCAAAATCTGGGCCCCAAAGCTGAAGATTTTACGGTATCCATAGGGAAAGATAAAGGGGTCTTAAGCTTGGGCTATCAGTTGTCAAAATTAAATATAATTTCTTCAGGAAGCTTTTTCCCTGGGTAAGTTAGTGATTGTCTTTTTTTATTACAGGTATCCCAAAAGTTAATTATGTTTCAAAAACTCTGGAAAGAGGGAAATATTGAGGTTATGGAGAAAGAGATATGTGCTACCAAGCCAACAAAACTGTCAAATTATGTGAAGCAGAAGGCAGACCACAGTTTTGATGGCACCAAAGACCAGGTAAAACTCTCACTGTTTAATGTACAGTGTAACCCAGCTATACGGCCTTATCACATCCTTTTAATGACATATCACATTGTATGAATGAAGACAGCCCTGAAGGTTTCCTTATAACAGAGCTCCACTTTTTGATTGAAGCTGTCATTGGATACTGTTATTATGGGCTTGTGAACTTTTGAAATATATGCTTAGCTAAAAGTATATTTGTGTTGCTGTTTTAGGCTCTCTCAGCTAGTAAAAGCAAAGTACCTGAGATATTTTCAATCAAGTGCATCTTCTGAAACCCAGGGGTATTTTCCTCTCACTCGCGGGAAAAATGTCCCCTGGGGAACAGTAAGGAACGAACTTGGCAAAAAAATCTAGGCCTATTGTGAGCTGTGATTGGTCGACCTCCCGAGGTCGACCAATCTCAGGTGCGCTTTCCCAACAATGCACCCAAAATTTACATAATTGCTCTGTGTTGGCTAAAGATCAAATATGGTGTCTCTAGGCTAATGCCCGACATCATTTCAGCGATAAAATACACGTTTAGAGCGTCTATTGAAGCCAAAACAGCTTTTGGTCCTAAAGGGGTTTTACAGGATGTTTTTGCTCAACTAACTACAGGTATTGGAAAGAGTTTGATTTTTCAAGCCATGCCAAAAAATGTGCGACATTTTGAAAGCAAAAGGACAAGTTCAGCTATGAAATGATAGTTCTTGTAACTTGTCTTCTCCAGTAGATAATCCATGACCAGTTGGCCTATCTGAACTCAATGGGGATACGTACCGCCAATATTTCCAACCTGAAGGACACTGATATTTCTAGGCTTTTGGAATTACGCGCTAAATTACGCGGAAAATCAATCATTACACGCTAAATTACGCGGGATTTTGCAATACATTTTTCTTTAAAAATCAAAATTTTGCGGGATTCTTTACTGACTTACGCGCTAAATTACACGGAATATTAACTGTTACACCCAAACTACATTTTGTACCAAAGGAAAGCCCAAAATAACTTGAAAAGGTTATTTTTTTGCGTGAAAATATCTTAGGCAAGTTTTCATTGGTTCCTAGCCACCAGCCAATTTAAAAAGGTATTTTATTATTAGTCCTAGGCCTTCGCGGTTTAGCAAAGAACGCCTAGTCATTTTATTTGTTTTCGAAATTCAGTTCAAAATATCGCACTCTTACGAAGAATATCTCTCTTTTTTACGAGATATAGAGGTAAGAACCCTAAAAGAACACATCAGCTGTGCAATTAAATGTTTTTTCTTTCAAAATTAAGGCAAATTACGCTGGATTACGCGGAAATTTGTGAATTACGCGGATTACGCGGAAAAAGCCAAATTACACGCTTCCGCACAAGCGCGTAATTCCAGAAGCCCTGATATTCTAGTCAAGCGAAAAGCGAGGATCATGCTCGGTGGTTCCTAGTCAATCGGCAGTGAAGCCGTGAAGCTATTACTTGCCACCGAAGTTTAAGCTTACAGAGAGGATGTCGTAGATCCTTGGCTTGCAAAATGTGCAAATAAAGTCTGTAAAAACCATCTTTTGTGATACATTCCTTCCAGTATCCAGTATGCGATATGAATAGCTTGTGCTTTTTTTATTATCTGAGACTGTTTCCTCGTTAACGCGGCAATAATTCCAGATTGCCTTAAATTTCCGTGTAGAGAAGGCTAACCCATTTCTCTTTCGTAAGTTTCAAAAGACCGAGCCGGCGAAACGGCAAAATATATCTAAACGCATAAAATTTCCCACAAGGATGTGCCTCCTAAAAAGATTGATCGGCTTTTTTTGCCAAGTTCGTTCCTTATCGTTCCCCAGGGGTTTTTTTTCTCGCAAGTTAATTATTAGAAAATACCCCTGGGTTTCTGAGGACAAATCAAATACTGTATCAGACTTTAGACTACCCATAAATTATAAAAATGATTTTTTTTCTTACATTTAGATAGTAAGTTACAGTAGACGTGAAAACCAACAGAAAAGTGGCTGTTTATGTTTCTTTAAATCCTTGCCTGTCCCTTCATCTTTAGTTTTTGTGCCTCATTTCTTTGATGTGTTCACCCTTTTGACCCTGAATCCCAAAGATGTACATATTCAACAGATAATCATTATATTTTGCACATTTCTTCTTGTACAAAATTTGCATTGCAAAAACAATAAAAATAGCACAAAAATAAGAACACCTTTTGAATTAAATTTTCAAATGCACTAAAATAAAAGTATGCAAAAAGGCTAGAAAGGTGATGTTGCGTCCAAACTTGGATTATTTAATACATTTTTCTCTTAAAGTAACCTTGTTTGAATGAACACTGAATGAATGAACTTTATATTGTACTTTATAAGTGTATTGTAAAAGTAAGAACATGTAACTAATATTTTTTCTGATAAGTTACAGGATTCACAAACTACTGCAGTTAGTGAACAGATGGAGGGACTACAGATAGCTCCTTCATCAGCCTGCAGTAACTGTCAATCAAATCAACAGATAGATGAGAGAGAACCATCAACTAGATCTGGTAAGTAATGCAGTGTTGAAAGGTAAAAAGGGTGTTGTAATGTATGTGGTTAAGGATGCTAAATACAGTCAGAAATCATTTCCTTCATTGCTCTCATTTACTGTACATGCGAAAAGGGTAATACATAAAGATGAAAGATGGTCTTTACGATTGATAAAAGGCTTTATGCAGACAGTATGTTCTAAGCGCTTTGCATTTAAAATCCTTATATTAATTAAGAATATCCATGCTGGAACTAAGGAACATCTAGGGGCTTTTTGTGGGCTGAGAAACGACAAGATACAGTACTTTCCATGTCAACTGCATATCAAAACTGTTGCAGCAGGGGTCAAAGGTCCCATACAATGGCCCACCCAGGATTCCATTATTTCAAAGAATTTGTTTAAATATAGCAACTATTGCTTATCCCCTAAGTAATAGATATAGATACTCTTCTATTTGCCATTATCTGTTTGCAGTTAGACTTTTTGTCTGTTCACACTAAGTTTCACATTACGTCTCCACACAGTTACTACTCTAACACAGTCTCTTATCTTTGACCTGCACTCTCCAGCCTGCCTCTCCTCCCTCCCGCATGACTGTTCTCCTACTTGTCTGCCTTGCCTGACCTCCTTGTGCATTAACTCATGTCACTTTTTCATATGAAGAACATGACCATGCCATCATCACCTCCTGTTAACCTTAATGCTGTGTACACCCAGACTATAGTTATGTGTTATTACACAGTGAATTATATTCTTATACAATCAATATTTCCTTATTTTCTTTTTTAGTCCATGCAGTAGTTTGTGTCTGTACTTTGTATATTATATTTTTGCAGATAGTGAGATGGCCTCAAGCTCTACAAAGACTGATAAACAACAAGAGGAAGATGGCTGGGAGGTTGTTAGGCGATCAAAAAAGAAGCATTAATTCTGAAAATAAATTTTACATTATGCATGCCATACTAGTCTGCTATGTATAAAGGCAGGGTCACTACTTTATGTAGGGTTACATAAAGTACTAACCTTTTGGGTGAAACTCTACATGCTGCTATTCTCATCAATGCTATGCTACGTGGGGGTTTGGGGGAGTTTGCCTAGTGATGTTGCAGGCTGGATGATGGAGAACAGGATGAAAACAATCATGAGATGAAGCATTTTAGCATTGTATTAATAATGACAAACAACACTTTTACTTAATGATTCTTATGACCCTTTTCCACAATCCTCTTTCTTTCCTGGCTATACCAAGTGCCAACATAACATGGCACAATCCGAATAAAGTTTCTGCTTCATTAAGTATGTAGTTTGTACCATTGCTCTGGCATAACCTTGCAAAAGTGGACCTGCTGGACGTGTGAGGCACTAAACTTAAGAATACAAGCCCACTAATATACATTCTCCTAGTACATATCAGGGGGATGCACGTACCCCAGTGCCTACCCCTTGCTAAAGCCCTGTTGTATGGTCTGTCTTGTTTGACTATTCTGCAATTGCCCCCACCTTCCTGAGAGTTATAAATTACACTACATTTGAACAAAATAAATATCAAATGATAACAATTATTACTCTCTAGGTACTGTATGGCTGTCAGTTTATTAAGATATTCACATCATACTGAAATCAGCCCAATTATATAATATTTCTATTATTAATTACATATATTGGGGTATATGTCAATAAATTTGATACACTTGTTTTTATTGTTTTCCCAAGTGGGGTACATATTCAGCTCCCTCAGGGCAAAGCACAGCCAGTCTATTGCAGAGGCTAGACCACTAACAATGGTGCACTTGTCCAGCTGTAAAGAAATGAAACAAGACAAGGCTTAAGCAGATAGCCCTTGTGTTACTATATTCAGTTAGAGTATGGTGTAGATTATCCATTGTTTTCAAATTATTTATTATTAAAATACTCATAATGGAAGTCAACCCCTCTAATCTATGTATTCTTTTCCTCGTATCAAAAAAGATAGCTACTATTTTTGGTGGTACCTAAACATTATTCAATGAAAACAGTTCATGGCTGCCTTAATACACCCCTTGGACATCAGTTCCCATGCTCTTGGCCAAACTCACCTATCAGAGGTGCTCCTAGGGGCTTGCCTGTCACATGACCACTCCCATAATTCAGAGCGTCTATCAGGTTAACACGGACCATCCTTAAACGGCTCAAGTTGCGCTGGCTAATTAGCTCCCTCTCTGATTGGCTGAGAGTTGTTTGTGCCAGGAAGACATTGTTGTGCACCTGGTCTGGTGTCAGGTCTGTGGATGGACTTGATAGCCTGATGACTTTCTGTGAATCACTGGATGTTTTGGGAGTCTCTTTGGGTACAGATTCCCAAGCATGATCCTTTATAGCACCTAGCTTACTCTTTAGTCTTGAATTCTCTTCTCTTAGCTTTTCGAGCGCTGTATTCAGCACATCAACCTGTCCTGACATTCTCTCAAGGGCATTCTCACTGGAGACTGCTGTGTTCTCATGGATCTGGTCGAGTTGTTTCAGATTTTCTAATGATCTACCAAACTGTGAAGTGAGTTCACTGTTCTCCAGCTCAAGATCATCAATGTACTTCTGCAGAGCTAATTTCTGTTCATCAGTCTTCCTGAGCATTTCTTTCATCGTCGCCATCATACCCTTGGTGGCCTCTGTAGACCTCTCTGCTCCCCTCAGCTCCACCCTTAGCTCTGTTTTCTCATTTTCCATACGTTCAAGCTCATCTTGAAGGGATTCAATTTTGTTGTCTTTGACTTTAAGCTCATATTTTAGCTTATTTAATTCGGCTTTAAGGAGGAAGTTTTCGTTCATCAGGTTTTCATTGTTATGATTTACTGCGGCAAGAAGACTTTCCAAGGTTTCAGTTTGTTGTTGGTAGTGTTTTAAATCTTCTTGAATTCTAGCTCCCGAGATAACTGGGACCACCTCCACCCTAGTAGAGTGCTTGGTCTGGAAAAGAAAACACAAACAGATAAGTTAAACTCGTGTTACTGTCTGCATTTTGCAACGATCTCATCTCTTTGTGGACTGTAAAAGAGGCGACCAGGAAAGCCTAGAAATAAGTTCATGAGCAATATCATAAGCTTCTAAAGAAACCTAAAAACTATCTGGCTAAACGTAAGTTAATAGACTTCAATAGAGATTTGGGATCGCTGATACTAATGAATTTACCTTATTTGCAAATTCGCGACTTTCTTGTCGGCAAGCGGGTGCTGCCGTATTATCAGGGACTGCACTAAGCTGTGTTGAGACTGCTTCGTCCCCTCTGATCACCGGTGGCTTCCAATAGCTCCCTTTCTTGCTCAGTGTCGAGCTCGGCCGCTTGCAAGAGGAAGGTGGGATAACCACCTTTCGAGGGCAAAGCGACGACTTGTCAAATTTCAGCGTCAACATATTTGACCTTGAAGGGCAACCAAATCGGGCGCTCCTCGCAAACGCAGACATCTTTAATAGTTGGGAACTATTTAAATAAATTTTCCCTAAGAACAACTTTGATGGACTTTTCGTAAAAAGTTTGACTTTTTTGTGACTGAGAAATCTTCGCATAAATATTTATGAAGTTGCCACAGAAACCAGAGAGGGGAGGGTGCGTCACAACGCGCGTGCTCAACCCTGCTTCCTGATTGGTTGGGCTAACCGATGTCCCGCTCGTGACGAGAGTTCTCCCGAAATCCAAAGAAATAAGAAACAACAACCATAACAAGTATTTTTATTTGACGTAAATGACATACATATCATGTGCATTTGAATTCACGAGTGTGTGTAAACCTCATCCAGAAGTGCAAAAAAAAAAAAAAAAAAAATCATGAACGCAGGGCCGTAAGGGAATTGGGCACTAGAAGCACCTGACTCTCCCAAATATTTAAATTATAAGGAAATGACCAGTTGGGAGGGGCTGCCCCCAAATATTTTCTTAATGTTTCTGTATTCTGCCCCCTCCCCCCCCCCTTCCCCCCCGCCCCAATATATTTCGAAGCCTGCTGCGGCACTGGTGTGCGCGTGTGAAAACGCATGTTCTCCGATGTCCGGGAAAATATGAAATTTTGTAAGCTTTGAAACGCCAAAATCACTTTTCAAACCAGGTTCTTTACTATTATTTATGATTTCAAATATTTAATTTTATTATATATGTACTATTTTTCAAATAAGATTCTTTAGTATTACATGTGTTCTTGTAGCTGCCCGATTCTCCTACTGCTTATCATAATCTAAATATCTGAAAATAGTGTAGGTCATCCCACCCGTAGATCCGCCCTTGACATACCATGACATACCATGGGCGGATCTAGGGGTGGGACCGGGTCCCGGCACCACTATTTTCAGAACAAGAAAAAAAAAAAAAGGAAATCGGCGGTAGAACAATAAATCTGTCCATTTTGGAGATCCTGGATCCGCCCCTGTTTATTTTTTTTAATTACTTTACCAATTCACTGCCAATAAATTATGACAATAGAATATATCTGTCTAGTGCGTACCATTGCTTTGGGCGTAATCACCAAACCTCTAATAAATGTTATTGCTACGACATCATTAATTGTTGGTAGTGGTAAGAGACAGACCATTTGAGATTTTTTCCCGAAGGATGTGGTGATTTTTCTGCCAGCCTTTGCTTCCTCGATTTTTTAAGGGCCTGCGTCTAGCTCGATTTTTTTTTTTTTAAATCAGCTACTCCCCGTGTCAAATATCAAATCGTTTGTCCTCTTTATTGTGCATCTCTCTTCTAAACTTGACATAACGCTTGAACCACGTCCGAATCGTCAGGGGAGACAATTGAGCAATTTACCGTTCCGCTCCACTTCTTTCGATTTCAGCTATGACCTAAGTGCAAGCATCAGCCACACCAAGCTGTTTTGTTGTTCTTGTTGCAGTGTTTGTGTCGTGCTACATCAACCTTCTTTAATAAAAATCCCTCATTCCAAACTTTGAAATCATCTTGTCTTCCAGCTCCATGCGGTTTTTCACATCTTTCTGATAGCGATAGTTGAAATAGCAACATCGCACGACAACTATCAGTAGCAATATAGTAGCCAACAGACCAGTTACGGAGAAAATTAGCCCTAGATTGTCATATTTTATGTATGCTAAAGAATCATCAAGGTTCGCGTTCTTTTGGGTCAGTTGGCTGTCGCTGCCTTTTGTTATTAGGTTATTCATACTCTTTTCTTCGTGTTCCTCTTCTTTATTTTCTTTATATTTTCTAAACACGTTTACCGCTGCCTTGCTTGCCCTAGAAAAAAACCCAAGGGGAATAGAAGAAGATTAATTTGTAAACTCTTTCTGTTTGAGCACTGAAGAGTCATCAAGATTTGCGTTCTTTGGGTCATTCTCTCCTCGCTGAGTGCTCAACATAAACTGCGCCCTGTCTATATCATATCTATGGTGACTAATTACAAGAAAAAATACCTTGTTTAGATCAACTGCTGTTTACAACAGCTTTCCTCGGGTGGTTGATATAAATCCACTCTTATTTGTAAGCCCAGTATTTGAGCTCTAACTTGAATTCAAATTTGAATTCTACACAAAGCGGAGCCTTTAGCTTACCTGTGTTAGCGTAACAATAGAAAGCTAGGGAGAACAGTTTTGGGGTCAATGGACACAAAGCTGATGGACCTCAAAATTCGGGTAATTTTCTATTGAGCTGTTGTATCAAAGTTTTACTTTCCGGAGCTAATCAATTGGGCTATGGGGTTGTTTCTTGATGAAAGTTTTCGATATTTTGACAAACCACCTCTCGTTCCGCCTGACTCGGGAAGCAAGGCAGTGGCTTTTCCTCGGTAAGAATTACGTACCTTATATACCATCTACAGTATTATATCAATCTATGATACCATGCATTGCAGGCCATGCTGTCAGTAATATAGGCTTCTCTCGGAATATTAAAAGTTTTCTTGAGGAGAGTTCCGTAAGATCACTTTACCACATTATTGATGTGTTTCACTCCACTTATTGGGCCTTAAGTAGTTAGTGTGTTTTGATTTACATTAGTTGGTTTCGGTTGGATTCATTTAGGAGAGGGGCTTTGTGTTGGAACATCACGTCACTTTTCACAAGATGTTTTAGCGATCGGTCATTTGATGATTTTGACAAGATGGTAACCATTTGTTTTTCTCGGACCCGTTTTTAGTGACCAGGGTTGCTTGATATTGGTGCAGCTTCGAGTAGATATTGAAATGTAAACAATAAGATGGTGCAGCTTCGAGTAGACATGGACATGTAAACAATAAGAAAGAAAGATCTCACAACAAAAAATACTCCCCTTGAGGATTATATTACTAACAACGAACAACCATTTGCATACATTATGCAAAACCAGTCTCCCCCGAATGAGCACCCCTTTTAGACAAAGCTATTAAACGCTCCTCCCAAGTAAGCGCCCCCATTCATGTCATATATGCTAATCGCATTCCCTTGCAGAATAGATTTTAAACAAGAAAGGAGGCACGGGGGTGCACTATTATATGGAAAAAGTATAGTATTTTGACGATCCTTCAATAAGAAATGACCCGTTTTTTAGCGGCCAAGGGAGTGCACATAACCCTAGGAACGCGACTGAAATATTACGAGGGCATTTCATTTTTCAATAAAAAAATTGTGGCAGTAGTAAGCTTGCGTAGCGGTTCAAGGGAGAGGGACGGGGGGAGAGGAGACGAGAGAAGAAAAAGAAAGAAAAAGAAAAACGCAGGCTAGGCAGTAGTGAGAAACAAAACTCATATTGAAAGAAAAACATATTTTAACCCTATTAACATCCCGTCTGAGCCTGAAGATATTTGATAAGCGCTAGGGTGCTTATTTGGGCAAATGCCGTGTTTCTTTCTTCACGAGTTGTGCCTTGAGCTCTATACTCGAGTGTGCGGTGTGTCAATAAAATGTTTCCGCTCCAGATCTAATATTAGCCAAAGATTAATTTCTGTCTCGTTTTCATGTGTAGTATGGATAGTATGTATAGTATGGTTTGCAAAATGTGCAAATAAAATCCGTAAAACCATCTTTTGTGATACATTCCTTCCAATATCCAGTATGCGATCTGAATAGCTTGTGCTTTTTTTATTATCTGAGACTGTTTCCTCGTTAACGCGGCAATAATTCCAGATTGCCTTAAATTTTCGTGTAGAGAAGGCTAACCCTTTTCTCTTTCGTAAGTTTCAAAAGACCGAGCCGGCGAAACGGCAAAATATATCTAAACGCATAAAATTTCCCACAAGGATTTGCCTCCTAAAAAGATTGATCAGCTTTTTTTGCCAAGTTTGTTCCTTATCGTTCCCCAGGGGTTATTTTTCTCGCAAGTTAATTATTAGAAAATACCCCTGGGTTTCTGAGGACAAATCAAATACTGTATCAGACTTTAGACTACCCATAAATTAAAAAAAATGATTTTTTTTCTTACATTTAGATAGTAAGTTACAGTAGACGTGAAAACCAACAGAAAAGTGGCTGTTTATGTTTCTTTAAATCCTTGCCTGTCCCTTCATCTTTAGTTTTTGTGCCTCATTTCTTTGATGTGTTCACCCTTTTGACCCTGAATCTCAAAGATGTACATATTCAACAGATAATCATTATATTTTGCACATTTCTTCTTGTACAAAATTTGCATTGCACAAACAATAAAAATAGCACAAAAATAAGAAACCTTTTGAATAAAATTTTCAAATGCACTAAAATAAAAGTATGCAAAAAGGCTAGAAAGGTGATGTTGCGTCCAAACTTGGATTATTTAAATACAGTTTTCTCTTAAAGTAACCTTGTTTGAATGAACACTGAATGAATGAACTTTTTATATTGTACTTTATAAGTGTATTGTAAAAGTAAGAACGTGTTACTAATATTTTTTCTGATAAAATACAGGATTCACAAACTACTGCAGTTAGTGAACAGATGGAGGGACTACAGATAGCTCCTTCATCAGCCTGCAGTAACTGTCAATCAAATCAACAGATAGATGAGAGAGAACCATCAACTAGTTCTGGTAAGTAATGCAGTGTTGAAAGGTTAAAAGGGTGTTGTAATGTATGTGGTTAAGGATGCTAAATACAGTCAGAAATTATTTCCTTCATTGCTCTCATTTACTGTACATGCGAAAAGGGTAATACGTAAAGATGAAAGGTGATCTTTACGATTGATAAAAGGCTTTATGCAGACAGTATGTTCTAAGCGCTTTGCATTTAAAATCCTTATATTAATTAAGAATATCCATGTTGGAACTAAGGAACATCTAGGGGCTTTTTGTGGGCTGAGAAACAACAAGATACAGTACTTTCCATGTCAACTGCGTATCAAAACTGTTGCAGCAGGGGTTAAAGGTCCCATACAATGGCCCACCCAGGATTCCATTATTTCAAAGAATTTGTTTAAATATAGCAACTATTGCTTATCCCCTAAGTAATAGATACTCTTCTATTTGACATTATCTGTTTGCAGTTAGACTTCTTGTCTGTTCACACTAAGTTTCACATGTCTCCACACGCTTACTACTCTAACACAGTCTCTTATCTTTGACCTGCACTCTCCAGCCTGCCTCTCCTCCCTCCCGCATGACTGTTCTTCTACTTGTCTGCCTTGCCTGACCCCCTTGTGCAGTCACTCATGTCACTTTTTTATATGAAGAACATGACCATGCCATCATCACCTCCTGTTAACCTTGATGCTGTGTACACCCAGACTATAGTTATGTGTTATTACACAGTAAATTATATTCTTATACAATCAATATTTCCTTATTTTCTTTTTTAGTCCATGCAGTAGTTTGTGTCTGTACTTTGTATATTATATTTTTGCAGATAGTGAGATGGCCTCAAGCTCTACAAAGACTGATGACCAACAAGAGGAAGATGGCTGGGAGGTTGTTAGGCGATCAAAAAAGAAGCATTAATTCTGAAAATAAATTTTACATTATGCATGCCATACTAGTCTGCTATGTATAAAGGCAGGGTCAGTACTTTATGTAGGGTTACATAAAGTACTAACCTTTTGGGTGAAACTCTACATGCTGCTATTCTCATCAATGCTATGCTACGTGGGGGTTTGGGCGAGTTTGTCTGGTGATGTTGCAGGTTGGATGATGGAGAACAGGATGAAAACAATCATGAGATGAAGCATTTTAGCATTGTATTAATAATGATAAACAACACTTTTACTTAATGATTCTTATGACCCTTTTCCACAATCCTCTTTCTTTCCTGGCTATACCAAGTGCCAACATAACATGGCACAATCCGAATAAAGTTTCTGCTTCATTAAGTATGTAGTTTGTACCATTGCTCTGGCATAACCTTGCAAAAGTGGACCTGCTGGCATTGTGAGGCACTAAACTTAAGAATACAAGCCCACTAATATACATTCTCCTAGTACATATCAGGGGGATGCACGTACCCCAGTGCCTACCCCTTGCTAAAGCCCTGTCGTATGGTCTGTCTTGTTTGACTATTCTGCAATTGCCCCCACCTGCCTGAGAGTTATAAATTACACTACATTTGAACAAAATAAATATCAAATGATAACAATTATTACTCTCTAGGTACTGTATGGCTGTCAGTTTATTAAGATATTCACATCATACTGAAATCAGCCCAATTATATAATATTTCTATTATTAATTACAGATATTGGGGTATATGTCAATAAATTTGATACACTTGTTTTCATTGTTTTCCCAAGTGGGGTACATATTCAGCTCCCTCAGGGCAAAGCACAGCCAGTCTATTGCAGAGGCTAGACCACTAACAATGGTGCACTTGTCCAGCTGTAAAGAAATGAAACAAGACAAGGCTTAAGCAGATAGCCCTTGTGTTACTATATTCGGTTAGAGTATGGTGTAGATTATCCATTGTTTTCAAATTTAAAATACTCATGATGGAAGTCAACCCCTCTAATCTATGTATTCTTTTCCTCGTATCAAAAAAGATAGCTACTATTTTTGGTGGTACCTAAACATTATTCAATGAAAACACTTCATGGCTGCCTTGATACACCCCTTGAACATCAGTTCCCACGCTCTTGGCCAAACTCACCTATCAGAGGTGCTCCTAGGGGCTTGCCTGTCACATGACCACTCCCATAATTCAGAGCGTCTATCAGGTTAACACGGACCATCCTTAAACGGCTCAAGTTGCGCTGGCTAATTAGCTCCCTCTCTGATTGGCTGAGAGTTGTTTGTGCCAGGAAGACATGGTTGTGCACCTGGTCTGGTGTCAAGTCTGTGGATGGACTTGATAGCTTGATGACTTTCTGTGAAGCACTGGATGTTTTGGGAGTCTCTTTGGGTACAGATTCCCAAGCATGATCCTTTATAGCACCTAGCTTACTCTTTAGTCTTGAATTCTCTTCTCTTAGCTTTTCGAGCGCTGTATTCAGCACATCAACCTGTCCTGACATTCTCTCAAGGGCATTCTCACTGGAGACTGCTGTGTTCTCATGGATCTGGTCGAGTTGTTTCAGATTTTCTAATGATCTACCGAGCTGTGACGTGAGTTCACTGTTCTCCAGCTCAAGATCATCAATGTACTTCTGCAGAGCTAATTTCTGATCATCAGTCTTCGTGAGCATTTCTTTCATCGTCGCCATCATACCATTGGTGGCCTCTGTAGACCTCTCTGCTCCCCTCAGCTCCACCCTTAGCTCTGTTTTCTCATTTTCCATACGTTCAAGCTCATCTTGAAGGGATTCAATTTTGTTGTCTTTGACTTTAAGCTCATATTTTAGCTTGTTTAATTCGGCTTTAAGGAGGAGGTTTTCGTTCATCAGGTTTTCATTGTTATGATTTACTGTGGCAAGAAGACTTTCCAAGGTTTCAGTTTGTTGTTTGTAGTGTTTTAGATCTTCTTGAATCCTAGCTCCCGAGATAACTGGGACCACCCCCACCCTAGTAGAGTGCTTGGTCTGGAAAAGAAAACATAAACAGATAAGTTAAACTCGTGTTACTGTCTGCATTTTGCAACGATCTCATCTCTTTGTGGACTGTAAAAGAGGCGACCAGGAAAGCCTAGAAATAAGTTCATGAGCAATATCATAAGCTTCTAAAGAAACCTAAAAAGTATCTGGCTAAACGTAAGTTAATAGACTTCAATAGAGATTTGGGATCGCTGATACTAATGAATTTACCTTATCAGGAGATCCCTTATTTGCAAATTCGCGACTTTCTTGTCGACAAGCAGGTGCTGCCGTATTATCCGTATTATCTCTGATCACCGGTGGCTTCCAATCGCTCCCTTTCTTGCTCAGTGTCGAGCTCGGCCGCTTGCAAGAGGAAGGTGGGATAAACACCTTTCGAGGGCAAAGCGACGACTTGTCAAATTTCAGCGTCAACATATTTGACCTTGAAGGGCAACCAAATCGGGCGCTCCTCGCAAACGCAGACATCTTTAATAGTTGGGAACTATTTAAATAAATTTTCTCTAAGAACAACTTTGATGGACTTTTCGTAAAAAGTTTGACTTTTTTGTGACTGAGAAATCTTCGCATAAATATTTATGAAGTTGCCACAGAAACCAGAGAGGGGAGGGTGCGTCACAACGCGCGTGCTCAACCCTGCTTTCTGATTGGTTGGGCTACCCGATGTTCCGCTCGTGACGAGAGTTCTCCCGAAATCCAAAGAAATAAGAAACAACAACCATAACAAGTAACGAAGGGATATTTTTATTTGACGTAAATTACATACATATCATGTGCATTTGAATTCACGAGTGTGTGTAAACCTCGTCCAGAAGTGCAAAAAAAAAAAAAAATCATGAACGCAGGGCCGTAAGGGAATTGGGCACTAGAAGCACCTGACTCTCCCAAATATTTAAATTATAAGGAAATGACCAGTTGGGAGGGGCTGCCCCCAAATATTCTCTTAATGTTTCTGTATTCTGCCCCCCTCCCCCCCCCCTCCCCGCCCCAATATATTTCGAAGCCTGCTGCGGCACTGGTGTGCGTGTGAAATCGCATGTTCTCCGATGTCCGGGAAAATATGAAATTTTGTAAGCTTTGAAACGCCAAAATCACTTTTCAAACCAGGTTCTTTACTATTATTTATGATTTCAAATATTTAATTTTGTTATATATTTACTATTTTTCAAATAAGATTCTTTAGTATTACATGTGTTCTTGTAGCTGCCCGACTCTCCTACTGCTTATCATAATCTAAATATCTGAAAATAGGGTAGGTCATCCCACCCGTAGATCCGCCCTTGACATACCATGACATACCATGGGCGGATCTAGGGGTGGGACCGGGTCACGGCACCACTATTTTCATAACAAGATAAAAAAAAAGGGGGATCGGCGGTAGAACAATAAATCTGTCCATTTTGGAGATCCTGGATCCGCCCCTGTTTATTTTTTTTAATTACTTTACCAATTCACTGCCAATAAATTATGACAATAGAATATGTCTGTCTAGTGCGTACCATTGCTTTGGGCGTAATCACCAAACCTCTAATAAATGTTATTGCTACGACATCATTAATTGTTCATAGTGGTAAGAGACAGACCATTTGAGATTTTTTCCCGAAGGATGTGGTGATTTTTCTGCCAGCCTTTGCTTCCTCGATTTTTAAGGGCCTGCGTGTAGCTCGATTTTTTTTAAATCAGCTACTCCCCGTGTCAAATATCAAATCGTTTGTCCTCTTTATTGTGCATCTCTCTTCTAAACTTGACATAACGCTTGAACCACGTCCGAATCGTCAGGGGAGACAATTGAGCAATTTACCGTTCCGCTCCACTCCTTTCGATTTCAGCTTTGACCTAAGTGCAAGCATCAGCCACTTCAAGCTGTTTTGTTGTCCTTGTTGCAGTGTTTGTGTCGTGCTACATCAACCTTCTTTAATAAAAATCCCTCATTCCAAACTTTGAAATCATCTTGTCTTCCAACTCCATGCGGTTTTTCACGTCTTTCTGATAGCGATAGTTGAAATAGCAACATCGCACGACAACTATCAGTAGCAATATAGTAGCCAACAGACCAGTTACTGATAAAATTAGCCCTAGATTGTCATATTTTATGTATGCTAAAGAATCATCAAGGTTCGCGTACTTTTGGGTCAGTTGGCTGTCGCTGCCTTTTGTTATTAGGTTATTCATACTCTTTTCTTCGTGTTCCTCTTCTTTATTTTCTTTTTTTTTTCTAAACACGTTTACCGCTGCCTTGCTTGCCCTAGAAAAAAACCCCAAGGGGAATAGAAGAAGATTAATTTGTAAACTCTTTCTGTTTGAGCACTGAAGAGTCATCGAGATTTGCGTTCTTTGGGTCATTCTCTCCTCGCTGAGTGCTCAACATAAACTGCGCCCTGTCTATATCATATCTATGGTGACTAATTACAAGACAAAATACCTTGTTTAGATCAGCTGCTGTTTACAACAGCTTTCCTCGGGTGGTTGATATAAATCCACTCTTATTTGTAAGCCCAGTATTTGAGCTCTAACTTGAATTCAAATTTGAATTCTACACAAAGCGGAGCCTTTAGCTTACCTGTGTTAGCGTAACAATAGAAAGCTAGGGAGAACAGTTTTGGGTTCAATGGACACAAAGCTGATGGACCTCAAAATTCGGGTAATTTTCTATTGAGCTGTTGTATCAAAGTTTTACTTTCCGGAGCTAATCAATTGGGCTATGGGGTTGTTTCTTGATGAAAGTTTTCGATATTTTGACAAACCACCTCTCGTTCCGCCTGACTCGGGAAGCAAGGCAGTGGCTTTTCCTCGGTAAGAATTACGTACCTTATATACCATCTACAGTATTATATCAATCTATGATACCATGCATTGCAGGCCATGCTATCAGTAATATAGTCTTCTCTCGGAATATTAAAAGTTTTCTTGAGGAGAGTTCCGTAAGATCACTTTACCACATTATTGATGTGTTTCACTCCACTTATTGGGCCTTAAGTAGTTAGTGTGTTTTGATTTACATTAGTTGGTTTCGGTTGGATTCATTTAGGAGAGGGGCTTTGTGTTGGAACATCACGTCACTTTTCACAAGATGTTTCAGCGATCGGTCATTTGATGATTTTGACAAGATGGTAACCATTTGTTTTTCTCGGACCCGTTTTTAGTGACCAGGGTTGCTTGATATTGGTGCAGCTTCGAGTAGATATTGAAATGTAAACAATAAGAAAGAAAGATCTCACAACAAAAAATACTCCCCTTGAGGATTATATTACTAACAACGAACAACCATTTGCATACATTATGCAAAACCAGTCTCCCCCGAATGATCACCCCTTTTAGACAAAGCTATTAAACGCTCCTCCCAAGTAAGCGCCCCCATTCATGTCATATATGCTAATCGCATTCCCTTGCAGAATAGATTTTAAACAAGAAAGGAGGCACGGGGGTGCACTATTATATGGAAAAAGTATAGTATTTTGACGATCCTTCAATAAGAAATGACCCGTTTTTTAGCGGCCAAGGGAGTGCACATAACCCTAGGAACGCGACTGAAATATTACGAGGGCATTTCATTTTTCAATAAAAAAATTGTGGCAGTAGTTAGCTAGCGTAGCGGCTCAAGGGAGAGGGACGGGGGGAGACTAGACGAGAGAAGAAAAAGAAAAGAAAAAGAAAAACGCAGGCTAGGCAGTAGTGAGAAACAAAACTCATATTGAAAGAAAAACATATTTTAACCCTATCAACATCCCGTCTGAGCCTGAAGATATTTGATAAGCGCTAGGGTGCTTATTTGGGCAAATGCCGTGTTTCTTTCTCCACGAGTTGTGCCTTGAGCTCTATACTCGAGTGTGCGGTGTGTCAATAAAATGTTTCCGCTCCAGATCTAATATTAGCCAAAGATTAATTTCTGTCTCGTTTTCATGTGTAGTATGGATAGTATGTATAGTATGGTTTGCAAAATGTGCAAATAAAATCCGTAAAACCATCTTTTGTGATACATTCCTTCCAATATCCAGTATGCGATCTGAATAGCTTGTGCTTTTTTTATTATCTGAGACTGTTTCCTCGTTAACGCGGCAATAATTCCAGATTGCCTTAAATTTTCGTGTAGAGAAGGCTAACCCTTTTCTCTTTCGTAACTTTCAAAAGACCGAGCCGGCGAAACGGCAAAATATATCTAAACGCATAAAATTTCCCACAAGGATTTGCCTCCTAAAAAGATTGATCAGCTTTTTTTGCCAAGTTTGTTCCTTATCGTTCCCCAGGGGTTATTTTTCTCGCAAGTTAATTATTAGAAAATACCCCTGGGTTTCTGAGGACAAATCAAATACTGTATCAGACTTTAGACTACCCATAAATTAAAAAAAATGAATTTTTTTCTTACATTTAGATAGTAAGTTACAGTAGACGTGAAAACCAACAGAAAAGTGGCTGTTTATGTTTCTTTAAATCCTTGCCTGTCCCTTCATCTTTAGTTTTTGTGCATCATTTCTTTGATGTGTTCACCCTTTTGACCCTGAATCTCAAAGATGTACATATTCAACAGATAATCATTATATTTTGCACATTTCTTCTTGTACAAAATTTGCATTGCACAAACAATAAAAATAGCACAAAAATAAGAACACCTTTTGAATTAAATTTTCAAATGCACTAAAATAAAAGTATGCAAAAAGGCTAGAAAGGTGATGTTGCGTCCAAACTTGGATTATTTAATACAGCTTTCTCTTAAAGAAACCTTGTTTGAATGAACACTGAATGAATGAACTTGATATTGTACTTTATAAGTGTATTGTAAAAGTAAGAACGTGTAACTAATATTTTTTCTGATAAGTTACAGGATTCACAAACTACTGCAGTTAGTGAACAGATGGTGGAACTACAGATAGCTCCTTCATCAGCCTGCAGTAACTGTCAATCAAATCAACAGATAGATGAGAGAGAACCATCAACTAGATCTGGTAAGTAATGCAGTGTTGAAAGGTAAAAAGGGTGTTGTAATGTATGTGGTTAAGGATGCTAAATACAGTCAGAAATCATTTCCTCCATTGCTCTAATTTACTGTACATGCGAAAAGGGTAATACGTAAAGATGAAAGATGGTCTTTACGATTGATAAAAGGCTTTATGCAGACAGTATGTTCTAAGCGCTTTGCATTTAAAATCCTTATATTAATTAAGAATATCCATGTTGGAACTAAGGAACATCTAGGGGCTTTTTGTGGGCTGAGAAACAACAAGATACAGTACTTTCCATGTCAACTGCGTATCAAAACTGTTGCAGCAGGGGTTAAAGGTCCCATACAATGCCCACCCAGGATTCCATTATTTCAAAGAATTTATTTAAATATAGCAACTATTGCTTATCCCCTAAGTAATAGATACTCTTCTATTTGCCATTATCTGTTTGCGGTTAGACTTCTCGTCTGTTCACACTAAGTTTCACATTACGTCTCCACACGCTTACTACTCTAGCACAGTCTCTTATCTTTGACCTGCACTCTCCAGCCTGCCTCTCCTCCCTCCCGCATGACTGTTCTTCTACTTGTCTGCCTTGCCTGACCCCCTTGTGCAGTCACTCATGTCACTTTTTTATATGAAGAACATGACCATGCCATCATCACCTCCTGTTAACCTTGATGCTGTGTACACCCAGACTATAGTTATGTGTTATTACACAGTGAATTATATTCTTATACAATCAATATTTCCTTATTTTCTTTTTTAGTCCATGCAGTAGTTTGTGTCTGTACTTTGTATATTATATTTTTGCAGATAGTGAGATGGCCTCAAGCTCTACAAAGACTGATGAACAACAAGAGGAAGATGGCTGGGAGGTTGTTAGGCGATCAAAAAAGAAGCATTAATTCTGAAAATAAATTTTACATTATGCATGCCATACTAGTCTGCTATGTATAAAGGCAGGGTCACTACTTTATGTAGGGTTACATAAAGTACTAACCTTTTGGGTGAAACTCTACATGCTGCTATTCTCATCAATGCTATGCTACGTGGGGGTTTGGGCGAGTTTGTCTGGTGATGTTGCGGGCTGGATGATGGAGAACAGGATGAAAACAATCATGAGATGAAGCATTTTAGCATTGTATTAATAATGATAAACAACACTTTTACTTAATGATTCTTATGACCCTTTACCATAATCCTCTTTCTTTCCTGGCTATACCAAGTGCAAACATAACATGGCACGATCCGAATAAAGTTTCTGCTTCATTAAGTATGTAGTTTGTACCATTGCTCTGGCATAACCTTGCAAAAGTGGACCTGCTGGCTGTGTGAGGCACTAAACTTAAGAATACAAGCCCACTAATATACATTCTCCTAGTACATATCAGGGGGATGCACATACCCCAGTGCCTACCCCTTGCTAAAGTACTGTCGTATGGTCTGTCTTGTTTGACTATTCTGCAATTGCCCCCACCTGCCTGAGAGTTATAAATTACACTACATTTGAACAAAATAAATATCAAATGATAACAATTATTACTCTCTAGGTAATGTATGGCTGTCAGTTTATTAAGATATTCACATCATACTGAAATCAGCCCAATTATATAATATTTCTATTATTAATTACAGTTTGATACACTTGTTTTCATTGTTTTCCCAAGTGGGGTACATATTCAGCTCCCTCAGGGCAAAGCACAGCCAGTCTATTGCAGAGGCTAGACCACTAACAATGGTGCACTTGTCCAGCTGTAAAGAAATGAAACAAGACAAGGCTTAAGCAGATAGCCCTTGTGTTACTATATTCAGTTAGAGTATGGTGTAGATTATCCATTGTTTTCAAATTATTTATTATTAAAATACTCATGATGGAAGTCTACCCCTCTAATCTATGTATTCTTTTCCTCGTATCAAAAAAGATAGCTACTATTTTTGGTGGTACCTAAACATTATTCAATGAAAACAGTTCATGGCTGCCTTGATACACCCCTTGGACATCAGTTCCCATGCTCTTGGCCAAACTCACCTATCAGAGGTGCTCCTAGGGGCTTGCCTGTCACATGACCACTCCCATTATTCAGAGCGTCTATCAGGTTAACACGGACCATCCTTAAACGGCTCAAGTTGCGCTGGCTAATTAGCTCCCTCTCTGATTGACTGAGAGTTGTTTGTGCCAGGAAGACATGGTTGTGCACCTGGTCTGGTGTCAGGTCTGTAGATGGACTTGATAGCTTGATGACTTTCTGTGAGGCACTGGATGTTTTGGGAGTCTCTTTGGGTACATATTCCCAAGCATGATCCTTTATAGCACCTAGCTTACTCTTTAGTCTTGAATTCTCTTCTCTTAGCTTTTCGAGCGCTGTATTCAGCACATCAACCTGTCCTGACATTCTCTCAAGGGCATTCTCACTGGAGACTGCTGTGTTCTCATGGATCTGGTCGAGTTGTTTCAGATTATCTAATGATCTACCGAGCTGTGACGTGAGTTCACTGTTCTCCAGCTCAAGATCATCAATGTACTTCTGCAGAGCTAATTTCTGCTCATCAGTCTTCGTGAGCATTTCTTTCATCGTCGCCATCACACCCTTGGTGGCCTCTGTAGACTTCTCTGCTCCCCTCAGCTCCACCCTTAGCTCTGTTTTCTCATTTTCCATACGTTCAAGCTCATCTTGAAGGGATTCAATTTTGTTGTCTTTGACTTTAAGCTCATATTTTAGCTTATTTAATTCGGCTTTAAGGAGGAGGTTTTTGTTCATCAGGTTTTCATTGTTATGATTTTCTGTGGCAAGAAGACTTTCCAAGGTTTCAGTTTGTTGTTGGTAGTGTTTTAAATCTTCTTGAATCCTAGCTCCCGAGATAACTGGGACCACCCCCACCCTAGTAGAGTGCTTGGTCTGGAAAAGAAAACATAAACAGATAAGTTAAACTCGTGTTACTGTCTGCATTTTGCAACGATCTCATCTCTTTGTGGACTGTAAAAGAGGCGACCAGGAAAGCCTAGAAATAAGTTCATGAGCAATATCATAAGCTTCTAAAGAAACCTAAAAAGTATCTGGCTAAACGTAAGTTAATAGACTTCAATAGAGATTTGGGATCGCTGATACTAATGAATTTACCTTCTTTGCAAATTCGCGACTTTCTTGTCGGCAAGCAGGTGCTGCCGTATTATCAGGGACTGCACTAAGCTGTGTTGAGACTGCTTCGTTCCCTCTGATCACCGGTGGCTTCCAATCGCTCCCTTTCTTGCTCAGTGTCGAGCTCGGCCGCTTGCAAGAGGAAGGTGGGATAACCACCTTTCGAGGGCAAAGCGATGACTTGTCAAATTTCAGCGTCAACATATTTGACCTTGAAGGGCAACCAAATCGGGCGCTCCTCGCAAACGCAGACATCTTTAATAGTTGGGAACTATTTAAATAAATTTTCTCTAAGAACAACTTTGATGGACTTTTCGTAAAAAGTTTGACTTTTTTGTGACTGAGAAATCTTCGCATAAATATTTATGAAGTTGCCACAGAAACCAGAGAGGGGAGGGTGCGTCACAACGCGCGTGCTCAACCCTGCTTCCTGATTGGTTGGGCTACCCGATGTTCCGCTCGTGACGAGAGTTCTCCCGAAATTCAAAGAAATAAGAAACAACAACCACAACAAGTAACGAAGGGATATTTTTATTTGACGTAAATTACATACATATCATGTGCATTTGAATTCACGAGTGTGTGTAAACCTCGTCCAGAAGTGCAAAAAAAAAAAAAAAAATCATGAACGCAGGGCCGTAAAGGAATTGGGCACTAGAAGCACCTGACTCTCCAAAATATTTAAAAAAAATATAAGGAAATGACCAGTTGGGAGGGGCTGCCCTCCAAATATTTTCTTAATGTTTCTGTATTATGCCCCCTCTCCCTCCCCCCCCCGCCCCAATATATTTCGAAGCCTACTGCGGCACTGGTGTGCGTGTGAAATCGCATGTTCTCCGACGTCCGGGAAAATATGAAATTTTGTAAGCTTTGAAACGCCAAAATCACTTTTCAAACCAGGTTCTTTACTATTATTTATGATTTCAAATATTTAATTTTGTTATATATTTACTATTTTTCAAATAAGATTCTTTAGTATTACATGTGTTCTTGTAGCTGCCCGACTCTCCTACTGCTTATCATAATCTAAATATCTGAAAATAGGGTAGGTCGTCCCACCCGTAGATCCGCCCTTGACATACCATGACATACCATGGGCGGATCTAGGGGTGGGACCGGGTCCCGGCACCACTATTTTCATAACAAGATAAAAAAAAAGGGTGATCGGCGGTAGAACAATAAATCTGTCCATTTTGGAGATCCTGGATCCGCCCCTGTTTATTTTTTTTAATTACTTTACCAATTCACTGCCAATAAATTATGACAATAGAATATGTCTGTCTAGTGCGTACCATTGTTTTGGGCGTAATCACCAAACCTCTAATAAATGTTATTGCTACGACATCATTAATTGTTCATAGTGGTAAGAGACAGACCATTTGAGATTTTTTCCCGAAGGATGTGGTGATTTTTCTGCCAGCCTTTGCTTCCTCGATTTTTTAAGGGCCTGCGTGTAGCTCGATTTTTTTTAAATCAGCTACTCCCCGTGTCAAATATCAAATCGTTTGTCCTCTTTATTGTGCATCTCTCTTCTAAACTTGACATAACGCTTGAACCACGTCCGAATCGTCAGGGGAGACAATTGAGCAATTTACCGTTCCGCTCCACTCCTTTCGATTTCAGCTATGACCTAAGTGCAAGCATCAGCCACACCAAGCTGTTTTGTTGTCCTTGTTGCAGTGTTTGTGTCGTGCTACATCAACCTTCTTTAATAAAAATCCCTCATTCCAAACTTTGAAATCATCTTGTCTTCCAACTCCATGCGGTTTTTCACGTCTTTCTGATAGCGATAGTTGAAATAGCAACATCGCACGACAACTATCAGTAGCAATATAGTAGCCAACAGACCAGTTACTGATAAAATTAGCCCTAGATTGTCATATTTTATGTATGCTAAAGAATCATCAAGGTTCGCGTTCTTTTGGGTCAGTTGGCTGTCGCTGCCTTTTGTTATTAGGTTATTCATACTCTTTTCTTCGAGTTCCTCTTCTTTATTTTCTTTTTTTTTTTCTAAACACGTTTACCGCTGCCTTGCTTGCCCTAGAAAAAACCCCAAGGGGAATAGAAGAAGATTAATTTGTAAACTCTTTCTGTTTGAGCACTGAAGAGTCATCAAGATTTGCGTTCTTTGGGTCATTCTCTCCTCGCTGAGTGCTCAACATAAACTGCGCCCTGTCTATATCATATCTATGGTGACTAATTACAAGACAAAATACTTGTTTAGATCAGCTGCTGTTTACAACAGCTTTCCTCGGGTGGTTGATATAAATCCACTCTTATTTGTAAGCCCAGTATTTGAGCTCTAACTTGAATTCAAATTTGAATTCTACACAAAGCGGAGCCTTTAGCTTACCTGTGTTAGCGTAACAATAGAAAGCTAGGGAGAACAGTTTTGGGTTCAATGGACACAAAGCTGATGGACCTCAAAATTCGGGTAATTTTCTATTGAGCTGTTGTATCAAAGTTTTACTTTCCGGAGCTAATCAATTGGGCTATGGGGTTGTTTCTTGATGAAAGTTTTCGATATTTTGACAAACCACCTCTCGTTCCGCCTGACTCGGGAAGCAAGGCAGTGGCTTTTCCTCGGTAAGAATTACGTACCTTATATACCATCTACAGTATTATATCAATCTATGATACCATGCAGTGCAGGCCATGCTATCAGTAATATAGTCTCCTCTCGGAATATTAAAAGTTTTCTTGAGGAGAGTTCCGTAAGATCACTTTACCACATTATTGATGTGTTTCACTCCACTTATTGGGCCTTGAGTAGTTAGTGTGTTTTGATTTACATTAGTTGGTTTCGGTTGGATTCATTTAGGAGGGGGGGCTTTGTGTTGGAACATCACGTCACTTTTCACAAGATGTTTTAGCGATCGGTCATTTGATGATTTTGACAAGATGGCAACCATTTGTTTTTCTCGGACCCGTTTTTAGTGACCAGGGTTGCTTGATATTGGTGCAGCTTCGAGTAGATATTGAAATGTAAACAATAAGATGGTGCAGCTTCCAGTAGACATGGACATGTAAACAATAAGAAAGAAAGATCTCACAACAAAAAATACTCCCCTTGAGGATTATATTACTAACAACGAACAACCATTTGCATACATTATGCAAAACCAGTCTCCCCCGAATGAGCACCCCTTTTAGACAAAGCTATTAAACGCGCCTCCCAAGTAAGCGCCCCCATTCATGTCATATATGCTAATCGCATTCCCTTGCAGAATAGATTTTAAACAAGAAAGGAGGCACGGGGTGCACTATTATATGGAAAAAGTATAGTATTTTGACGATCCTTCAATAAGAAATGACCCGTTTTTTAGCGGCCAAGGGAGTGCACATACCCCTAGGAACGCGGCTGAAATATTACGAGGGCATTTCATTTTTCAATACAAAAATTGTGGCAGTAGTTAGCTTGCGTAGCGGCTCAAGGGAGAGGGACGGGGGGGAGGAGACGAGAGAAGAAACAGAAGAGAAAAAGAAAAACGCAGGCTAGGCAGTAGTGAGAAACAAAACTCATATTGAAAAAAAAAAAACATATTTTAACCCTATCAACATCCCGTCTGAGCCTGAAGATATTTGATAAGCGCTAGGGTGCTTATTTGGGCAAATGCCGTGTTTCTTTCTTCACGAGTTGTGCCTTGAGCTCTATACTCGAGTGTGCGGTGTGTCAATAAAATGTTTCCGCTCCAGATCAAATATTAGCCAAAGATTAATTTCTGTCTCGTTTTCATGTGTAGTATGGATCCCTGCAGTCTCCTTTTGTGAGTAGATAATACTGTCAAAGTCAACTAGGATTAGCATTCTAAACATATTCGCTTGACAGTATTTTAAGTTTGGACATTTTTGTCTAAAAGACCAATAGCCGGCTCGTAGTTCTCAGCATCAATAGCATTTAATTGTTTACTTATAAACAGATGACGTTGAAAGTGAGAAAAGATTAAGTTACAGCTCAAGGAAATTTATACTCAAGCTTCGAAAAGACGACCAATTAACTGACACAAAACTCTTCTATGAAGTTCCAAACCTCGGGTAACGTACTAAACACTGTTAATTGACTTAACATAAATTACTTAATGGGGTTGCATGTCAACCAAGTCAAACACAGGACCAATCGTGTAAAGCTTTTACCAGCTGTTCCGCAAGCACGGGAAGCCTTTTTAGAGAGCGTTTGTAGACATATTAACCAGCATATATTTGATAGAAACGGGAAGTTAATATAGCCAAGAATAACGCGAGCCTCATGGGGCAAAGGTTTTGTTGTGCTTGTGAGTATTCGTTGGAATCGCCAATAGCTATGTCTAAAAGCGGCTTATCTCGGTAAGAGATATAAGACTTCGACATATATTATATCATGCTCAGTGTATTGGACTTTGGCACACACTGAACCAGAGTATTTTGATAAAACAGAATAGCAGGGATTGCTGGACGTTGGCTGCTCTTTACAAGAAAGAACTCGTTGTATAAGTGAGCATTCTGACACACTTTTCATACAGCAATGGACAATAGTGAAGTCGATAATTTGCAGCCAGTGACGAGAGAACATTTGGATTTCAAGCTGGTGAGAGATGATTTCAATGAACATGATGTTGCTCGATCTCTTAAAACAATTAATGGGCTGGAGGAAGAGATGACGAAAAATGATAATGTTTATACACACAGGAAAATAGATCAGTGTGAGCTAAGACCCATCAAAGGAGGACTCAGTGAAAGCGATAGAGCCGGGGTAAGCTTGAAACTCCCTGGAAACGAGGACATAAACAGTAACCATGACGACAAGAAAAATGGTGGCGATGATTGCACTAAGCCAACGGATGATCACAGTGACCAAAGAGACAATACAATTGGCAGTAGTAGATATGGTTGTAATGATGATGGTGATAGTGATGGTGATAGTGATAGTCATGGTAATGATTATCATAAAGGTGATGATGTTGATGATAATGATGGGGAAAACATGGAGGGTGGTAGTGAAGTCATTATTGAAGACAACTGTGATGGTGATGATGATGTTTGTGATCAAACGAGTGATCTTTGTGATGTCGATAAAACTGGAGGTTGTTACGACAGGCGTTATAGTATCGCAAGCTACACCGATGAAAATCAATTTCCTCAGCAAGTAATGAACCAAAACATTGCTGAAGATGAGAATAAAGGAAGAGACTACTCAGCCATTGACAACAGACATCCTTGTAAAGATAAAAGCGGAAGTTCAGACCACAAATCGAGTCCTTCTTTTGCTAAAGAGACAGAGCATGTTCGAATCAGGTCTGGATCTCAGGTTAATGAATGCAGAGAGTATTTAGAACTGCGAATTATCAGCTCATTAAGTAAACCAGAAAATGATTTACAGGACAAGAAGTTAGACAGGAATGGCTGCGAGGAATGTAGCGACCTTCAGGGGACTTGTGCGCACGCACTGTGCGCAACAGCCTCGTCTGAGAGCATTTCCAGAGAAGAAAATGTAGAAGAGGCTTTCGTTCCTCACAGTGACGTGGTCAGAAAAGCTTTGGCATTTTCTATGGCCCCTAAAGTAGTGGAAGTAGAAAGCTCCAAGAACTTTCAAGGAAAGGTAGATCAAGCCTTAAGGTATAAATTGGATATGCACGATTTCAAGCGATCTTCGAAAAGAGTTCACAAGGATTTTTATGTGATATTTCCTGGTCGAGTGATTGATATTCCTCACACCTGTTTCCTGCATTACGAAGATTACCGCGACGCTGTCATTCATAACTACGCAGTAAAGCACGCGGACATTCACTCTGTGCTTACAACGGACACATTCGATTACTTCATGGAAGCTTTGATCAAACGCCGAGTCATCAAAGGCACGAGAGGATTGCGCAATAGATACAACTCGGTCAAAGAAGTGCGGGGCACGAGATCGAGGTTTGCGCATCGCGAACAGGAGAAGCACGTGCAAAGGCCGAAAAGGACTGTGGGATGTATGTGTAGAAGATCAAGAAGACCAAAAAAAAGGACTCGTGCGGCTGCCGGGGAGGAACTGGGACTAGTGACCAGAAGGCGCGGGATGCTAGGTTTGATGCTTGCGCCTATTTTGCGTGCGATAAGAAAGCGTTTCTAGGAATAAGCGTTTCTAAGAATTGAAGCGTGCGATAAGAAAGCGTTTCTAGGAATTGAATGTACGCTATCCTGAAAGAGGAACATGGCGCGCGTGTTTGGCACCGCGCTCGTTCCCTTTTTTTAACCCTCAAGAAGCCCCGAGTATATCTCTCCCTCCCTCCCTCCCTCCCTCCCTCCCTCCTCTCTCTCTCTCTCTCTCTCTCTCTCTCTCTCTCTCTCTCTCTCTCTCTCTCTCTCTCTCTCTCTCTCTATCAAATTCTCTCAAACTTATTGATGTTTTCAAGAATATTAACTTGGTGCGTGGCGCATAGTGGGTTCATTAACATGAATTGGATTGACGCAAATTTGGGGAAAGTAATACTAAATTATATAACGTGATGATTAAAAAAGCGCCTGGGGCGACTAGAGTGAATTTAAAACAAACAAAATGTAACTGTTAAAGTGCAATAGTCAAGCCAGAACAAAAGAAAACAAAGACAGTACGATATATTAGTACTAAATAAAAAAAAAGTATTACTATTTCACGGGTTTTTAAAAAGCACTCAATATTGTTTTACCAATTGCAACAAAGTATGAAGGAGAAATAGGAAAACTGAAAAAAATGCGCTTACGTGGATGTAAAGTTGATGATAAAAAAAGTAGAAAATCAGACGATAAGCAGTTATATGTTGATTACCAATAACTCGAACATCCACCAAATGCAGCGACTAAGAAAATAACGTGACTTTTTGAGTGTCAAAATCAACATAGAAATCGATTTGTCCGTACGCCTAAGAGTAAAGATAAAAAATAAGTCCTTTCTGACATGGTAAGTTTCAGGCTGATTTGTAAGCGCGGAACGCGGAATCTTTTGCCGCCAAATTTGAGCGCACGCGATTTTGTTACCAAAAAATCAAGTGGTTTCTTACCGCAAGTTGACTATTAATAGTCGAGAGCCACTGATGAAAAAGAATCAATGTAGAGTTGCAAGCAGTGAAAAGCAAGCTAGAAGTCCAATGGAAAGGGCTGCGGAGTGGTCCAAAAAATACGGGAAAGGGGTTCGGGGCAATCGGTTGTATAGAGCTTGCACCACCAGTTTGAAATTCTGGATTTCGAAACTTTATCTGATTGAAATAGCGTGTGAAGGGGGAGGGGATTGGTGCGCTGGCTGTCTGAAGTGAGGGATGGGCGGGCTTGGTGTGGCTGTGGGGCCACCCCTGGGGCCACCACAGGCAGCCCAAGCCTACTGTCATAAGTTCTAAAAAGAAATATGGAGGATTTCTATGTTGATGTAAAAAAAATCTATCTTAACAAATTGTCCCCCAACCCGGCCTGTACCGCCCGTGAGAAGCACCCAAAACCAAAATAAAAACAAATAAAAGCAAATTAATGAACACAACGACAGCCGCAACGATATTCAGGCATCATATAACTGGTTTTGAAGAGCTTCAAACATGCTTACTCCTTAAAAGGCTTGGCTGGAACCATCTTGACATAACATATTACAAAGTATTCTGGGTTATCCACCGAATTTTGGCATGGAATGACCATACATCGTCACGCCTCTCCGTTCTTCAGAAAAAAAAAAAACAGCAACAATGACAGCATCAGTATGTTATGCTCCAGCACAACGATGTGAGTTAGAGTTGTGGCAAAATCGGAAAAATGCTTCAACAACCCCTATGGGATGGGAGCTGGTTGAAATTTAATACCCTAAAAGATGTGACGATCACCCCGTCTACTTTTCTAGAGGGTCCCCCCGGGGCTTGAGATTTCGTGTTTTCCCTTACTTCATTTCATTTTCAGCTTCAATGTAGCTATAAGAGAAATCTATCCTGAAAAATGAAGAAGGCAAGTGTAACAACGACAGTAGACTGTAGTTGGGGGGCGGTACAGGTACCGGGCTTTACTTCGCTGTTACAAACTCAAGGTTTACAAGATCTGACTGCGGCTTCTACCTCCCCATTTTTTATACGGTCCTACGACGGCATCCCTTAGGTAATCCGACGCTGACAACCATGGAAAGCTTTTAGCTCTGTTTAGATAAAGGCCTCAGCCAATGAGCGTCCGAGGAATGAACTACCCCCCCCCCCATGGGTGAGGGGCCAAAACAAGGGTCTCAAGAAAGGAGGGGCCAGATTATTGCTGTTCTGTGTAAATACACAGTTATAGTTCTTGCTGATTTTAAGCCAAATATATGAAAAAAGGGGGGCCAGCTCAGCCCTCCCCTAGATACTAATAAAGAAATATTTTTACATCAATGATTATATTGACTGGTCACTGTCCCATATTTTTCATTGTAATAATATTGCCGATCAAAAGCTATTTCATTAGAGTGATTATCAAAAACAAGTGAAATACTATTTTGTTTACTAAGTACTAATACACTGTAATGTCTTTGTGCTATTTGTTATCGCTTGACCATTAAACTTAAACAATTACATTTTGCTACTCAGGATTTTGAAAACTCACTCTAGCTGATACCCTTTAACATGTTAAGAAAATAAACCAAGTTATTATTTACACATTTATTTATAAATACTGTACAATCCAGGATTATATTACAATGGGTGAACAATACCTCTTGGGATATGGAATCTACATGGTAAAAAAAAAAACAGCATAACTTTGTCATCTGTTATCATAAAGCATAGGCAATAGGTGACATGTTTAAACAGTATCATTGAGAATTCACTAAAAAATAATTTAAAACTATATGACTGTCATTTAGAAAATAAAACAAGTTATGCAAGATAGTATGAAATCACTGAATAGGGAATTATTTATCAAAACATTTTTCAAAAGATTTCTCTGCCATACTTGCATTTCAAATGCAGTTTCTTTTGGAGAGATTAAAAGTTCCCTAAACCATATAATATGTACATCATATTGTGAATATAATTGTTTACAATACATTTAAAAACAAGCAAAAGCTAGGGTAAAAAACTCAACACAATAAAAGACTTGTTTTACACTTGATTAATATTACGATAAAATGTTTCTATCTATACTATAAAATGGTATTAGGATTGTAAAAAATCTATACGCAATTTGATTCTCATGCCAATGGCAAGCAGTCAGGTGGGGAGAGATTAGACACACTGTGGAACCTGAAATAAAAGAAAATGATATTTGAAAATACCCAAACTCAAACAAACAAGGCTTTCACTGCAAAAATAAATAATGACTCAAGAAAGCCTTTAACAACCTGAACCATGCGTCATAGAAATAAACCCAAATATGTAGAGATATGTAGAACAAAGCGTACTTACTTTGCACTCCTGTACTTCTCTCTTGTTGCCTGCTGGGGGTGGTTGGGTGCATAGGCAAAGCTACGGTGCAGATCTTGTATGCATGTTTGGAGGTCATGAAGCTCAAATCCAGTGTAGTGGCTCAGAGTATTGTTCTGAAGAAAAATGAGAAGTTGCAATTTTAAGTGACTATGCATGACAATAAAATTTTGCAAGACAAGTAACATCACCCCCAAAAAAGTGTGACAGAGGCAATGACACTGGAAATTTAGGCAAACTTAGAAACAAAACCCTGGAATTCACAGTTCCAAATGCATTTAAAATAAACTTCCCTAAGCCAGAAGAATCACATATTCCAGCTGGCTCTTACCCAGTATGATAGTCCTAATGTATGAAGAGATAATACGATCGCTGATGCAGCAATTGTCGAAGGAAGATATTTCAGGAAGGGCTCACTGTCCAGTAGTGAGATCTCGCAGAGATACTAAAATAAACAGCAAACATGATTAATTCACCAGTGAGTGATAAAGACTTTTCCTTGACATACCTGTGAGCAAACTTTCCATTGCTGACAGATGATCTAAATTAAGCATAGTAATGTTGCTATAATCTATAATGTGACATACCCTTGCAAGAGCTTCTACTTTGGGAGCCATAGATTCTGGTACATTGGTTGCTTTGATAAATCTCTCCAGGAAGTTGAGAATGGTTGGTACAGACAGATCAAAGGTGAGAACTTTTAGAACCAGTTGTTCCATTTTCAAAACCTAAAAAAAGGATGATTTTTCCAATGTTTATGGTTTTTCTTCACCAAGGATGACCTTGGCATAACAATTTTAAACTTAAGATAAGCATAAGTTATAAAAGTACCTGTTTGGCTGTGTAAGTGTCATCTGTGATGTATACAAACTCGGAGACCTCTGGCGGGTAAATCTCTTCAAACTTGGAGGCGAGAAGCATGCAAGCTGTACCAACAAGTTGTAGCTTGCCTCTCAGCACCGACATAGCAGACAGGAATCTGTCTATGTAGTTTACTGTGAGGTATAGGGTCTGGGGAAGGAGTTTATATTCTTCAGCTACCTCCACCAGCCAGTCGACAAGGATAGCTCGCATGCTGTTGTTGATATCGGGTTGTTTCCGCATGTAGCCTGGCTTGGCCCTGTTATTGAGCTGCAATTCAAAATGCATCATTTTAAAATGTACGAGGAAGCCCAATTACTGAAAAAAACATTAATAGAGTTACAGTATTCAAAGACGGGTTTTCTACTCGCAAAAGTTGAAAAGTACGTTGAATTTCCAAATCAATCAATTACATATGCTAAATGGATTTTGTTGTGTATGAAATTCGTTTGAAACGATTAATCAATGAACACTGAGTAAAACAATTCAAATTTTACATTCAGATTTACCAACATCACAAACACGTGTCCATGAAGAGAAAAGTTCAGAATTTCCAGCGTATTACCTCTGCTTGTTTGAGGTACTTGAAGATGTCGGACGCGTACTCGGGTACACCGAGGATGGGGTCGGCGGCTACCGAGTCGATGTTGTGAATTTGGTCTCTGCTCGGGCTGCTGCTTGCAATGTCTTCATCGTCGCTACTAAAATCCGAGTCAATGACCATAGGAGATTCTAGAGAGAGAAACCACACGAGAAAATTTAGGTCAGAAAGACGAATTACACAGGACACAGCTTTGTGAAATGAAAAGCCTCCATTCGAGCCTTCGCTTACCAAGGCTTCCTTCATCGCTCGCAACGAAGACATTCGTCAGTGCGGGTCGTGATAATGAAGTTACAGCAGGATTCAAGGCCGGCTCTTGTTGAGTTAGACTTGTAGCTTTTTGTGAATTCGAGATGTTTGGCTGTTGGTCAACGTGAATAGCGAAGCTCTGTTGAGCAGTGTTGGGAATGGAGAAGGCGGATTTGCCAGCGCGGCTAAACGCGTTTTCGTCATTCTTCAATACTGGGCCTCCATTTCCAGAGACGGCAACCTGAGGACGCAATAAAATAAAGCAGTATTGACAAAATGCATCTGTTTTACAGAGCTGATACTCTATCTTTCTTATGAAAATTGAAATACTCGTTTTTTGAGTTTGAAAATTGACCAACCTTGGCAGCGCGGTGTGGCTGCACTCTCACTCCCGCGTTGTTGGTGATGGTTCCCAAAGCCGCCCGCTTCGTGAGTTTCACTTGTCCATCTTCAAGCCTAGCTTTTTTAAAGGTATTATTTTCCTCAATCTCTTGGTTCGAGTTATTTGAAAACTGGTAAGCGCCTCCAAATGCCAGCGACATGTTTAAAAAAGTATTTGAATCAAATTGGTAAAATCCTAAATTCGTGTATTCAATTTCGTGACTATAAAATGTGTCTTAGAAACAAGAATCTACTTCTAAGCTTTCACTTTAGAGTAGCTAGGTATTCAAGTGTATACCTTGAAGTTTTCTTTGACGTTCGTGAAGTTTTTTGGCAAGTTCTTTAGCTAGATACGACAGCACTGTTCGAATCTAGTCGCGATGTGGTGAACGAAGTGAACGTTTGCAGCTCTTGATATTTCAAGAAGCCCGCTTGCTTTATAATCAGCCAATCAGAAGGCGCGAATTTTCTGCAACGAATCACGGGAACCGGAAACGGAAGTAAATCTCGCGTCAACCCCAGTTCTTATCGAGTGAGCTCACAAACGAGGCTTTACGCGACATATCTCGGTGGCGGCAAAGTATTTTCTCGAGCTTATATTATTCACGAATAGTTGTCAATTTTCTTTCTATTTGTTAGTTATTGAAGTCGCACTTTAATTTTTTACAATTTATGCTTTTTTTTAAATAAATCAGCTTGCTGCTTGCTTTCCCATTTTGTATGGACTGTACTGCTGGTTTCGCGAAGTTTTATTTTCTATTTTTTTTTTAAATTTATTGCTAAAACTTTAAAAAAAATATAGATGTCTACGGGGAAAGATGTTGGCTTTTGTATGTGGGCTGGGAGGGGGGAGAGATCCCAGCTTCATCACCGCGTCACGGCAAAAGAGCCTGCGATTGGATAAAAAAATGCCCACCTTTAAATTTGTCCTATTTTTCAGTGTCACAAATTCACGGTAAGACCCAAATGTTGACCCAGAGGATTGACAGACCCTGTCTTTTCCTTAAAGAACTATCCCACCAAGGAACCTAATTCTTCTTTGGTGAACTTGACACCCCACTTAGGAAATAAAGAAATAGGCATAGGCAACCATCGCACGGACCTGCGGACGTTTATAAGTTTATTTCACCACGTGCCACTCATGACTATAACTGTCAAATAAGCCAAATATAAATTAATTTTCCAACATGGAAAAATATTTTGACGCGTCTGCTGACCGAAGCTGTTCACTAAAATATCGTAATGAGGTTGTACATTAGCGATAAGTAAAGAAATGAGGCTGTACATAAGTGAATCTGTGTTTTTAGTATATATGCTGTCTATAGCTACAATTCTTAGTGGTAATCGATACTGTCTTTATTTAGACCTCGACTCCCAGTATTAATTAAAACTGATTATAATAAAGACAAATTACGATAAATTCGGCTAGAAAAATACTAGTTTTTGGTAAAAGACTCTGGTTTAAAGGACACGACTTCTTGGGTATTTTGCGCGATCACATTTTGTACCTTTATTTATAATAAAGAAAATAATTACCGACAGATATACTAAGTTCAGCGTGCCCACACCTCAGTGTCTTGGAGAGTAAAATATTTCGATAAATATAAGAATTACAAATATTTATGCTTCTGTTGTTGCGTAATGATAAATTTTCAGTAGTGCAAAAAAAGAAATAGCCACGGTGCCACCAACACAGTTTTAGGGCTTTCAAGGCCGTTTTTTCTCTTGCGACCTGTCTCGCTAAACAATAATTGCAAGTCGCACGCGCGTTTTCTTACGTGTGACACCCCCTTTGCAACTTGTTTTTCTTTCTTTTAAGTCGCACGAAAGTAGAACTCTACTTTCTACAAAAAACTTCAAATCGCATGAAAAACTTCACGTGTGACAGGGCGCGTGCGACCTGCAAAAATGTTTTTGCGAGACATGTTGCAGACGAAAAGTCTACGTCTGACAGGGTCTTAAGTGTCAGAGTTGTAGTTTAAATTGACAATATTATGTACATCACTAGTCTAAGATGTGTCTGAGTTATGCTAGCTGTATTTTCAACACTGCTCTCCTTAGATGTGTCTAGGGTACAGCCAACACCGTTGCTCAAGATACTACAACTGGCAGCTCTCCTCCTCCTCGGCATCGGCACAGCTTTGCATCCCCGCGCAGTACTGTAACATAAGCATCGCAAGCGCCTGGCTCCGCTCTTCTGATTTGGTCTGCGAGAAAAGAGAAAAAAAAAAACCATGGGCCTTTTTTGTGTTAAATAAGGGAGACAATTTAGTCCTTGTTATACGTCAAACCGAACTTGAACCGAACACGAACAATTTAATAAATGGCGAGAGTCCGAGTCAAGCTTATATTTCGAATTTCCCAGGTTCCCAATGTGTACATGTAATTCTTCTGGGAATATGCACATTCCCATACGAAGGCCCCAGTCGAGCTTGCGTTTTGAAAAATAATGAATGCTGCTGGACGCAACAAGGGAAATATAATTATAATTGACCAGCTTTATTTCAAATACTAATACGGCAAAAAGAAATTGCTCGCGACAAAAGCAAATTGCCGCGAGCAATTTGACGCTGCAACCACTGATCGCCATTTGGTTTTCCCGTGATTTAGAAGTGCATATGCTCACTTACGATCAATGTGTCCATGTAATTCTTCTGCTTCCTGTCCTTCGAAGTCTTCTTGTTCTTGTACAGTTCTGTTCTTGTCTCATTCTCTTCATCTATCTCGACCTGAAGCCTTGCCATCTGAAATCAGATCACGGCAACGGGATAAGTAGACTCGAAACTCGAACCAGCGTACTGGTTGCTGTCAAGACCCCCGGTTTGATACTCGCGATCAAGGAAAGAGAGCGCTGGATCCCCGAGTATGAAAGCAGGGGGGGGGGATTGACAGGAATCTAGCCACCACCTACCCCATCCAATTGTCAGCTACCATGCTCCAAGGCATCTTAAAACTCAAAACGTCACGTAAATCCTCAGGGCAATTCGCCTACTCAAGAAGTTTGTCTACAGTAATCAGCGGCGTAGCCAAGGTTTTTAACAGTAGGGGGCCTCAAAGGGACTACCAAATTACGACGACCAAATTACCAGGGGCTACGCCCCTGGTAATTTGGTCGTCGATTTGAGACCCGTCGATGATTCTCCGTTGCAACCTTATTTACGAAATAGGTGTATAGTTTTGCGGTACATATTGTTTGTTTGTGTGTGCGTATACGCATTTGCCGCATAGAGCGAAAGACGGCCATATAGCATATACATTACCATCTCTTGTAGTTTCTTTTTTCGTGCTTCAAAGGGTAAGTTGGAAAACAGCTCGCGACCAACCTAACAGAAAGAATTAAGTAAAACTAAGTAAAGGATGGAAGCAAGCATCCCCAAATAAAAAAAAAAATGCATTGAGGCATTCAAATGGGGAGACCACATCCTGCCAGAAAGCTGACGAATCACGTTACCTCTCGGACTTGCATGGACGCCACCTCCATGTCCGATAACCGGACCTCGTCTTCGGACGCGCCCTTTTTTATCTTTTCAGTTAAAGACAGTTTCAGCTTGCTTTTCCTTGTCGGCGACTTGGGTTCGCTCTGCAAGAATTGCGCAGGGCTACTTAGCATAAACCAACACCTTATCTTCACTGTGGCGTGTCCTCTCCTTATCACATCTTACCTTCACTGTGATGTCTTCTCTCCTTATCATACCTAACCTTCAATATGATCTTCTCTCCTTATCACACCTTACCTTCACTATGATGTCTTCTCTCCTTATCACATCTTACCTTCACTGTGATGTCTTCTCTCCTTATCATACCTCACCTTCAATATGATCTTCTCTCCTTATCACACCTTACCTTCACTATGATGTCTTCTCTTCTTATCACACCTTACCTTTATTGGATGTCTTCTCTTCTTATCACACCTTACCTTTACTGTGATGTCTTCTCTCCTCATCACGCCTTACCTTCACTGTGATGTCTTCTCTCCTTATCACACCTTACCTTCAATATGATCTTCTCTCCATATCACACCTTACCTTCACTATGATGTCTTCTCTTCTTATCACACCTTACCTTTACTGTGATGTCTTCTCTCCTTATCACACCTTACCTTCACTGTGATGTATTCTCTCCTTATCACGCCTTACCTTCACTGTGATGTCTTCTCTCCTTATCACACCTTACCTTCACTATGATCTTCTCTCCTTATCACACCTTACCTTCACTATGATCTTCTCTCCTTATCACACCTTACCTTCACTATGATCTTCTCTCCTTATCACACCTTACCTTTACTATGATGTCTTCTCTTCTTATCACACCTTACCTTTACTGTGATGTCTTCTCTCCTTATCACACCTTACCTTCACTATGATGTCTTCTCTCCTTATCACACCTTACCTTCACTGTGATGTATTCTCTCCTCATCACGCCTCACCTTCACTGTGATGTCTTCTCTCCTTATCACACCTTACCTTCACTATGATCTTCTCTCCTTATCACACCTTACCTTCACTATGATCTTCTCTCCTTATCACACCTTACCTTCACTGTGATGTCTTCTCTACTTATCACACCTTACCTTCACTGTGATGTATTCTCTCCTCATCACGCCTTACCTTCACTGTGATGTCTTCTCTACTTATCACACCTTACCTTCACTGTGATGTCTATTCTCCTTATCACGCCTTACCTTCACTGTGGCGCCTTCGTCCTTGTACACAACCTTCGCCTCCTCTGCGCCTTGATCCCCATCCCTCTCTTTCTCGCATGTTTCTGATTGGTCGACATTTGATGAGGATGCTTGATCTGTCCCAGGGGCCTCCGGTTCGTTTGGCGAGGACATTTCCGGTAACGACACTTCCGGCTTAGTTTCTTCACTTTCTGATGAAAGTGGGGGCTTCTTGGAAAACCACCGGGATTTCTCCTTAGAACTTCTAAAAAAGGAAGGATGGAAAGGGATGGATTTGGGTGTGGTTGGACAGGCCCGTAGCAAGAATATTAAGTGACAGTGAGTGACCTCAATATAGACTTGTTTGATCATTTCCACTATGCGATTCCTCTTATTCGAAGCAAATAAAAAACACTTTATCTATTTTATATGAACCAATCGCAACATCCAAAGCCATTACATAAAATGGAACATTTTCTCCCCGTTGCCCATTCTTAGCATGTGGTGCTTTTTCTTTTGTGGTTATGCTTTTCGGTGTGTCTGTTTAAAGATATGTAAAATCCTTATAGACAATATCTAAAACATAATCGAATGTAAGATGATTGCGGATATGTTTGTCTTGAATAGCTGAAAACATAGCCTGCCAGCCGACTCTCCTGTGTGTTTTCGTTGCTCAGGATCCCCGTGGCGGAAAAAAAAAGAGTGGGGGGAGAGGGAAAGGTCGCCACAGGAATCCCGACATCCCAAAAACAAAAATTTCCGAATTAACCCACTGGAGAGCCGGCTAGCAGGCTACTGAAAACACCGAAGCCGTGTGACTTCGTGACGCGAGACATACCTCAGACAACTACTAAAGCGCTTGCAATTATCCAAACATTTCTTATGGCAAATGAGCGCACAATTCCGGCACAAGAACGCTACCTTGGTCCACACCTATCATGAAGGGAAAGACACGAATAAGTGAAAGCTGCAGTCCTCCCTCCCGCTTGCAATGCGCTAGCAGCCTGCTGCGGGCTACCAAGCAATCTCCTTAAATCACCTGTGTGTTTTACGTGATTTTCTGTGCGAATCACACAAACATCACTCAATTTTCACCCAAATCATTGCCTTTGCTGTTTACCTTTTTGCTGCAGTAGTTACACCGTGTAGGAAAGTAGAATTCAGTCAATACGAAGTGATGTTCTACGCGCTGTTCCATGCTGCAAAGGATAAGGTACACTAATTGGTTAGTTCGGCATGTAAGACCCACATGAACTGCCACGCCTCTACTGGTCATTTCCTTATAATTTTTGAAAATATTGGGAAGGGGGGGGGGGCACATGCCCCCAGTGCCCCACCCCCTGCTACGGCCCTGAGTCTCCTTATCTATGCATCTTATATTATGCAGAAAGCATAGCTCAAATCAATTTCATAAATAGGGTATACTACATACATTCACTTTATTAACGAGTTTTTTTTAATACAAAACAACGAGTGAATAAAAACTGTACAAAGCACTTTCCATGCTGTTTTTTGTCTATTATATACATACTGAGAAATTTATAATAACAAGTCTAATAAAATGTCATGTAATAAGCTTATTACATGAAATTTTATTAGACTTGGCTGCAGAGGCTACGAACATGGTGACTTTCTGTCTGAGCATGCGCATCACATCCCATGTCTAGGGCCGAGTAGCGAAGTTAACTCACGATGTTTACAAATATGTTGAACTTTTGGACCTCAATTTATATGCTTTACGCACACAGGAAGGCCTTTTTTCATAGAATGTCTATGTCTTATGCTATTGCAAGGTATCTATAGAGTTCATTTAGCAATTCGGCTATTTTATGTTGCGTTTCTCAACTTTTGAATCTCTGGGATATGCGATTAAATCAGGTAAAAGAGCCATGGACGGAATATTACATTTGTGAATTAAGGAATCTGAAAGGTAGAAAACAAAGAATGTATAAACATATCCTATTTCGTGATGTAAAAGGTTTGTTATTATCTTAAACTGTTAAAATCAAGCTTAGATTCGCGGAGCTAGACTTCGGTGAATTAGTCACAAATTTGTGAAATTGCATAAAATTACAATTATTGAAACCGAACTACTAAAACATGCAGGCTTTGTACCACACTATCTCAACTCTCGGTGTGTTCCATGAACATTAGCTTAGATGGGTAGCATGATAAATTCATTTTGAAAATTGGGGAATATGACGAAATAAGCAAAATTATGATACCACATAAGAGTTTCAGGGCTCAGTACTACGCATACTGTATTGTGCATTATGACATTTTGTTAATAAAATTCGTGACTGAAAAACAAATCTTGTTCAAGTTTGAGTATTTGGCTAGTGAATGAACAAGAGATCGAATTTGTAGGAATTGATTTCAATAGTATTTAAATGAATTTTGATTCACTGTGTTTGAAATAAATTAAATCACAGGAATCTATCGCGTTTATTTGGTTTGCGCAATACACAGAGCGTGTACCACAGGTTCTTCCCTTGTAACATAAACACTGATATGTATACTGTACACATCCTTTAAAAGCATATATAACAAAATTGGATATCCAGCAGATTTTAGAGAAAATATCCAATGTTCTTTGAAATAGCCATATTACAAATTTAAGCAATTTGATCGTTTAAACTGTCATATATACGTTAAAAACATTCTCACGTAGTTTATTTGCAGTTTTTGACATTTCCCGCTAAATTTGGCTGCAATCGGCGTAAAATTCATTAAGAAATAAAGATTTTTAAGAAAAAAAAATCATTTTGAGAGCAAGATTTGGAATGTATACAGAAATGCTTAAGTGATTCCTGGACAATAGTGAATTACGAACAACAATGGCGCGTTATTTTGAGCCCGTGTTACAAGTGACCAGTCCAAGCGCATGCTCCTGCAAAAAGTCACGCTCCGAGGTTTGTGCTGTTCGACGGTTCAGTTGAAGACAGACAGAAACTTACATTGAAATGAATCTGTCTCGCTAATGTCACGCACGAGACTATGATGTTGTTTTTCCCCTTTGTATACTTGTTTTCAAGACTTCCCACATAATCCTCTACAGTGTCATTGAGAGTAGCAAATCTATTGTCTTCCATCTTGAACGCTTTGTATTCAATTTTCACAGTAAAACTTCATTCTCTCGCTAAATGGAGCTCAATAACAAAAGAAACATCCCCGCGTTGAGATTGAAGCCATTCAAATGCAGTTAAAAATATCGTTCGTCCAATCAGAACCGCGAACGACTTTTCTTCACGGTAAAAAAACGTCGTTTGCCTGATTTGCTGAGATCAGTGAACGAACGAAAATTTACTGAATATTTTTTCAGTGAGTATTTCTCAGTATGTATATAATAAAAGAGTCCGCATGGTGATCAAATGGCTGCGGTGGCCACCGTTCACCAAGCAAACAAGCACACCTTTCACTAGTGTCATCTCTGTTTGCTTCAAGCTGAAAACAGAAAAGCAATAATGTTAAACGTGTCAAAAGCACTAGGGCGGCCCTGGAGTTCATGCAAAGGGAAGGGGGGGGGGGGGGGGGGCAGTAGAAACTATTATTGGAGGTGAGGTTGTGGATTTTAGATCTCATATAATATCTACATTAAAAGGTCCAGTCCAAAGGAGTATGGAGGGCATTGAAGGCCTTGGACCCCTTGTACTGGACATTTAGCACACAAAGAAAAGGAGGGAGCAAGGAGATGGGCGTGTGACTTTATGTGGAAAGGTGCCGCACCTGTGAGGCGATTTGGAGAAGTTCTTGCTGCTTGTCTATGATCATCTCCTCGCTACCGATTAGGGAGGGGGAGTGGCGAAATATGAGCTTGATGTCACCGCCACACAACTCTTCCTTAAGCCCTGGGTGTGCCCGAAGCTGTGGCCGACTTAAATTCAAAATATGTTTTTCAAAACTTAATATATTTTGTAAATGATCCCCTCCGTTCCTACTACAGTGAGACCTAGCAATGGCTAATTAGATAGGGGGGGAAGGGGCATGACAAAGGTCAAGGGGATAAGTCAGTAAGAAGAAGTGTTTTAAGTTTGAGGCAGCTCAAAGGTGGAATGCATTGCCACTAGAAAGCAAAGAAGCCAAGTCAATCACCGCCTTCTCCACAAAACTAAGAGAATATATCACAACATTGAAAATATTTTTATAAATCATTAGGAATGTTATTGTAAATAGTTTTGTCAAAGGTTTTGCTGTAAACAGTATTTGTAAATAGCTTTTATTTCTTCTGTTTCTGTTGAGGGCCATGCGTACATTATCATTGTGATATTAAGTGAATCCCTCATTTAAAAAGGCATCTATTATCTATCTATCTATCGATATGGGGGGGAGGGGGGGGGGTGGACACACTAGGACACAGGTCTAATGAAAATGTCAGTAAGATGTCAGTAGTGTTACCTGGCAATGATTCTATCAATATGGGGGGACACTAGGAAATGGGTCTGATGGATATGTCAGTAAGGGGAAGTCTTACTTGGCAATGATTCTATCAATATGGGGGGACACTAGGAAATGGGTCTGATGGATATATCAGTAAGGGGAAGTCTTACTTGGCAATGATTCCATCAATATGGGGGGACACTAGGAAATGGGTCTGATGGATATGTCAGTAAGGGGAAGTCTTACTTGGCAATGATTCTATCAATATGGGGGGACACTAGGAAATGGGTCTGATGGATATATCAGTAAGGGGAAGTCTTACTTGGCAATGATTCCATCAATATGGGGGGACACTAGGAAATGGGTCTGATGGATATATCAGTAAGGGGAAGTCTTACTTGGCAATGATTCCATCAATATGGGGGGACACTAGGAAATGGGTCTGATGGATATGTCAGTAAGGGGAAGTCTTACTTGGCAATGATTCTATCAATATGGGGGGACACTAGGAAATGGGTCTGATGGATATATCAGTAAGGGGAAGTCTTACTTGGCAATGATTCCATCAATATGGGGGGACACTAGGAAATGGGTCTGATGGATATGTCAGTAAGGGGAAGTCTTACTTGGCAATGATTCTATCAATATGGGGGGACACTAGGACATAGGTGTGGTCATGTCTTCCTACACCAACCATCTGACACTGCACAACAGCATCCATGAGGGGGACTGTGATCTGAAAGCAAGTGAATGCAGGGGATCAATAATCATGTCGGAGAAGCTAAGAAGAGGAGGGTGTCCTAGGATGTGTTGCAATACAAGTATACAGATATATTATTTATATAGCTTCCACAGTATTAACCATGTGCTTCACATAAAAAAACCTTATATGCATTAAGAATGGCCATCCGGTAGCTAAGAAACACAAGCTTCTAGTAAGCCCGCGTATGTCGAACAAGTCAAATTCAGGGCAGAGAACTCTCCAGTCTCAACTGGGAGTCAAGACAATTTTAGCAGAGGTTGGAGGCCCTATACACAGCTCTGCCAAAACACTGGGCTACCTGTGGTGATAGGCCCCATATGCTGATGGGCTAACACACCAGGCCACCTGCGGTGAGAGGCCCTAAATGCTGATACACTAACACACTGGGCTACCTGTGGTGAGAGGCCCCATATGCTGATACACTAACACATTGGGCTACCTGTGGTGAGAGGCCCCATATGCTGACACGCTAACACACTGGGCCGCCTGTGGTGGAGGCGCTATATGCTGATTGCTGATACACTAACTTACTGGGCTACCTGTGGTGAGAGGCCCCATATGCTGACGTGCTAACACAATGGGCTACCTGTGGTGATAGGCCCCATATGCTGATGGGCTAACACACTAGGACACCTGTAGTGAGAGGCCTATATGCTGACGTGCTAACACAATGGGCTACCTGTGGTGAGAGGCCCCATATGCTGACGTGCTAACACACTGGGCTACCTGTGGTGAGAGGCCCTATATGCTGACGTGCTAACACACTGGGCTACCTGTGGTGATAGGCCCCATATGCTGATGGGCTAACACACTAGGACACCTATGGTTCCCAATAGATTTTTTCCAGAAGGACAAACTGACACCCACCTAATATGGTCTTGTACACAGTAAGGTATATCTGTATGAATAGTGTTCAGAGGACTGTGCTTGGTACACAGGTGTAAAGCGGAGTATATATGTGGCTTGCATGCATCACACTTTCGTATATCACAATATTAATACAATATTACAATATTAAGGGGGAACACACTTTGCAAGGCTACAAGGCATGGTAGAGCATGCAGTATGAATGACACATGAAACTCACATATCCCAAGAGAAGGTCCAGCTTGTCCTGTGACTTGCTCCACACACACACGTTCAGGTACTTATCCTTCTTCTCCACATCAAAGATGATGGTCTCATTCCATGCTGGCTCCTGGCAACAAGGTATAGCTAATTAGCCTCTTGAATAGATGATGAGATAATGAGACTGTAATCTCAATTATTTACTCTTCATACCAAAAAAATGCTCTCTTTGCAATGGTACATTTATTATATGTTTTTTATTTGATGATGCATTGTAAATCCAGGTTCTATTGTTTAAAATGTTTCAATGTTGCGGACAGACACGCAGCTCCCTGTCAGATGGTGGTCATGTGACTGCCGAGACGCCATGGGTTTCACTTCAATGAAGATCAGCGAAGTAATTGGGATAGATTGGTAAGAACTGCATTTTAATTGACACTTATAGAATAGAATAGTGTTTATAACTGTTCAAGCATAGACTCGGGACTATCGGATTGTCTATCTATGTTGTTTTAACACTTGTTTATTGCTGATTGAAGATGAATTTACACAAACACAGGTGAACTTACATTGTATAAATTGTAATTAATTTGATTTCTATAATTATTTTATGTTTGCAGCGTCATGTAAATAAATACAGAGCCATCGATCCATTAAATATCATTGTTGTTTAGCGGCAACACACCTCTCATAGAGTATAGGGTACTTGGGAAAAGATGCCTATTTTGACAGATGGCTAAACATATTCCCACTCTACCTGTTATACACTGCTAGCAAGGGGCCACAAGGGCCTCCCCACCCAGTTTTTTCTAACATTATAAGAAGATAACAATCAAGGGTGTGGCTGTGCCTACAAGTATTTTTGAATTGAATCGTGCCTCCCCCACTCAGTATTTTGAGGGCTGTTTTGGCTAGGAAGTTTAAAAGCACTATTTGAACAATAGAGACGAATATTATCTCAGTTATATAAGCACTTGCTATTAGAAAGGTCAAACCTCCCCAAAATGGAGAAATGCAAGTTTACTGTTGTAACAGTCATATGACACTGCAGTATTCCCTACCAAGCTAGATGGGACCTCTCGTGTCTTCCTTGTTCCGGGCCTTTCACTGTATGTTGATGGTCTAATAAGAAAACTCATAGGTACTGCATCATCTTTTGATACACCAGTTTCTGAGAGTTTAGGGGTTGAGGGTTTTGACTCTGGACTGATAGACCTTGATCTTTCTGGAGCTTTGGAGACTTCTGGTTTTCCATCTGTTGCTACTGTTGATGATCTTATTGGCCTTTAATAGTAATAAAAAAACAAATTATGCCCTATACAGGAGCTACACAGGGAGTTAAATACAGTAGGAAAAATGTTAACGTAGCTATTGGATAGCAGAACAGGAAGGGGGGGGGGGCAATGAATTTGAGGGCCTGTCACTACAAAGTGGCCCCAATATTATTTCAAGCCTCCATACTAACCTTGTTGCTTCTGTGACATTTTTGGAAGTTTCTTTGGTTTCTATTGGTGATATTGTTGATAATGTGGAACTTCTTTGTTTTGTTGAACCTGGTAAAAAAACATGTTGTTTACTTATTATTCATCATCTAGTGCTGTGAAAGCAAAGATTCACTTGCCATTTGTCTTTTGCTTGGCTTGCATACCTTTTCCGGTTCTTTGCCTTAGTTCACGCCCTGTGTTGATATCAGAATGTTTGATCAATTCATCCATGATGATATCTACAAAGTCTTCATTAGGATTACTGTTTCCATTCTCTGAGGCAACAATGTTGCATTTCACCGATGTTCCATCTATTTTGTCTTTGGGTGGCATTTTAGAAGGAGGCCTCTGGATTGTTGCAGAAAACCTAAAATAAAGAACACCTCAAATCATCATATTGCACATTAATATCCAGCACACAGGCTCTTTAGCTTGTTTTAATCATATATTTAGCCAATGGTTGCCTAGTGGACAGTTGCCTAACTACTTGGTTGCCTAGTAACTGGATATAACAGCATCCTCCAACGAATTGACCCAGGTGAAGGTTTAATGGCAAAATGGTCTTATATATATATAAGACCAGAGTTGCCTAACTACTTGGTTGCCTAGTAACTGGATATAACAGCATCCTCCAACGAATTGACCCAGGTGAAGGTTTAATGGCAAAATGGTCTTATATATATATATATATATATATATATATATATATATATATATATATAAAATGCGTGAGTGCAGGCGTTCATATAACAGTGCTCAATACATAGGTGTAGAGCGGGATATATCTTGGTTTGTAGGCAAAAAAACATGCGAACTACCGTTTCATCTCTACAAGCCTGTTTTGTGGTTGTATATATATATGCATTCTGGACTATTCATTCATTTTTTGGACTATTAGTGCATTTTCTTGAATATTCATGTATTTTTCTAGACTATACATACATGAATATTCATCCATTTTTCTGGACTATTCATCAATTTTTTTTAATATTCATGTATTTTTTTGGACTATTGATCCATTTTTCAAGCTGGACTATTAATTCATTTTTCAAGCTGGACTATTAATTCATTTTTCAAGCTGGGCTTTCATCCATATTTTAAGCTGGGCTATTCATGCACTTACTCTGATAACCAAACCCTATTACTTGTCCATTATCATTTATTTAAAAAAATAATTTACTTGGCTTTGTTCTTGATCAGTTTAGCGGCCTGTTTCAGAGATTCTATCTTCTGCCCATCAACCGCGATAAGAACATCACCCTTATGCAGGCCTGCTAGGTCGGCAGGCGACTTAGGCGTGATCACATCAACCATAATGAATTTGTCCATTTCTGTATTCCCGTATTCCTTAATTAATGTCATGCCATAGGAGATACTGCTTGTTTCTCTAGTAACTTCAACCTAAAAAATGAAACATATATTTTTGTTAATTACTTGATGCCAAAAAACAACATATGGTAAATGGTCTCTGGGAACTTCCCAATATTTATCATAAGATGTTTCTAAATCTCAATTCTCTTAGAAATTTTCTCTCACTGGCTCTTAGAAGATCATATTACTTTGTAGTTCACTGTACACACAAAAATAGCTTATTCGTACATATTAGCTTTGTACCATTTTACACAAGCAAGCACTTGTTTCTGCTTAAATAAATTAAAACAGGATGAGTAACCTCATGTTGGCAATCTTGCGCCCTTACATAGAAAAGGAGCAAACTGCTGTCTGAACCTGGAGCATAAAAGACAGCAAATCCTCCCCCAATGGGTCACCTTACATACTAATAACATACCTCGTAGGATGTCCACAAAGCCCTACTGTTCTCAGCCAGCTGTTTCCATGGTAACACATCCACAGAAAGCGAACAGTATAGACTCAGACCTCCCTCGAACTCAGGCAATCTAGAGCACCCGACAACCTCCACAGCAAGCTTGCCGACAGTCAGAAGGCTATTGTGAAGGTGAATCTCCTGCTGTTCATCTTGGGGTTTGTTGGGGCGGAAGAAGGGTGCATAGCGAATCTTGTAGCTTGGTAGGGTGTGCTTCTTGTAAACTGATCGCCGCAGATGATTGACAATTAGAGAAGTAAGCTGAGGAATGGTCTTGCCTTCAAAATGGGATTCAGCTTCAAACTCAAGTTCAGGCTCCTAGAGTATACAATAAACAACAATAACAACAACAGATGAAACAAGTAAGTCGCATTACAATAGATACAATAGATACAACAATAAAGAAAGCTTCCCAGAATACTTAACAATAGACAGAAAAAATCAGGTAAAGTAGAAAGGGCTTGCCATTGAACCTTGGTGCTTTAAGTCAAGAATGTTCATGTAAAGTAGGATCCAGAAGTTACGGTAATGTGGAGGGGGGGGGGACAGTTCTGGAAAGAAAGATTAATTGTTGTTTTGGGAATTTCCAGGGGGGATAAGAGTTTTCCACCAACTTTATTCGTCTTGTAACTAAATAACTAAAAACAGCAATTTATAATTTCACATTTAGGGTTTACCTCATAAAAAGAAAACGACCAGTGAGTGCAGGGGCTCTGTTGGAACCGAATTCTGCCCTGGCCTTTGAGATACACCATCTTAACAGAAAAATATGCCGACTTATTAAAGAGAAGGTCCACTTGAATGGCAACATGGCAGCCTCCAGAATATTCCAGATCCAAAGCAATGTCAAGTTCATGGGGATTGCCATTGGGGCCTTTTGTTTCTATGTTCACCACAGATGCTCCTAAAAATTAAATATGGCAAAAATAAGCAAGGCGAAATTGTTTCCAGATACAATGAGAGGGGATTGATAAATATCCAGGGTCCTAGTAAGGAGTTTTTATTATATTGAACTTCAATTCCCATTACAGGGTTCAAATAATTTGTACACATGTAACACTTCCTACATTCGATTACTTAATCTAGTTCAATTACAAAAGGCCAAAGGCTAGATTCATCTCTGTGTCGTGTATAAGTGTAAATAGTTAACTAACCACAGAAAGGGCTGTTTGTTTTTGTTCTGTCTCGCAATTGATTATTGATTAAAAGCTCTAGACTGTAATTGGTTCTTTTGTATTTTCGTTTATTCTTAGTTACTTTGGAATGTTTTAGATAAAAGTCAGGGAGTGTGGAGTCGATCGAAGTGTAGACAAAGAGTAATTACTCAGAGTTTTCAGGAGGTTTTCTAAAGAGTTTTCCAGAGTTTTTTTAAGAGTTTTCAGGAGGACTTGGAGAGACATCAGACGTAAGTTATAAACGAATTTTAGTAATGATTTTACAATCTTTGTATATTTGTTATATAAGTTGATTTATCAAATCCCTTGTATTATAGTTCTTACCGTGGATCATACACAACTAATAAAATTGAATCAAACCCTGTTGCATGTAGTGAATCGCACTGGTTAAAACTGGCGAACTAAAGGGACCTCTACACCCCCGTTGTCAGCAGCGCCCCTGATAAAGGCAGACCCACTTTTTCTTACGAAACTCCTGCTAACTCACAGTGGTTCCAATGTTATCACACTTTGTCTCCAAGTTGTGTAGGGCTTATCAATTTCCTACATCTCCTCCCCTTATATTTGCAGAAATAATTAATTACATTGCTGCACATTTCAAACTATTAAAAAGAAAAAAAAAACATTATCCAAGGTTATTATAAAACACCCTTACCTTTGATGACTGGTAGAGAAGACCCAAGCGAGATGTCCTGTATTGTAATTTGCTCTATCACCCGCCCTGCGGTCTTATTGCGCATCAAATCTGATAACTCCATGTTGAGCCTTCTGAGGCAAAAGTTCTTGGCTGCCTCTGTGTCTCTCCATTCTTCCCAAATAAACAGGATCAAAAGATTTAGAAAGGAGAGTTCATTAGGACCTCCATTCTTCTTACATTCTGCAACCAACTTGAACAAGATAACAAGAGAGGAATGAGAAAATAATCAACATCATCTATGTACACGTCATTAAAAACCTGGAGGTAAAAGATAAATAAATAAATAATATACAGATTGTATTTAATGTAAAAGGTGACAAGCTAAAACAAATGACTGCAAATTTTGCACACAAATCCCCTGCCGGGGAAAATTAGTCCTAGCCAATTTTTCTTGCCGTACTGACAACAGAGATGTGAGGATGTCGCCGTGATTCGAGCACGATTAAGCGTGAGGAAGTGTGTTTTTGAGGACGGAGCATGAGGTATGTCGAAAATTAGTTTCCTACCTTTCCCTTCGTTCGTTTAAAATTTCTCATCGTGAATCTTGAAAAAGGCGCTTTAATACGGCCAAAAAACAGGCAAAAAGTATAAACACAACACTAGACTGCACACGTCTTTTCAACAAGTTGTTTTTTTATTTTTCACTATTTTTTTTTCGCCCTATGTTTACCGTAAAATCAATAGGTACATATAGAGCTTAGGCTACCTGTGATATAAGTTAATTCACTTAAAGCCACGATAGTCTGTCTTGCTTTGTTTACATTTAGACGAAAAATAATTCTCATTCGCGAAATTTTCTCCATACAAAAAATTAAAGATAAGAAAGATAGCGAACAAGATTTAATTTCTGCAAAAGAGCGAAAGCCGACTTTTACTTAAACACTTTCGATGTATGAGTTATGTTTGATGGCTTTTAGGAATTGAATCCATGAATCGGCCGGAATGATCAGTAAACAAGTCCTCAAATGACGGGTGTAAAACATAACCTCTGTTTATCTTAGACACATGGGGACACTATTGCTATTCCCAAAAGAAGCGATCATATAAATCAACCACCCATTTAACTTTTTGATCTTCCGTTTCAGAACCATAAAAGCTCAAACATGTGACCTGGAAAATCATTTGTGGCACCCTTTGTTCTGCAGACATAAAGGATTTTTTTTGCCTTCAAATGAAAGATGAAAGTGAACAGGATGGACAAGGTATCACTCAAAAGGCAATGCAAGTTGCTATAGTAAAGCAGTGTTTTATTTACAAGCCAAAGCTGTCAAAACAAAGACGGTTCCAGGACCGTTCGTGGTAGTACCGACCTACCTTTGGGTTCGCCACTTTTTCATGTTGAACAATTAATTTCGGGGCTTCCCTCTCTTTAGAACTCCACCATTTGTACAACAGAAAGGCTTGCACCAAAAGCACAGAAAAAGCACCAGTAAGAAATGCGAAAGTAAAGGCTATAATCATCTGAACAAGGACTGTGTTCAGCCCTCAAATCGACTTTTCTTCGGTGTCGGCCATTTGTTATGAAAGAGCAGGAAGGGAAGACTGGGGACTATGCTGTGTTTTCCACAGGCTACCCAATAAAATTACACTCTACATTCATACATTGTTTATGTAGCAAAGTGAATAAAGCCATGGACAAAAAGCCTTCACAAATTATGATAGTGTATGAATTCGTTTTCATTTATGTGAATGATACACTAAACATAAAAATAGCTTACTACCACAGGAAAAAAAAAAGAAAAACGACTCTTAACCCCCTTTAAACCTAAAGAAAACATTACTAATCTTCTCATTTCAATATAAAACTGGGACTATAAAACGAATCTCAACGGTTTATTTATGTCTATCGAGTTTTCACAGTTTGTTTAGTTTCCATCTCTCACGTTTACTCCAATAACGTTTCGCGGTGCAATTGTGGTGAAACACGATAACCAAGAGACCGAATCCACCTGACCTTATGGCGCCTATGGCTAGGTTGGCTGTCACGGTAACTTGGGAACCAGCAAGCTAAACATTTAAGTGTATTTTCAAACACGAGCCTTTCGTTCATACGAAATCCATTAGGAAACAGACGTATTTCGATATAAGGGTCTATTCCTCATTCAGTGGAACGCCTGATTGATGTAAGTATTCGACACTCAGAATTCATCGATATAATGTCTTATTAATTTATTTAAAATATTGGACGTTATAAGCATTGAATACTCTTACTTAAATTGTATGATTGCTTGTGTCATGCTACCTTGTAGGGGGGGGTACGTCACGAGTATTATTTGCGCCATACGGTTCGCTTAGAAACCCGCCATCACTAGAGTAAACGGAAACCTCAGAATCACACACGAATCCTAATTATTCTCTTGGTCATCCGTGTGATACATCGAACGAATAAAAAGCTTCCAACAGTGCGTGGAAATTTAAGACTAAACGCGCAAACTAAATACGGTCTATGTACCCCTTTTAAATAGCTATTTATTTTATTTGTCTAAACAGTCATTATAGCAGCCTCTTCTTTCTTTAAATGGGATATGGACAACGGGCATCACTTTACACTGACCTTTCTCCTTCAGCCTCTAGAAATAATAGTTATGGACTAGTGCCTGATGCGTCACGAATTCTATCGTGCGCGTCTGATAATCACGCTATTTATTGAGACCTTGCTTCTGCTCGGGGTTGGGGGGAAGGGGGGGGAGGGGGAAGTCAGGAAGGCGATGTTAAGTACTCAGAAAACAAAGCACAAAGTGTAAACTTTATTGCCGGGACTTATAAAGCCCAATTTAGACATTACGATCGTATGCGAGTTGCCCGCAACGCCTCTACATCTCGAGTCGTAGAGTTAAACAGCCTACGACTCCGTCACGACGCAACACCTCTATCACTCAAGTCGTAGAGTTAAACAGCCTACGACTCCGTCACGACGCAACACCTCTATCACTCAAGTCGTAGAGTTAAACAGCCTACGACTCCGTCACGACGCAACACCTCTATCACTCAAGTCGTAGAGTTAAACAGCCTACGACTCCGTCACGACGCAACACCTCTATCACTCAAGTCGTAGAGTTAAACAGCCTACGACTCCGTCACGACGCTAGACTACGAAAGTCGTAGAGTTAAGCAGCCTACGACTCCGTCACGACGCTAGACTACGAAAGTCGTAGAGTTAAACAGCCTACGACTCCGTCACGACGCTAGACTACGAAAGTCGTAGAGTTAAACAGCCTACGACTCTGTCACGACGCTAGACTACGAAAGTCGTAGAGTTAAACAGCCTACGACTCCGTCACGACGCTAGACTACGAAAGTCGTAGAGTTAAACAGCCTACGACTCCGTCACGACGCTAGACTACGAAAGTCGTAGAGTTAAACAGCCTACGACTCCGTCACGACGCTAGACTACGAAAGTCGTAGAGTTAAACAGCCTACGACTCCGTCACGACGCTAGACTACGAAAGTCGTAGAGTTAAACAGCCTACGACTCCGTCACGACGCTAGACTACGAAAGTCGTAGAGTTAAACAGCCTACGACTCCGTCACGACGCTAGACTACGAAAGTCGTAGAGTTAAACAGCCTACGACTCCGTCACGACGCTAGATTACGAAAGTCGTAGAGTTAAACAGCCTACGACTACGTGACGACGCTAGACTACAAAAGTCGTAGAGTTAAACAGCCTACGACTCCGTCACGACGCTAGACTTCGAAAGTCGTAGAGTTAAACAGCCTACGACTCGCTACGACGCAACACCTCTATCACTCAAGTCGTAGAGTTAAACAGCCTACGACTCGCTACGACGCAACACCTCTATCACTCAAGTCGTAGAGTTAAACAGCCTACGACTCCGTCACGACGCAACACCTCTATCACTCAAGTCGTAGAGTTAAACAGCCTACGACTCCGTCACGACGCTAGACTACGAAAGTCGTAGAGTGTAAATCAGCCTACGACTCCGTCACGACGCTAGACTACGAAAGTCGTAGAGTTAAACAGCCTACGACTCCGTCACGACGCTAGACTACGAAAGTCGTAGAGTTAAACAGCCTACGACTCCGTCACGACGCTAGACTACGAAAGTCGTAGAGTTAAACAGCCTACGACTCCGTCACGACGCTAGACTACGAAAGTCGTAGAGTTAAACAGCCTACGACTCGCTACGACGCAACACCTCTATCACTCAAGTCGTAGAGTTAAACAGCCTACGACTCCGTCACGACGCAACACCTCTATCACTCAAGTCGTAGAGTTAAACAGCCTACGACTCCGTCACGACGCTAGACTACGAAAGTCGTAGAGTGTACATCAGCCTACGACTCCGTCACGACGCTAGACTACGAAAGTCGTAGAGTTAAACAGCCTACGACTCGCTACGACGCAACACCTCTATCACTCAAGTCGTAGAGTTAAACAGCCTACGACTCCGTCACGACGCAACACCTGTATCACTCAAGTCGTAGAGTTAAACAGCCTACGACTCCGTCACGACGCTAGACTACGAAAGTCGTAGAGTTAAACAGCCTACGACTCCGTCACGACGCTAGACTACGAAAGCCGTAGAGTTAAACAGCCTACGACTCCGTCACGACGCTAGACTACGAAAGTCGTAGAGTGTAAATCAGCCTACGACTCCGTCACGACGCTAGACTACGAAAGTCGTAGAGTTAAACAGCCTACGACTCCGTCACGACGTTCGGCTACGGAAGTCGTAGTATGTAATTCAGGGCTAAGGATCGCGTCAACTAAATCGTGTTGTCTAAATCAGCCTTGATTATCTATTTCTCGCCGACTCTTTTCAGGTCTTCTAGGATCATCGTGTTGTCTAAATCAGCCTTAACATGATTATCTATTTCTCACTGACTCTTTCCAGGTCTTCTAGGATCGAGGAGCTGGCAAAACCTAAACCTAACAGGGCTTCTTGGATGACAAGCCATTGGTATGCGAAATAACCCCATCCATCCCCCCATCACACCCTCCCCACCCACCCTAGCCCTCCTCGTTCTTTAGGACTGGAGCATATGAAGAAAACGTTGTCGTTCTGAGGGACTGGTACCGAGGAATCTTAGTTTCTTTTCAGATACTTTCTCCATTGACCAAGGATGGTCACAGTCACTGTTTTTCTCTTTTGATTACAACTCATAAAGTTTACGAAGCACCTGCGGTACGGCAACCTAAAAATGACAAGAATCATGCAGTTTTTCCAAATAAGGAATATAGTAGTTTCCTTATATGGAAGTGACCGTGTTTGTCAAAAACGACAATTTTTGGCTACATTTTTTTGATATGCTAGTAGTCGCGTGGTTTTCGTAACGCTCCGGGTAATCCTGCAGTTCCTTGCAAAAAACCGGTAGATTAAATAAAATGTGGTTGATTTGTGAAGGTGATTAATATAATATTTGTATAATCTAGGCCAGTAGACTGGAGCAACCAGACGACCATTCGTCCCCTCCCACGAGAAACTCAGAAGAGTCGTACGAGTGAAAGACTTGTGCAGCTCGCCACACCGAAAAAGAACTTCCAACTAGAGCACCCAGAATGCTGTCAGAGGTAGGAAGACCGCATAGAACTGGGATACGGTCACGCAATGCCCTTACAGCTAGAGCACAATGAGTGCTGTCAAAGGTAGGAAGACCGCGCAGAACTCTGGGATACGGTCACGCAATGTGCTCTAGCTTGACCTTTTATCCTGCAAGATTGTGCACACTATACATTCTTAAACAAGGCACTTACACAGGTTTTGTTACGCTTTAAAACACATTGTGTGACAAGTGCTGACATTTGGGGGAGGGGGTACATGGCCTAAGATCTTTAATAAGGGTGTCACGCTGTCTTTTGCAAGTGACATGTTGCTGGCTGTGAACAAACAAACAAATGATAAGTGCTCTTGAAGATGAACTTGAAAATGCACTTCTCGTTAGATTAAAATATTGCTACGCATCTGACACTGTAGATAAGCAAATTGATACCAGCTTTGTAATACTGTTACAAAAATGTCTACCCTGCCTTAGAAGGGCAGTAACCTTAGCACCAGTCACTTGTGGTACATCAAGTAGTATATAGGGGTTTCCCTCGACATAAGCAGACTTAAGCAATTTGATTGGTGTTTTTGTCACCCAGAGACGAGTTCACGTATAGCTGTGGTCGCGGGAGCATGGTATGGCAAGTGACGTCACAAGCAAAGAAAGCAAAGCCAAGTCAGAGAATCATTCAGCTGTCGGAACCGCGAAAACGTGAGGATAAATGGCAGACAACCGATAGCTAATGAAACTTTTACAACGAGGCACCGGGCATGTGTAACTTTTGATATTTATGATCCAACAAGACTATGGAAATGTTTCATTGTGTTTTAAGAATTATAGTATAATTTCATGATGACCCATTGATGTGTCAATGACAAACATACATACAAACATTATTAAAATTTATTTTCCAAAGAATCACTTATCTTCTTTTTACATTCCCTGTTTGTGATTTAAACTTTGAGAACCATATATACAATAGAATAAACGAAATAATTATACAATAAAACGTTTTGAAATATCGAGCAAAAATAAATAATTCCCCTCTCTTCTACACTGTGTTAATAGATATCTTTTTATAAAGGACTCTTTCTACCAAATCTCTTCTATGCCGAGATTGCAGTAAAACTGACACAAAACTTTGTTGTCTGCCAGTAATACCCATACCGAAGTCAGTAGAACCTCGATATATTAATATTATTATTTAATTTCTTATATTTTTTTTCCGCTCTTGAAATAGTGACTGTTTACAACAATTATAGTTCTATCGACTATATCGAGCTTCCACTACCACGCTACTTAACGCTACCTCCCCAGGCCCGTAGCCAGGGGGGTTCGGTGGGTTCGGAAGAACCACCCCACTGGACTGGAAGGTCCGCTCTAATGAAGAAAAATTGAATACCACTGCAAGCTAGGGCGAGCTATCTAAGAGAAAGTGGTCCGCTAAATGGGTAAACGAACCCCCCCGCTCAAAATCCTGGCTACGGGCCTGTTCCCATCCTCTTAATTAACACATTTGTCACACAACTGACTCCCTGGACGACAATAAGCGTGACTTGTAACGCGTGGCATCTATTTCATCGAATTCTATTGATCCGCGCCCGGTATCTTCCTTCATATCGTCGTCCATTCCAATCCCACTTTCCTTTCCCGCCGAACTGTCACTGCTAGTACTTCTCGTTTTATCCTCATCAAACACGTGATCATGCACGTGATTGTACACGTGGTTATTCAGAGGCGTCCGAAGGTCATCATAGGTCTCGGAGTAAGGCGAGTCGTTTATGCTGGCCCTTCTGGTTTTGCCTTTATTTATCACGTGACCAGGCACGTGATTACTCACGTGGTTTCTTAGGGGCGTCCGAGGATCATCACAGGGCTGACAGTAGGCTGACTCGTCGCCGGAATCTTGCGTGTCTTCTAGGAAGGGGGGTGGTATTGGGGGAAGCGGGGCCTCGAGAATGCTATACCTGGAATATCATTTTAGTCAGTTTTAGATGGCTAGTAAACGAAGTGTGGTACTGATTTCTCAGACTTTGAGCGCGGGTAAAAAGCGACTGGCATTTTTCGCGATCCATCAATGTTTCTTTTTGTAGAATTATATTATCGCTAAACTTTGAATTGCTTTAAAATAATTTTTACATAAGGTAATTCAACACCCAAGCCCCCCAACCTACTGACTCCCCGCTCCTTTTGAATCTGAAAGCCCCTCCCCCGTTTCCAGCTGTGCTGACATTGCGGCTACAGTGAAAACAAAAGACCTCACCCATCTCCCCTCCCCCCTCCTCCCGTTCTAGCTTCCCATAGCAACCGACTACCCTCTCACCTATTGGAGTCGTCAGTTGTTTCTTTTGGTTCCCGCCTTTTTTCAGGACCGCTGAACATATCATCGGGTTCAAGGTAATTCTTCGGACCTTCATTTTCTACGAATACACTTATATAAGCATCCGCATCGTCTGTGTCGGTCTCCTATCGCAATAAAACGGACAAATTGTGTTTATTCGAGGTACCGCTCTAGTTCCTTTCTTTTCCAAGCTTCGTCGTCCTAGCAGGGGTTAGTGACAGTGTCACGGATAAAATGGAAAAAAAAATGCAAGGAAGATATAAAAGATTAGTTCCAATTCTGAAACTGATCATCGATGACATAATATTGACATTTGACATGTGGTTTGAAAACTGTTCAGCAAAAATAATACCAAGAAATGGTTGTCCTTCCATCCTAAGCGTCCTACATACCGTAACCATCTTCTTTTCTAGAATTCTCTCGATTCTTCGCACCAGCTCAGCGAAGGTGGGCCTGCGATCCTGCTCAAGCGACCAGCAGTCGCACATAATAGCGTAGATTTCCGGAGGACAGTCACGTGGTTGAGCCATGCGTTTGCCTTCATTGATGTAGTCTAATAACTGCTCCAGAGGCACCCCGGGATATGGGCTACCACCAAGGGTCAGGATTTCCCACAATACAACACCAAAGGCCCAGCTATAACAAATAGAGGCCCAGCTATTTAACAAATAGATCTCATTTGATCGTGCGTCTGTCCTCTACTAGATGTATAGACAGGCGCACACACAGGGGGGTGCACAGGGTGCGCGCCTCCCCCCTTGGCGGGCAAAAAAGGGGGCCATTTCTTATTAAGGGATCTTCAACCTATGACTGACAGTGCTGAATAACGTATGCGCATGCGCGTGTTCTGGCGAAAACAAACACAATCGTATTGTTGACTCGTTCGAGTGAAGGTACGAAAGGCTGACTTCAGTCGCTGTTTTGACTAACTGTACAGTATTAAAACCATACTGTACAAAAGATGACAGATTTGTTTGATAATAAGGTAGTCATTAAGAAAATTATAGCCTTAGGTTTGGTCTAGTTTTCTTAGCATTCGTCGAAATATGACAGTTCGCCGGGTAAAACGCCACCATTTTAAAACAAAAAGGCTGGTTTAACCGCGCGGAACTGGAACTAGTCTTGCGTTTTTCAGCACTGTCCCTATGACTATGATCTTCAACCAATGACCTATGACTGCGCACACCCCTTAGCCAATCCTGAGTACTCGTTCGTATAGATGATGTCACAGCGAGTCATGAACAAAAAAGTACACAGCGAGAAGTACCGAGCGTACCAAGCGGTGGACACATGGTGGCGTGCGCAACTTAAAACCTCTCTTGAATGGAAAACAATTGTGTCCTTTCTCTTTATGCGTAATACCTTTGTTTGTACCCCACCCTCTATCTCACTTACAAAATGGCTTCGCCCTTTCCAACATATGACTCAGCAAGTCTTACTTACACATCGGTCTTGCTGGAGTACTCGCGATCAAAGAGAGCTTCCGGTGCCATCCACTTGACGGGGAGTAGCCCAGCTCCCTTTTTGACGTACAAGTCCGTCTTGTAGATATCGCGCGCGAGGCCAAAGTCGCCAATCTTGAGCGCGTATCCCTCGTCCACTAGAACATTACGCGCCGCCAAATCCCGGTGTATACACTACAAAAAGTAGTATAAAGGATTTATCTTAATATGTGCCTTATAAAAAAAGGCCATAAAATGAATCATGGCTTCAGTTGAAAGTCTTGGGCTTGTTTCAAAGCCTATTCCATTCGTGGGGAGGATGGGGCGTAATTTTCAAGTTTTAATTACTTTAAGTCCAATCTTCTGGCTAAAAGGAGACGAGTGGTCTTCCAGTATCGATGACACGTCTTCTCTTAATGATTACAAAGAGAGGAAGGTAAAAGGAATTCGTAAAATAGATTGTAAATTCTTATTTTAAAAGTGATGACTACAATAAGCGTCTTGATGGCCGAGTGGTTTATGGCGCCAGTCTCAAGGTTTAAGTTTATGAACTTTAGCTTAGAGGGTTCTAATAAGTTATGAGTTCTGGGTTGTCTTCCCTACTATAGCTAGTGGAGATCCTAGCGTCACGTTTCCCCACTACAACCGGCATTAAAGGAATGCAAACCTTTTTGGACGCCAGAAAATCCATTCCTTGTGCAATTTGGTAAGCATCCACCACCTGGTCTGCTAGCGTGAACTCTGTCTTAGGATTAAACGTCGTTTTCTTCCATGTGGGTTCGTAGATGTCTCTGCGCGTGCGCAGGAATTGAAGCAGATTGCCGTGTTTGGCGTACTCCAAAATCAACATGAGGTTTTCACCCCGAGTGCATGCGCCAAGGAGGTTGATAATGTTCTTGTGCTCACCCAGATGAATCATGATCTTCAGCTCTGATGCTAGATCTTTGTAGTCACTTTCTGAGGCGTTTTCTGGAAAAGAAAGCATCGAAAGAAAAAACATAAGAGATCACTCAATTCTTTCCAAACGTGAAAAAATGTGAACATCAAAACATCTTGGTCTTGTTAATCACGGTAGCGTGCTTCGCACTGTAGGAAGGGACCACGACGACGGCAACAGCATTAAGAACCGCGCGAGAGCTCACGAAAAGGCGTTGTCATCTACTACGACAAATTTAGAACGAAATTTTCCTATTTTCACGAAAGCCAGCATTTTCTTATTTTCACGAGCGCCGCCACGGACGCCGTTCTTAATGTCGTCGCCGTCGTCCATAAGACATGCACGTCTGTATAAACCTGGAAATTACACAAGCGAAGAGGCGCCTTCTGCAGAACACACCTTTGAGCATCTTGACGGCGACAGTAGTCCTGCTGTACTGATTTCCATGCGAATCCGCAAACAGTCGACTGGAACTCAACCGGCGTCGAATACGCGATCTGCGCTTGTACGCCTCCGATGTCTTGTCCCGCGCAGAGAGGGAGAGAATACCTATCGCCTCGGCTTTGATGACCTGACCGAATGCACCGGAACCCAGCACTTCTTGTAGAATGAGCCGCTTTTCGGGGAACTCCCAGTCGGCGTCATATGGAAGGTCGTTACACTGCTCCAGAAGGGTGCGTTCTGGGTCAATCTAAGGAGGCAGTAGTCGGTTTTTACTCGTACCGTTTGACAGTTCTACAATGAGAAGCCTGGGTAGCACAGTGATCTGTGCACTAGAGGTCACACAAGGTATTCATGTAAATCGGCCAATAAGACTTGCCTTAACAGATCACGTGACTTTTTGGGTGGCAAACTCGCTCGCGCTCCGGCTTTTAGCGGCAAAATAACAACAACAAAAAGCAACTTATTCAGCGCTTATAAATCAGCCAGAAGGTTTATTTCTTTGTCAGATATGGCTTATATTCATTGTAATATTTTTTTCGTGGCTCTATGACGTGACGGGCGCAGCCATTTATATGTTTATTTTGGCTTGAATTTGCCACTCAAAGGTGGGAGTACAAATCCTCTTAGCGGCGTAGCCAGGATTTTTAACAGGAGGGGCCCAAAAGAGATTTTCAAGGCATTTTCTCCGTGTTTTAGATAATGTATCATACATTTACTGTATTTTGGCTGCTAGAAGGGGGGCCCTAGGCCACCCCCTGGCTACGCCCCTGCGCCTATTCAAGCGAATCACTGCGACATTTTCATCAAATGTTATCAATATAACATCGTAGCTTTTGTTAAATGCTCAAGCGTTAATAATTGCAAATAAGTGGGTGAAATATAACTTGTCGCTGTCGTGTACCTTATAATCTGGGTGGGCCTGTCTCAGGTACTTGACTGTTTTGTACTCTTCGATGATGCTCTTGCTTCGCATGTGGAACAATACACAGACGAGCAGTAGTAGGATCAACAGGAAGCCCATGCCGCCTCCTATACTTGCCCCCAGGACCAGGACAAGCCTTTCCGCCGACGGGGGCTCGGCAGATTCAAGCTCTAAAAGCGTAGAAAGCAGTTGTGGAGCAAAATATTATTAATAGAACACAACCAAATCAAGCTTGTATAGAGTTCTACAATGAAGAAAAAAAAAGGAAATATAGGACATCAGAATACAATGGGGAGCTCTACAAACACAGACCCGTATCTGTATCAACAATTAATCTTTCTATCAAATGATATTATTGGATACTTCGAAGGTCCACCTATTCTACAGACGCGAATGTGTTCTACCCGGTCAGGGCAACAAGAAGGCATAGATTATGTTTCCTTAGAGAAAAAAGAAATTTGCATACCTGTTATGCTTAGGTAGACGGCATCGGAGCCACGAGAATTCGTCGCCACACAAGAATAATTGCCAAAATCCTCCTCTCGCATCTCATCAATAAGCAATCTTCCTTCCTTGACTCTAGTCTGTAAGGATACTGACCCATTCATTTCGATTTTGTACCACTGGATTACGGGAGCTGGGTTCCCTTGTGAAACGCAGGTTTGGTTCAACGTAGTTCCACGGTAGAGTCGGAGTATTTGGCTCTTTGGTGTGGAGATCCTTGGTGAGACTAAAGACGAATAGTACGCGGTGAGCTCGGGGCGGATCTAGGACTAGGGCTTGGGTTATTCTCTAGGGTCGTAGCATTAATTAGAGGGAGTGTAGCACGTAAAAACGAGAAAGTGACTCTCTTTAAGTGTCTCTCGAGAAAGTGACTCTCTTTAACAAGTGAACTTTAAAAAAACACGTCCTTTATGTCGAAGTCGCCCTGCAGTTCATTACCGATGAAATTTAGCTGAGGTAAACCGGTTATGTCATGCTTATGAGTCCTAATAAGGACAAAACAGCTGTCCATGTGGTTGCCGAAATGCACGGGTAATAGACTGTGCTAGCGTCCCGTCTTGGCCCGGCTGGTGCCAATGTGTGTAAAGGTAATGTTATTTGAATGTTCCTTTTAATAGCACTTCTTTTGTGTGGGTGTTGGGGGTTGGGTTGGGAGGGGAAGAGGGCACCACCCCCACGACCTTTCCACAAGTTCCGCCACTAAGAGCGATCAAGTGAGTAACAGTAGGGTGAGCGTAGGTGTGGCAAAGCGAATGAGTTGAGGTAACGTTAGGTCAGGTGTAGTAAGGCGAGTTTTAAGGTGAGATGGGATCAAGTACGTCGAGGCTAGGTGAGCTGGGGGGGGGGGGGGGGGTGATTCGGGGGCTATGGCTAGCTATGGCGAGTGTAGCAAACCTAAGGCAAAGAAATGATATGGTAAGGCAGTGCCGTAGCAGGCCTTGAAATATTGGAGGGGCACAATACAGAAACATTAAAAAAAAATTGGGCCACGTCCCTAGTGGTCATTTCCTTATAATTTCTGAAAATGTTGGGCCACGCCCCTAGTGGTCATTTCCTTATAATTTCTGAAAATATTGGGCCACGCCCCTAGTGGTCATTTCCTTATAATTTCTGAAAATATTGGGGGGGATGTGCTTTCAGTACCCCACCCACCATGTGAGGTATGGTAGATAAGATCAGCGGAACCTTTACATTAGCACTAACCGAGAATATCCAGGTAAGCAGAGCGTTGATCGGTGCCCTTGTGGTTCTCCGCAGTGCAAGTCAGCCAGCCCGAGTGCGCCTCATGCAGCGCGTCACATATAACCAGGGTATCCCCGCCACGCCCTCGTAAGAGGTAGTACCCCCTTAGGCTGTTACGGCACGTTCTCTGCTCAGTGATGGCGTTAAGCTTCAGTGACCCCGCCCACCACGTGACAGTCGCCTCAGGATGCGCGTTCACCAAACACGTGATCAAAACGTTGGTTTTGTTTCGGCGATTCGCAAGGACGGTGATGTTATTGAAGCTGGTGATGCGAGGAGGGTAGACGGCTGAAGACAACAATATAATACTTTGAGTGATAAATACGAATAAAAACAGGCTCAGAAATCCAAAAGGATGATGTCGCTTGGTTACGAAAATTGTAAGTTTACGCAAATAACATATAAGTGTTATGAAACTATTTGTTGGTATGTTTTTTAAAAAGCGGCATTGTCAGCAGTTTACGGAGATAATCTATTAGAATCTTCGCTATTTAACTGGCAATCTCGTCTAAATTATCAGTCATATCCTCAAAGAAACTTCCAATAGACACACAGCTTTTACAATTTTGAAATATTTTTCGCATTATCCGTTAAAAATCATCGGAGATTATTACGATTATTATAATCGACCGGAAGTACACTGGCGACATTGCCGCCTTAATTGCCCAACCCAGCGGTCATCTTACCATGCACAGTAACACTACTCGTAATGTTCATCTTACCATGCACAGTAACACTACCCGTAATGTTCATCTTACCATGCACAGTAACACTACTCGTAATGTTCATCTTACCATGCACAGTAAGACTACTCGTGATGTTCATCTTACCATGCACAGTAACACTACTTGTAATGTTCATCTTACCATGCACAGTCACACTGCTCGTGATATTCATCTTAAGCCGCGCTTCTATCATCTGATCCGCGTGACATGAGTAAACACCAGAGTCATTCACAGTCGCGTTAGCGACGCTCAGTGACACCTCCTGGCTCAGAGCATTACTCAATACAAAATCAATGCTGATCCGGGGGTCCTCGGTCGGCGTCAGCGTAACGCCGTCTCGTCTCCAGCTCGTGAAATTCCCCAGGAAGATGTTGCAGCGAAGGGAGAAAGTCTGACCCTCGTCAACGTCAGGCAGAGATTTTATGGAGATGGAGGGCTTTTTGTTTTCTGAATGAGAATAGGAAAATGAATGGAAAAGTGAAACCTTTTGCATTCTAACATATTTTATAGCCGTAACTAGAAAACATTGTCGGGGGAAAGGCAGTATTAAAAATTTTAGCATTCCCTGCCCCACTCGGATACCCATTTTGCTCAAGCCATCCCCCCTTACCATTTGTCTAATATAACATATCTTGTAACGTTTATCTAACATATTGTCTAATTTGTCAAATAAAACATATCTTCCGACCTTAGTCTTTCTCCATATCTTCTCCTCAGGCGGCAAAATGTGGATATATACAGGGAATGAGTGACTCCCTCCCTTTAAACGCACATTTTATGCATATAATTCATATACCTGAACATCTCCCTACCCCTAAAGGGGCTCCTGCGCCTCATCACATTTCAATTCGGCCCAGTTTTCTTCCTAATGGCCGAGCAACAGGTACACATTACATGCTTTACCAAAGCACCATTTTCTTACTTGATCTCTGTAAGTGTATCACATGGGAATCTGAGCCCAAGTTATTGCCAGCCTGGCAGCGGTAGAATTCAGAGAAAACACTCGCAGATACTGTAAGATTACTCTGAAGGGTGGGGTCCGGAGATGGCGGACTTTGTCGGGTTGACCCTGGCATTAGTGCCTGCCACTTTTCGAGTGGTTTGCATTTCTGGGCGTCTTGGCCGCATACGGCCAGCTGATTGGTCCAGGTGAAACGAGGCAAAGGGTACCCAGATAGAATGGTGCAGGTCAGAGTGGGCGTGGTATCGGATTGGACCACTATTGAGCCTATTCTCTTATCCAGGACTGGGGGAACTGTAGAAATACGATTGCAATTCTTAGAGTTAGCGGCACGTCTTGTGAAGCAATATCTATGCAATCATTTCCTTGACCAACATTCGTTTGTTACGCTTTCAGGTGTAATATAAGGTACCGGGGCAATATAAGGTACCGGGCTAAGCGAAAAAAGGCAGAAATAGAGGAGCCTGAGAACGAGCTGAAAAGACTTACCTAAGAATACTGCCCTGACGGACCTCGTTGATGGCAACACAGCGACCCCATTAGTCGCCTGACACGTGTACACTCCGGCGTCATCCGGGAACTTAACATCATTCACTCTCAAGCACTCATTGACGTCATGAACCCCTGCCTTGTGCTTTTCGTACACGCGCCTGTGTTTGCAGTTCCACAGGCAGTTATCTGTAAGCAATTCTTTGCCGTCTTTGAACCAGCGAATTTCAGGCAGTGGGAAACCTGTGGCTGCGCAGTGAAAGTCCTGAGATGTGTCTGGGGCGAGCACTATTTCGTCGTCCGTTGTGAAGTGTGATATGGTGGCTGGTACTGGATCTAGAATATAAATTGGTTGAGATATTGCAATATGATGAGTTTTGGAAGTTGGAAAGGTAAAAACAAGGTGGACAAAAAGGAAAAGTTTATTTATTATCCCGTAGGGGGCGAGAAGAGTTTGATAAAAGTAAAGGCTTAATTGCCCCCACTCCTTGAGGATGAACAAAAATTTCCATGACCCCACCCTTACGCTTTCCCTATATTTTCGTCCCCCCCACCTCCCCTCCAGAAAACTAAATAAAGAAGGAGTAAAGTGAGGAACCGCAACGACAACAACAAAGGAACGCGTCAAAGAGATTAGCTGCAAGCTGGTCAGCAAGTGGAGGGGAAGAAATTGGCTAAAAAACATTACTTCAGAAAAAGAGACGCTCAATTTCATCTGCCACAATTGCTCACCTAGGATGTGCACGTATGTTCCTTGCTCCTTCTTGTAATCTTTTGGAACCGACAACTTAGCGACGCACTTGAAATAAGTTTGATTCATTGCAGGCGCATTCTTGAACATAAGAACCAGTGCATTCTTTTTGGCGAATGTATGGTCAGCGGGAATCCTTACAAATGCGCTTCCTATGCTTTTCTGCCATTCGATGTTGAGTGTCGAGACTCCGGCGGATGTGACTTCGCATGTTATGTTGAACGATTCGCCAGAGCGTTTGACGAGATTGTAACGATCTAGATTCACCTTAAGTTGGACTGTAACAGATAATACAATAGAGCTGTATCAGGCCTCGGAATATTGTGTATGTTGGGGGAGGGTGGGGGGGGGGGGGGGGGGGGAGAGGAACAATACAGAAACATAAGAAAATATTGGGGGCACAGTCACGCCCCTACTATTAATTTCTTAATTATTTAACACAAAGATTTTTGGAAAAATACTTGCTATGGCCCGGTACGAAACTGAAAAGAACATAACGGTGTCTGGGGTGTAGTGTCCCCTAGGCATTGGCCAAGAGGGGGGGGGGGGGGGGGAGAAATCAATCGAAAAAGGGTAATAAATGGAATAATAATTTGAAATATCAAGAGTACACCTTGAATTTGCAGCGAGACAACAGGAAGAGAACGACAGGTTCAACTCTTTTTCGGAAACCATATCAGTGGACATGAACGAGTTACTTATAGACAAAAAAATATAGAATGCAGACTAAAACGGGAATCAAGGAAGTTAAGATAGAAATGCTGAGAAAAATCGATAATATGAAGGAATAGATTTAATTGAAAAACATCATCTTCCAAATACTACAAAAGCTTCGAAATCAGGCGATGGAAATCGGTGCTTTCTCACAGTTTGTGCTTCTGGCAAAATCGGGTGGTACAGCCTTGATTGACTCGATTGTGGATAGCATTAGACCTACCTCCCACTAACAGATGCAGGAACGTCATCCACTGAATAACTTGTCCTTGGCTGTTTGTAGATTTACATACATAGTTGTGTAAGCCAGGGGGCATGCCGTTGAAATTCTTAAAGGTGAATACAGATCCATTTTGTGATATTCGGGCTGGATTGAAAGCATCACGTCCCCTGTAAAGTAGTGTTGCCACGGAGGTCGGGTCAGTTGTTCTACAGTCGAATACCAAGTTGGGCGGGAGGTCCCGATATTTTCTTATAACTCGGGGAGGGGTGTTCACAAATGAATAACCTGGAAAATAAAGAAAATTACTGTAAAAGTTATCAGGTGCATAACCAGGATTTGCTGAGGTTGCGCAGTAGGTTTCGTATGGAAAAGGATAGTATTTGGCGATCCTTCAAAAGAAAGGGCCCCCTTTGGCGGCCAAGGGGATGCGCACGCAACCGCGTAAACCCTGTGTACATTCCTGAATGTGTTTGTCAGATTCCGGAAGTCTATCCAAAAATACCTTTGGTTTCATTCGATAGTTTTTGCCTACTCAAACCGTCCCTTTTTATCGCTGAATGTGATTCGATGAAACAGTGACGATTCCGCTCACATCTCTGTGAATTCACAAGCAACTTTTCAGTATTTAGATTTTACTCCTTTGCGTTTCCATTGGGAAATAGATGCGAGCGACTGGTATTATAGCAAAGAAGGATTCGCGTTGAGTCTGCGTGTAATTAGGGCCTTATCATCAACTCTTAAGAGTAAGACAGTGTAAGTTACAGTCTAACACACTGTGATACCAACTGGGATGAGTACGCAAAAAAAAAAATAAATAAACAACACTAATAATAACAAATACTATAAAATAGATAGTAACACCAATAGAAAAAAATCTAACAGCACCACAAAGCACAACAATCCCTTACATCATGCCTTTAAAATGAAACATTAGAGCCTGAAACTCCCCTGAAACTGGTGCGTGCACGATATATATGTGATGTTATAATATATATGTGATGTTATAATATATATGTGATGTTATAATATATATGTGATGTTATAATATATATGTGATGTTATAATATATATGTGATGTTATATAATGCTAAATTTGGGCCTCGGGGTTTCTAGCGATTTAAGAGCGTATCTTAGCAGCTATCTGTGAAGCAATCAACGGTGGTCATATAACTTATGAATAATCTCATAGATCTTGCATTAGTACCGCGCTAAAAGCCTAAAGTAGCGAGTTAGAAATCGCATCTATCTCCTTGAATTGAGCCCAACGCCCCCATAAAGGAAGTCAGGAAACCGTAACTAAGTTTATCTGATAGAATTATTTATACACAAGGGCGTATTTGGTGTTTAGTGGGTCGCCGGAAAACATTGCAAAAATATTCCATGCTTTATCTGTCTCGCCTGCCAACTAAGAATTCAAGAACGGTCCGGAGCGAGCGACGAGACGGGAGGACAATTGAATTTATCAGTACCAAAAATCTTATATTCTAAAGTAAAGAGCAATTAAGAAGTTAATACTAAAGTGATTTACTTACCAGAAATAAACGGCAAACAGTGAACCAGGATAAAGCCACATACCAACACATAACGTTGAGTTCGCCTGTTGTGTTTCGCCATTATACCCAAATCCTTCAGCTCCCTCTGTATATCTCTTACCGAGTTGCCTTTCAGCTTTAATTACTGTCGCATTATCTAAGAAATCGCTCAGTCGTACATTGAGAATGGCCCACAAACTCCAACAGAAGTCCTTTTGACAGTATCCCACCATAAAAAACAGCTGAAGCGGACCAATCGCATACAGGGTCAGAGAAAATAATAAAGTGAAATTGTGTTTGAGAGGGCAACGTAAATTACAACCACAGCAAGACAGGAAGTGAAATTGTCAGCCAATCAGAGCTCGTCATCCAACCCTCCTTCCTGTATAACGAAGAAAGCAATAAACCCCAAATTTTTGCCATTCTTTTAGAATTGGTATCCAAGGTTTAGTTGGATACGTGACACTGCAACAAATAATTTTGTAAAATCGATTACAAGAAATTAGCACGGAAGATGAGGTCTGATTTTTCTTGTGGTATTAACGTTTTATTGGATAATTTTTGCGGTGCGTGGAATCGTGTTAGTTGAATAAGTTATGGTAAGCTTAGGATAAAACCTCTTGCGATTGTTGGTTAGCACTTGAAACCGCAATGATACAAGGGATATACGGTTTGATCACGTTGGAATCACAACTACGAAAAGAACGTAGCTACAGAAGATGCTCCTAACAATCCCTTTTCCGCACTCGACTCGACTTGATTTTTTTTAATGTAAACGTCATCTTCTCTGATCTAGGCAAGGCGGTTATTTCCGATAAATGTTTACCTTTTCACGAAGTTGAGTAAACTCGACAAAGGGCTAGGAAATCCGGGCAAAACATCAAAAGCCATCTATTTTCAGCGAACTTGTAGCGCGAAGCGCGTGATATTGGTTAAGCGGATTTGAACTCTTTACAAGCTTTTTGGTTATTATGGCATTTGCAATAATATTTTGTGCATTTGCGGGTACAATGATCTGTCTCTTTCATTGTTCAGCAAATTTTTGACGTTAGGTTAGGCTGACGCAATTTTCTGAAGCGTGGGGAGTTCCATTTCACATGCTTATATTTCGCGCGAAATATGCCTTGCGCAATACATAACCAAATCTAAAAAAAATGCTGCGGACAAACACATTCTGGCTTGCTAAAGAGAAAAAAAGGAAGACTGGATCCATAATAAAACGTTTTTTAGGGTTCGCTTGCAATCATTTACTAACATTTCTACAAAATAGAGCTGTAAACATGCAACGCTAATGAATGCCCATCCGTACGTGTACACATAAGCGAAAATACCATCAACAGATAGATGAGGTGGACTTGTTTTTGGCCTTTGGCTAAAAGAAAAACTCTTATCTTACCAGATGGCTTATTAAAAATCAACCAGCGGGCAACTTTTTGAATATCCGGTAGGAGAACACGTATTATTGCGTACACCCTCCTCTAGGGTCAATGTCACGAAGTGATGTCATCAACTTCAAGCCTTATCAGGATCCCTGTGGAGTCCATGTGGATAGCACTACGTAACCTCAGACTGTTAGAAGTCTTCTACAGTTCTATGATTCTAATTTTTTACCTCTGTGACAAGGCAGGGCTGTAGCAGGATGTACACTGGGGGCACGTGCCCCCCACCCAATATTTTGAAAAATGATAAGGAATTGACCAGTAGGGGCGTGGCTGTGCCCCCCAATGTTTAATGTTTCTGTATAGCCCCGTCTCCCAATAATTCGAGGCTTGCCACGGGTATGCAAGGGGTAACTTCTTGCGATTTTCGTGAAGAAAAGCAATATTTTAGAATGTGTCTCGTTATTCACCACGTTATTATTCATTCACGCGTAAATTAAATACGCAACCAATGATGCAGTTAGAAAAAAAAGAAGAAGGAAAGCACGTAAACGGGCACTAGAACATGTGGTATTGCCGAATGGAAAATGTCGACATGCAGAAATCAGGAAATGAAGCCAGTATGGATTTGCTGCGCCGGAGAGCGGTTAGATTTCCCGAATAACACAAGAATATTCACAGCATACCCTACATTAGTAGTTTACTCGGATGCTCGTTCAAAAAAGTACATCTCACCCGACTAACGATAGTACAACTATCTCATTTTTTTATCTTTATTTTTTTATACGAACGTCCAGCCTGAGATTTCAACAAATTCTAAGAACATACTAAGAACATGCTAAGGCTCAGGTAGCAGAAAAATAATTTTGCTAGTGTGATGCGTTCTAAAATGTAGAATCAAATTGTGTTTTTAATCGTTTAAAATGTTTATGTAATTATCTACTTCTCAACTTCATTGAGTATTATATTTAGAAAAAAATTCTTATATTAGGAATATCGAGACCTGCCTAAAATGCACAGCTACAAGATTTGCGGGAATCGTGTATTGGTGCCCCCCCTTTCTTGTCTCCTTTGCTGGGACACAACCCCGTCCCCTCCCCCGGACACTCCTTCCGTTCAATCTACTTGGTGTGATCCGATTGGCTGAAGTTTTTCAACTCACTCACCTGATTGGCCCCGAAGCCCCTAGGAGCCCCAAACCCCAACCCCATATTGGTACACCCCGACCGTGAGTCCTTAAAAGCTTTGGGTAGCTTGGGTACTAGGGCTTCGATTGATGATTCCTTGCTCAGTAAAGCCGGTATTTCGACCTTTCTAGTTCGGGTTCCACGCACATTAAACGTCTGGGACCTGAATCAAGGTAAGCAATGTGCTTTGTACTCCTTTTCATTGTTTTTAGGTATTTAATTTTTGCTAAGATTCACTGCATTTTATATACTTTGGAAGAGGGACCGGAAATCTTCGATTGAATTCTGCGAGGGATTTCTCAGTGTTCCCATGTGACCGCTAAAATAGTGCTTTCTAGGTTTAAAGTATGTTCGATTCCTCTCAAAATGACCTCTCATTAGCCAAGGTTATGTTTCAAGCTTTTGCTTCGAAATTCCCGGGAGTGGAACTGAACAGTTAGCACTGTAAGTTACATGTATTTTTGATTTGCTGAAACAAAAGATGGACATTTTGTGATTACCGATGGTAAAACAAACCCCCCCATTACCTCGAAGAGAAGTTCCAACAGTAAAATGAGTCTCTAATGTGAATAATAATTTTATTCCGTTGTTATATCAAAATATTGGAGAATTTTTCCTTCACTGTTATGAAGCCGCTAATTTTGAGAACTGTTTTAATTAACTATAAACCATCTACACGTGCTACAAAATAAAACTTTATTTTATTTGCTCATTTCTTTGTTAGGATTTGCAGGAATTGTTAAACCATTTGGGTGCTTAATTTATTTTATTGGTTTATTAGTTAGCATCTATTAGCAACATGTAAGTACACATGTACTGACAGCGAAATCAGCATAATCAAATCAAAACGAAACAACAACAATGACTTTATGTGAAGTTATCATACTATAATATCCCTGCTTACAAACACTTTTGTTTGCAGACAGTTCCACTACTGTAATAAACATTCAGGGCATTCACTTTTAGAAAGGTGAACATTGCTTTGCCCAAAGCACTTCATGGCATTATTAGTTCATTTGTGGAGGGAAGAATAGACTTATTGGGAGGGCACTGCTGAAAAACATTTTATCGTTTTTTTTTAAGAAAATGCTAAATGAAACATTATTTAATCAAGAACTCTTTCTCTTCCTTGTGCTCATTTGATAACCTCCACCCTTGAAAACAGTGATGGGATTTTCAATAAATGTCATTTTTTTAAGTGGATTTGGCAGTGGGAGGGTCCTTTGGGGGAAGGGAGGGGCAGAAAATCCACTTCTTGTGTTTGGGCACTTTAAAAGTCAAAATGTCAGAGCTTCCATGTTTATAGTGTTTGCTAAATAGCTATGAAATTGTAAATCTTTTTCTTGTAGGGAGAACAATGTTTCTCAGGGCCAGTACAAATGCATTCAGGTCAGGCAGACTGCATGCTTTGAATGGTGAGTGGGAAATATTATGATTATTATTTCCAGTGGCGATCTAATTATGGCAGGGGTGGTAACGGGTGTTCCTGCGCAAGTTAAAAAAAACAGAAATCATTAAAACGTTTAGAGAATTCATGATTCACAAAGAATTTAGGAATTAAAAATCAGTTTTTTATAAAAAAAAAACAAGGTTTCTTGGCTTATTGAGGCATTTCTAAAAAACTAAGAGATTGCTACACCTTATACTTTAGTGATTGACTTTGAACAAGGTTATATTATTATCTATTTTATTAACCCTTTCACTACTGAAGCCCAATGTGTGTCACATCCTGCTGTTCCTGGAGCCTAATTAGCATTCCCCACTAATTTACACACCAAAACAAAACATGCATGCTCAGTAGGTTTTGGAGGCAGATTGTAAAGAATAAAGCACAGAAACAAGTAGTGCAGATAATGAAGTTTTTAATGAAGCGAAATATTGGCGTTTTTGCCACTATTGCTTAGAGCTATAATGATTTGAATTCACAATTTCATACAAAAATTCAAATTTCGCGCCATCTTCTTTACCAATGATCTCAAATTCTGCATCATTTACAAGATTATTGTTTATCTTAGACACAAAATATAAATAGAACATATAATAAAGGTAGTTGTAAGCATATAGTCATAAGAAATAGTGTAAAAATAAAGTCTGTGCTATGATAGTTTATGCCGTGCCATGGTCCATTTCATGGAATGCCTGGTGGCAACCTTTACGACAGAGACCGACTTTGCAGACCGTGCACTCATAATCTTGTAGCCTTTCGGGGTCGTTTTTCCCTTCTTGCTGCAAAGAACACATGCCCTCTTCCTTCCTTCTACATGAGTGGCGACATGAGCTGAGGCTGGGATGTTCTGGGGAGTTGGGGGAGCAGGGACTCGTGGGCGCTTTCTCGAGTTGAACTTAGCAATAAGCGATTGCGCTAGTTCTGTCTTGAAAACGATAACAGTCCTCTTCACCTTTCCTTGTAATTGGCGCTTAAATCCTTCAATGACGAATGCGTTGGTCACTGCCAGATTGAACAAAAACCAAAACACGTATTTATACAATTTACGCGATTGCCAGCCCGAGGAATAAAACGATCGGAGCTGGTCCGCGCGGTCAACTCCTCCCATGTGCGCCGTGTAAACATCCGTCACCTTCGGCTTTTCGATGTCATTTCTTCGCGGCTGCGATACTTTCTTCTTACTGTGCGACCCGGCTCAAGAGGGGAAACATTTGTCGAAAGAAGACTGACATCCCTCTTGTCGTGCCATTTTGTGAAGAGGAGCTGGCCTCGCTGACTCTGAAGCATTTCACCGGGCTTCAACTTCTCTTTGGCACATGGCGGCAATTCCCTGCGATTCACGCGCACAGTCCCGCATGCATAGGTTTTTTGATCTAGCAAGTGGTCAAAAAGCCGAACAGTTGTAAAAAAGTTATCACAGAAGATGTGTCTGTAACTGTTAAGGAAAGGCTTAGCCATATCCATAACCACATCGTAGCCGAGTCCATGGACACGCTGTCTGTTTTCTTGCCCAAGGTAAACTTTATAGTTGCACACGTAGCCGTTGTTCGCGTCGGCCGCCATCCACACTTTTATGCCGTATTTCGTCGGCTTTGCAGGCATATATTGGCGAAAACAAAGTCTTCCCTTGAAGGCAATCATTCCCTCATCGACTGATATGTCCTTTGAGGGCTTGTAAGCTTGCTGGATACTTTTTAAGACATCGCTCAGTACCGGGCGAACTTTAAAGAGACGGTCGTAATCGGCGTCCCCACGTTGTGGCTCGTTGTTCGGATCGCTGAAGTGCAGGAATTGGGCGATCTCTTCAAACCTTGTCTTGGGGATCACGTCCTGAATCCCAAGGTTTCCAAATAGGGGGTTTTGGGACCAATAAAGGGCTTGCTGTGGCAAGGAATTAATTCCCATCACGAGCGCTACCCCAAGGAACATGCGGAGTTCGTCGGGAGTGACGTCCTTCCACTTCGCCAGCCGTGCCTCTCTATCGGCCTTCTGCCCGATAACAAATTGTGCATATCGGTTAGTTTCGTCAGAAATTAAACCAATAAGTTCATCCGAAAACATCAAGCTAAAATAGTCTTCAGCTTTTGCATCTTCTGATACCGTTTTCTTCAACCGTTGTTGCCCGGTGAAGTCCTCGAGGTCGAAATGCGTGAGTTTCTCCGACCAATTTTTAACACTATCTTCATCGCTCTCGTCTTCGCTTTCTTCCTCAGAAGAACTGCTTTCTTCCTCAGAAGAAAGTTCAAAACCCTGAAACTCATTTTCAGAATTGTTTACATCATCATTCTCGTCAGGATTAACACCAAAAATCGCTCTAAATTCGCTCGGATCGATCGCTAAAGATTCCGCCATGTTTGCAGTACAGGGGTCGGCGCTCACGCACCTTATACAATGAAAAATTATGCGCAGTTGGTGGGATTTGATTGGCTAATGTCGTAAGAACAAAAGTCCACGTGTTTTCCTGCAGCATGAATTCCCTAGGGAGGAGAGGGACGATTGTTTGGAGTTGTATGCAAAATGGCCGCTTTTGGCCGCTCCAGGAAAAACGTCACATTTCCGTTTGGCCGCTTTTGGCCGTTTTGATAGTGAAAGGGTTAACAAGGGGGGCACCAAATTTGGAAAAGTTGGGTTGCAAAACAAACTGTGTTGAATCAAAAATGATGTATTGAAGTTGTTTGGACAGTAAACAAATTACCATCCATTGAGTTCATGACGGATGGTAGCAAGCATGGATCACAAAATATTATCTGTCAGTTTCATGATACACAATAAAACAGGCTGTTCATGAATCAGGAAAAATAACTCTTAATCCTATAATGTTTGTATGCATGCATTCTTTCCCTGATCTTAAAGTAATATGCTCCTCACCTCCAGGCGCAAGGAGTTCCTTGTTGGACGGCATCTGTAGATCAGCAACAACACCTAAGAGTTCAGTGCTGAAGGTATGCGCAATCAGTATCATGTCAAAAAAGTTTTCACTATTGTACTGTTTAATTTTTATTTCTGCACCCTGGTCTGAATAAGGGGTGAAACATGACAGATAAACCTGGCAAATTAGCACTATGAAAAGATACAGGATTCTGCTGTATTATAGCCCCTGGTTCTTAACGTCCCAGACCGTTACACTAATTCAGTAGTTCCCACGGGGTGCAAGAGTTACGTTAGCACCCCCCAACAACAGCAAAAAGTCCACTTCCGGCTCGCAATAGACATGCTATTGTAGACAAATCTATAAAGCAGAAGTGAATTAGATAAAAAAAAGCATTCTAGATCACTCTGGTATGTCATAAATCTATGAGTCAGACTTGTTTCTAGCCAAATCCAATAATAAATGTTCTGTAGGGATAAACAATCCCTCTTGGTTTTTTGGGGGCCGGTCAGATTTTTATCAGAAAACTTGATTGCACCCCCAAGAAAAACCCTAGGCTATAGTCGTTTTCATAAATCACAATACCTTGACATTTGCATAAAATCTATAAATTAATCCATATTATAAATCTGTTTATGCTCCATCTTTCAGCATCATAACTTCTACCCCAGGCTTGCAGCAGGAACTGTAAGGTTTTGTGCCAATGAAGCAAAAGGTAAAATCATATTATTTATAGGTGAATTTTTGAAGCTTGTGCTAAGATAAGCCAGCAGCAGAAACTAATACTATTTCACAGGCCAGCCAGAGGCATCTGCAGTGCCCTTGATCCCATATGACCAACTGACCATTGGCGTCCCAAAGGAGATGTCTGCCAACGAGCGACGTGTGGCCATCAGTCCTGAGGCTGTCAAGAACTACACCAAACAAGGCTTCAAGGTGGTGATAGAAGAGGGTGCAGGCCTGGACGCTAAGTTTATGGATGCTGATTATGTTGCCGCAGGAGCACAAATCAAGAGTGTGAAGGACGTGTATAACACCTCGGATATCATCCTGAAGGTGAATGATAACATGATTAGAGTGTCTTCACCAATCATACTTTATTGCTTCGATAAACCAGCAATGGTTTTGTTGTGCAAATCACAATGTTGGGGAGATTACTTATCAGTTACAGTGGAACATCCACTGTATATAACAAACAACCTTTGAGGCATGGAAGTGTTATATTATTATTTATGGATCTTGTCTCATTGATCTGACATAGGAATTTAAAATTTGTATATCCATTATATACATTTGGGCAACCACGAAACAGGCTTGTAGAGATGAAACGGTAGTTCGCGTGTTTTTTTCCTACAAACCAAGATATATATAATGGATATACAAATATGAAATAAAGCACTTTCAATTAAAAAGGAAGACCAGTCACATGGAGACCATTATAATGATAGAAGTATGAACATATTTTATGGATCTTCCACCATAATTGAATTTGTGTCTGCCCGAACCCAGGACACCAGCAAAAGATGAAAAACAAACTACGGTTTGTGTGTGTGACTGTGGAAGTAGAGACCAGTTCCTCTATTTTTATATGAAAATAAAGAAAACTAGACTTTTGCTTTTTATTCCTCATCAAATTTATGTCATAGGTGCGACCTCCACTGCCAGAGGAAGCAGAAATGATGAAAGAGGGACAGAAACTTGTGAGTTTCCTGTACCCCGCACAGAACAAAGATCTGGTTGAGATTCTGAAAAAGAGAAACATAACTGCTTTTGCCGTGGACTGCATCCCACGTATCAGCAGGGCCCAGGGATTTGATGGCTTGAGCTCAATGGCAAACATTGCTGGTTACAAGGCTGTTATTGAGGCTGCAAATCTGTTTGGTAGATTTTTCACTGGTCAGATCACTGCTGCTGGAAAAGTTCCTCCTGCGAAAATGCTGGTTATTGGTATGTTTAAAATTGTTAGTTGTGAAGATATAGATAAATCTGAGTAATTAAATGAATTTGAAAAGCTTATAACTCTTCTGGCTTAATATCAGGAGCACAGATAAAACATAATCAAACCAAAGGCATAAAAAAGTGCTTCGGGTAGCTAGCATATGGCTCATGTCACAGAATACAATTTAGGTAGGAATGGTTGTTTTTTGGTTGTGGAGGAGGAAAAACTGGAGGGGGGGGGGAGGGGAGAAAAAGATGGAGGATAGTCCTTGGAGCAGAGGTGGATAAACTGGGAATTAAACCTGATGATGAGAAGCACAGGAACTACTGAGCAACTCTACCACTACCCTGACACCTTGATTCCTTGTGATGAATGTGTCTCAATTTCCAGGTGGTGGTGTTGCTGGCCTGTCGGCCATGGCACATGCTAAGAACATGGGTGCCATTGTGCGAGCATTTGACACCAGGGCTGCTGTGAAAGAGCAGGTCCAGTCGCTCGGTGCTGAGTTCCTGGAAATCCACGTTGAGGAGTCTGGAGAAGGTTAGTCATTTAATGGAGAAGATAAGAAATAAAGTGAGACCCTTCTATAACAACCATATGTTACAGGAGGTGGTAACCTGCCTGCCTTAGACAAGTTGAGTCGCCGAACGTCTTGGGATGGTTGCCTAATGACTGTTGTCATAAATTCAAGTAAAGAGAAAGCACATCCATTTTCCACTGAAATCTGATTGTGATTTGCAAATGAAGCAAGGTTTTGGAAGAAGGATTCAAATAAACATACTGGTATAAAAATAGAGAATCATTTGAGCTTACTTCGAGAGTAAAAGTTATTGCTCTATGACATTTATTCACATAACGTAGTGTTGAAACAAGGCCTGAATAAGTGAATATTTCATCATAGATAAAGTTTTCCATTATTTTTATCAAATTCAAGTAAGTAGAAAGCACAGCTTGGTTGGGAAAATCAAATTGTCTGTTTTATGGAGGTTCCATCTACTAAAGCACCTGCTCTGAAACAAGCACCATCTTAAATAGTCCATTCCCTGATATCACGGACTTATTCCCTTACAGGTGGTGGTGGATACGCCAAGGAGATGTCACCAGAATACATCAAGGCAGAGATGGAGCTGTTTGCCAAGCAGTGCCGTGAGGTTGACATTGTCATAACAACTGCATTGATCCCTGGCAAACCAGCACCTAAACTGATCTCCAAGGAAATGGTAGAGAGCATGAAGCCTGGTTCAGTCATAGTAGATTTGGCTGCAGAGACAGGCGGCAACTGTGAGCTTACCAAACCAGGAGAGCTGTATGTCCATAATGGAGTCAATGTAAGTCTAGTCAGCATAGCAAGCATTTCTGTGGAGTTTCATAGAACAAAACCGAGCGATCAGTACGGCTGTATGAAACTTTCCCAGTTATCTGCCCAAATTAGCAGATTTAAATAAATAAAAGAGCTTGTATTGAGTGTGAAATTGCCTTCTTTAAAGTGTATCCATGTTTTTAGATTGTTGGCTACACTGACCTACCCAGCCGACTACCCACACAAGCGAGCACCCTCTATGCAAACAACCTAACCAAATACCTCCTGTCCATGGGTTCTGAGAAAGGAAAGTTCGGCATTGACCTGAAAGATGACGTTATCAGAGGTTCCATAGTGGTGAAAGATGGTGAAATGATGTGGCCTCCACCACCAATAGCAATGCCGCCCCCTGCCCCACCCAAGGGGAAAGCAATGGTTAAACCCCCAGAACAGACCCCATTTCAGAAGGCCATGTCTGAAACCGGTCTTACCACAGGTGATGTAAATATAAATGTGAAAATTCAGTAGCACTTTCATAAATATATATGAGGAAAGCTCCTCATTGTCTTTATGATTAGTAATAGCACTTCTTGATGGTCTAAATTTGTTCATCTTTCTTATTGGGTTGATAGTTTGTATTGTATAGCACAAATTGCTAGATGGGATCAAATGTGATTCATTGTACAGTCACTTTACTAGTTAGTAGATTGTGGGCTCTTCCACGTAGTTAACATTTGTGAGCAGTTCTTTTACGGTACTAACAGTATGTTATTATAACTAGTATAATAACATTTTACACCCCAACAAAAGTCAGTATTTAATTTTAATTTCCAATGCTTTAAACAATATTGACTAAAATGTCTTTTACAGCTGGACTTGGCTCACTGCTTGCATTGGGCGTGGCTGCCCCTAATCCAGAGTTTGCAACAATGGTGACAACCTTCTCCCTGGCTGGTGTCATTGGGTACAAAGTTGTTTGGGGTGTTACGCCCGCCCTCCACTCACCTCTGATGTCAGTCACCAATGCCATCTCTGGTATAACAGCAGCTGGTGGTCTAGTGATGATGGGGGGTGGGGTTCTACCTAGCAATACAGCCACGTCATTGGCAGCAGCAGCTGCTCTCATCTCATCTATTAACATCACTGGCGGCTTTATTATTACCAAGAGAATGTTGGACATGTTCAGGAGACCAGGTAAACCTCATTTATTAAACTGCATTTTTCAATATTCTGTATTCTATTTCCTGCAGCTAAATGGCTTTCTGTCCTCTGCCATTCAAAATCCAAAATTTGTTTGAATTGCCAATGCAAGTGTTAGCCATTTCACTGCATCCATCACCCACAGCAGTCCGCCCTAAGGTGTCTGCAATGCAGTGTAGTATTTAGTAAACATCTGGTCCTGAAGCAGACACATTTCTGTTTCAAGTAAACAAAAATGTTTTCTCTTACACATAATCAAATGTTTAACCCAATAAATAACCACAAGGCTATTCTACACCCAAACAAAGCAAAGATTTCTACTGAAAAATGCAGAGGAAAGAATGAAGAAAAAAATACTGCACTACCCGGCCCCCTGTCATATTAATTTTTTTATTTTGTTGATGCATAGTCTACACATATTATTTGTTGTTTATGATCTTTTAATTTCATTTTGCAGAGGATCCCCCAGAGTACACTTACATGTATGCCATCCCTGGAGCGGCGGTCATTGGTGGTTATGCTCTAGCTAAACATGCCGGCTATGCGGAAATTGACCAGTTGGCCTACCTGGTATCCTCGCTATGCTGTGTTGGTGCCCTGGGTGGACTCTCAACTCAGAGCACCTGTAGACAAGGAAATGCACTTGGTAGGTTGTACAATAGTGGCTGTACCTTGCACATAGTGGCTTGGAGTGAGCAGACTGTAGGGAAGGTCGTTTTAGCCAGAATACAACTCACCCATACAAGCCTCCCTACCTTGGTCTGCACCAAACTGGAATTTCAGTATCCTAGTTAATGTTGAAGGTTCTCAAAGTTCTACCTTAGACATACCAAAGGCAAAACATGGTGGAACACAGCTGTTTGCTTAGCTTCCATTCTGGATGTTGTGTATGCCCCAATATGCTATAGTTCATGTCTTCCAAGCCTTGTGAGCTTGTACTATGCTCACGCCTGCTCCTTTTTTAAAGAATATTCTCTATATTTGTTGCCAGGCATAATTGGTGTTGGAACTGGCATGGTGGCAACCATTGGTAGCCTCAACCCCAACTTGGATGTCCTCACGCAGATGGGTGCTATGATGGGTGTGGGAGGTACCATCGGCGCCCTCATCTCTAGTCGTATTGCTGTCAGTGACCTCCCCCAGCTTGTCGCCGCCTTCCACAGCTTTGTCGGCCTCGCTGCAGTCTTGACTGCCATCTCCAAGTACATGATTGATGTTGACCTGTTTGCCACTGACCCCGCTGGCAATGTCCACAAGACCGCCATTTTCTTGGGGACATTCATTGGTGGTGTGACCTTCACTGGTTCACTGGTGGCATTTGGCAAACTGCATGGGCTGATGAGCTCAAAGGCTCTCGCTCTTCCTGGCAAGAACCAGCTCAATATCGCCATGGCCCTGGCTAATGTAGGAGCTATGGCCTACTACATGTCCAGTGGAGATCCTACTGTTGGTCTCTCCATGCTTGGTAAGTATTGCACAAGGTTTGTCTTGAATATGTACACTCAACTGTCACAGAAGTCGACTCCATTGCATATCGATAAATATGTTTTAGTAGAATAATCTCCTTATAAGAATGTTCAAAGAAAGTGGGGAGATAAACCAACATAAGGATAAAATGGTATTTTATACAGCTTTGTGAAAGAATGGTTTCGCTGACGTTTTGAGCATAAGCCCCTCGTCACAACAAGAGACTCCATATTGTCTATGCAGACCAGCTTGTCTGGATTTTTTTGACATTCGATTTGTTCAAAGATAGCATTTGAGGGGAAAAAAGGGTATGTGAATCAATCATTGTATTTCCCACCAATCCATCTGTTCCCTTTTAAGACATTGTTTATATATATATTAATTTATTTATATTTTTATTTGTTTATTTATTCATTTATTTATTTTTAACAAATCACATTCACCATCGATAACCGTTTCCTTGCCACCCCTCTCCCTTCTAGGTACGACCGCTACCCTCTCCATGATCATGGGTTGGCACATGACGGCATCTATCGGCGGTGCTGACATGCCTGTTGTTATCACTGTACTTAACTCGTACTCCGGGTGGGCCCTGTGCGCCGAGGGCTTTATGCTTAACAACGACCTCCTGACCATTGTGGGCGCCCTTGTCGGCTTCTCCGGAGGCATCCTGTCTTACATCATGTGCAAGGCCATGAACAGGTCCCTGTCAAACGTACTCTTCGGTGGATATGGAACGCTTTCTTCAGGTAAGTCATTGGTGAATCAAAATTTGTTTCCCGCCAAAAAAAACGTGTAGCTTCCGGATGACCGCTTGCGCACCTGATCACTGTACATTCCGTTAACTCAGACCAGCGCGCTATGTAAAACGACCAAAGGAAAAATGGGTAAAATCACTAAAGCAAATTAAAGGTGTCGAAAGAAATTCTTAGAATTATTCTCAAGGAAGCTGTAAATAAATATAACTATTCGGAGCCATTTCTGTCAACACTTTGTAGATAGCACTTTTCAAGCTAGACAAATACAATGAACTACCTGCAGATACACAGAACTACCTGCCGTGCTGTGCCGTATCGACACAAAGACATTTGGCTCAACGTTGATTCAGACGTCGCATTGAATGAGTCGCGCCCAGTAAGTTGCGAGTAGTCAAAGTTGAGTTCATGCGAAGTTTTTGTTGTACCAAATCAATATTAATATGGTATTTGACCTGGAACATTAAAAGCTCGACGTTTCAAAAGATGTCGTGCTTTTGCCGTGCAGCACGACAGGCGTGGCCGTGCTCGGCGCCGTGCCGAACTTCAGACACGGCAGGAGCGGGACGTACGAATCGAAATATATCTTTCTCGCTAAGGTCCAAACGGGCTGGGACACAGATAAAACCTCTACTATCACCAAATTTCATTTTTTATTGCATCTGAATTGAAACCACTATCTTTTTGTAGTAGATATTATGTGAAAGCAATGTCCATGTTTTTAACCACTACGCCAGCTCACGTGACCACCGCTAAACCCGCGCCCGCGGTCTTTCCCACCGCGGGTGATGCGATTTCTCATTCGCGTGGTTTTCCTTGTGATCTTCCCGCCTTGCGTGCGGCCCTCCTCAGGCTTGCTAGTCTTCACCCTTCTGCCACGAGGGAGCATGCCCATCTCCATGGCAACCAAGGCTCGCTTTTGGCTACGAGTCACGCGCATGTTTTCTTGCGGCTGGTCGATGTCCATGTGTTCGGGGGCACGCCTGCAGTGTGGCGCTTTTCTCCTAGAATTGGGTTCACTTTCTGTTGGTTGGTTTGTGTCCTCATCACCACGGCTATCAGAGCTAAAGATTGATCAATATCAACAAAGGGTTTCTATAAACAATACACTCAACTCTTACTATGATAGGTAACGCTTGGGACCGGTATTTAGTTTCCGTAAAGGCAAGAGTCCATAAAAGCGTACAAGCCCTCACCTCGTGTCTTCTTCCGTTGACTCTTCCGTTAGCGTCTGCACCCAGACCCAATCATCACCTTCCCCCGGGACACGCCCACACGCCGGTCGCTCTTCCCACACATAGCTCGATGCAGACGCGAACATGACCGTGCAAGTGCAAGCTTTTATTTTCTTTGATTATGACGTCACGTTCGTTTGGGACGCGCGCGTTTGTGACGTCAGGTATGGTACTTATATTTTTCCTTTAACTTTACCTTTAATGTTTATTATTATCCTAAAACCAGAATTGATGACGTGAAACAGAAATTTTCAAATTTGATCAAAACCGTAAAAAATTATATAAAGCCATTTATTCCTTTGGTCTCAGAGAAGGGGGGTAATTCCAAAATCTTAATTTTCACCATCCGCAGCTGTCTAATAGATATGCAGTTAGAATTCAAGGAATTGTTAAAAAATGCCGTAAATACTCAAGCGCGCGAAAAGAGAAAAAAATGCGCGAAAATCAAATTCTACAATTAAATACGATATCACGTGCTGATCACATGGCACCACGTTTACCCAACAATTAAATACGATATCACGTGCTGATCACATGGCACCACGTTTACCCAAAGTGACACCACTTGTCCCCTCCTTCTCAGGCACTGGCGAGAAGATGAAGATCGAAGGCACTCACACGGAGATCCAAGCAGACAGCGCCATCGAGATGCTGACTGGCGCCAAGAATGTCATCATCGTGCCGGGTTATGGGTTGGCTGTGGCTAAGGCCCAGTACGCTATCGCAGACATGGTCAAGACTCTGCGCGACAAAGGGCTCAACGTCCGCTTTGGGATCCACCCCGTGGCGGGACGCATGCCGGGACAGCTAAATGTTTTGCTGGGTAAAAGATCTTTGAATCACTTGATCCGACATGTTTGCCACCAACTAAACCCAGAATCATTGGAAAATTCAATGAATCCTACAATAAAAACTGCCCAGTTCCATTGAATAATGCTAGGAAGGTTATAGTTTTAAAAATGATGAGAGTAAATTTTCAAAACAAAAGAATATTAATTGCCATGCGAGTCGTATCAACCTTGCAAGGAGATGGGAAACTTTGATTGTGTCTCAGCAGGCTTGCCCGGCAATTAGCGATCGGCGGGTCATGAAAAAAAAAGAATAGAAAATAGAGTAAAAAATGAATAGCCAGCGTCGACTCCAGAGCTTATTGCAGGATAAGCTGCAATAAGGAACTGAGTTACAGATTGGTTATTTACAACAAAGTTACGGGGAGGTATTTACAAACTGGTATATGATATGGGAGGAAAACTTAGTGAGCAGTTACTGCCGATGGTTATAATGATGGTCTAAAGTATTATCTACAGCCTAAGTCTGAATTCTTCTTTATGGCGGTCTTCAGTCTTTTCTGGACCTTACAGAATAGACGTATATGCACTGTTAAGCTATGTCTTGTCAAGGCAGAACGAGCATAGACACTGAAGATGGTTACTCCTTTTTTGTCAATATAGTTCGCGAGTTTTCCATTGAGAATGTAAAGCTAAATGTAGCCTTAGCTCAGTGTGTAATTTGTGTTGGCCGTCCTCTTTTCTAGTAGTATAAGGTGTCTAATTTATGCTCCTTTTTCACGCCCCGTTAGCGGAGGCCGGTGTCCCGTATGACGTTGTCTTGGAGATGGATGAGATCAATGACGATTTTCCCGAAACCGACCTGGCGCTTGTGATTGGCGCTAACGACACCGTGAACTCGGCGGCTCAAGACGACCCTAACTCAATCATCGCCGGTATGCCTGTGCTCGAGGTCTGGAAGGCTAAACAGGTTAGTAACCGGTTTTACAGGTTTCACTTCGATTTTGCTGTCTTTGTGTTTGGTGTTTAACTTGGCTTTCCGTCTTTTCTCGGCTCTCGCTTACATGAAGCCAGTATTTCTGTCTCTTTGTATCCCTTGGAATGGCCTATTAAATCAGGGCGACGCGGAGACCAGAAGCTGGAAAACGCGCGAAGACGATAGAAAGAGGGAAAAAAGACTTTTTTCCTAAGCGCTAAGACAAAAGAAAGAGGGTGATAAAGACGTCTTTCCCCTCTTTCTATCGTCCTCACGCGTAATCCCGCTAAAATGGGGTTTTGTTAGAGTTCGTTCCGATTTAAATGCATGATTTCGGCCGTTTTCGAGCTTTCTAAAGCAAGTGGCCCCAATACTTTGACCCGTTGTTATCTCGTTCTCAGGTGATAATAATGAAGAGGACGCTAGGTACCGGCTATGCCGACGTGGACAACCCCGTCTTCTTCAAAGAGAACACCAATATGTTGCTAGGCGACGCCAAGGTCATGTGTGACACCTTGCTCTCCAAGATCAGGGCCCATTACAACCTCAGTTAACTATCACGTGACCCTCACATGATTATCACGTGACCATCACGTGGTCTTATCTCGACTAGAATATGCCTTTTTGTAAATTTCGTCAAAGGAATGACTATAAAATGCGTTTTTTAGTAGGAAGTCTATCAGTGTCTTGGTCCACAAATCTTGATCGCACTATAGCTGTCCCTACGCCCCCCCCTCCTCCCTCCCCCAGTTTTTGTACTCTGTAGATTAGACTAAAGTAATATTTTGAATATAGTGTTTCTGCTCCTTGTTCGCGAAAAAAAGGGAATCACAAACCGCTTGTAACTATGTCATACCCTAGGTGTTAAATGTATAAGTATGGCGTGCCGTAGGGGGGTAGCGTGATTACCTTATTGTGTGCATACAATATAATAAATAGCTAATGAAGAGTGTAGCGTTCCTGTTAACTCCCGTATACAGAGAAAAATAAAACATGCTTCCCAATGTTTTTGACGTTTATTGATTGTTTGCTTTAGGCTTAAACCGCAGAAAATGCGGGTAGCTAATGCGGGTGGTGAAGAGTGGGGGCCATTTGTCCGTATCATCTCGTTAAAAGTATGATTGTGGGATCTAATATTTGCCTTGTCCTTTAAAGCCATCCAAGAGTCCTTGTGTTATTACCGTTTAACTTTAATTTGTCTTACAATTAAAGTGGTTGAATGGGAACCAGTTATGAAAACAAACCGATCCAAAGAAGCAAGCGTAGGCTGATTTATCTGCCACAGAAATCTCATACAGTATGCTATGGATTAGGGTGACCTTGAACGTCCTAATCTACTCCCTACACTCTATATCTGATTAATCTGCAACTGAGGTGGTTGCTAGGGAAAGATCCGAATACAAATGTGAATACTTTTATTTTATGGTATCCAGCTAGAAGGGCGGATGCGGATCACCATGTCCAGCCCTAACACCCATAGACCTCGAGTCTCATGCAGATCTCCTGGTACCAATGGATGGGTATGACCCTCAGGTAGCGGGCGTGTATCTTGGATGGCAGTGAGTTGTATTGCACGGAGTTGCAGTCTACATTGCCAATCTAAAGTACAACAAATGAAGTGATAATCTCGGTGTTGAATGCATTTAGATTGTCTATAAACATTCATGGTATACTGCATGTCAGCCCCCCCTCCCCCTCTAAAACAATGTTGCAAAATAAAATTTAAATAAAAAAAAAAGAGTCGATCAGCATACCCATGCGAAAAAGGAATCGTTCGTTTCTTTGCACGTTATTCAGCTAATCGCAAAATTCGGAAGGGAGGGATCAAAGTGGAATTGTGACTCGGATCGAGCGGGTCACATTAACGCCCGAGACTCTTCTTCTTAGAAGATAATAAACAATTTTGTAAAAATCGGCAAGCGTTTCGCTATTTTTTACATGATGTTGTTCAGGCTAAGGCTACTCTCGGTCACCTCGGGTTTATAGTTCCTCTCACAGCAGGCAATTCAACAAATGGCTTAACGAAAAACTGACTGCGCACCATGGAGACGCTAATGCTAAGGTTTGTTAAAGTACAAAGTAATGACTAGTTTATTACCAGTCCGTATGACCATACAGTAGAGTAGTCTACCCATGAGTAGCCGTCGTTGCTGTACCGTAGCGTGTAGTGGCTGACCCATGCAGGGCTGAAGATGTCATCTTTGCCTTGTGTTGCGATACCGCATATCTCGCGCACCGTGCCAAAGTCAAGCTGACATAATACCAACAAATACTGATTACATACAGTATTATATGCAGTATATGGTAGGTTTTTTTAGGCGTGTGTGTGAGGCCCTGGTCCTTTTAGTCCTATGTACTTCCCTTTCTCGGTTCTTCTTTCGCTGCCACTGCTTGGGATTTGAAGGAAAAACAAAGAATGGGATCGGTATACTGAAAGTATCACAGTCATTAATGGCAAGTTTCGATGCCATATGGTATATATTTTATACATGTATTGACAACTGCGGACGAAATCACAGTACATACGTTAAACCTGTACTTCAGATTCTGTTTATGGGATACCTGTAGCCACTCGTTCTGAGCCTGGTTCTGAGCTGCACACCATGCACCGAAGCCTTTAGAGCTGGCGAGTAGGTGTAACCTAGCCTGGTGTGGTTCGTAGTACTGTAGGTGTGACGATGCGCTTATCTGCGAGTCACCGATTTCACCGTTTATCATTCCTAACCACGCGAAACAATCTTGGGATACAGAAAAAAAACATACATCAATCGACATTACTACATATCAATCAAATTTAAGTCAACGTTAGCCTAGCTACACAATGCGGTGAGACGGTTAAAGAAACTGGAAGTGTATGTTGTCCCTTGGAGTTTGTGTGCGTTCGAATTGGAGTTGCTCAGTGTTGGAGTTCGAGTTGAGAGGGTTCATACGGGGTTATCGAGAGTCAATTTCTTCAACTTTTTCGTATGTGATATATGACATGTTTCTGTTCATCTCCCTTTTCAAGTTTGACGCACAAGAATTGTTACTGCTTCTATACCAACCATTTTCCTCACTCACTCACTCCGTGTATTCGGGCACTGATAGAGTGCATTAAGTTGCGTGACATCAATGTCCGACATGACGTCATCTACTCGCCCGAGGACCTCGCTCGGCATGCGTCGCGACTCGACTGTGCTTTTTCCGTTGCGTGACCAGGAGAGACGCGGCGGGTGCATAAGGGATTCCTTATCGTACGGAGCGCCAAGATGGTGGACTTCGCTCTGTTTGTACTTCCAAAAATTGTGTTCATAACCTGTTGAGCAGCAAAACACCGATGATGATGTTTTGCCTAAAAGTACTATTGCTTTAACCAGGTTAAAGGGGGAAAATAGTAAATGGCAGAATTAGAGGCAGATTTGAGACTGTTCAAGCTCACCAATCTTCTACCTAATCTCCTCTTTAAAGTGGAAGCCTATGCTCATTATTGTGGAGCGAGAGGGAGTTCCAATAGGGGAAGATTTGTAAAGCCAAAAACTGCACGTACACAGTTCTAGGTTGCACAGGAGACTAAGATCTAGGGCAATAAAAAATGTGGAATCCCTAGTATACATCATGTCTAAATAAAGATTTGACTGGTTGATGTTTGACATTACTTATCAAATTCTTACTTGAGACGACGTTGTCTAAAAACACGTGCACGTAGGCGTCCCTGTCGTGTCGAGAGGAAGTGTGGAAGAACCCAACCGCGTGAAGCATCTCGTGTAGTATCGTCCCAACCTTTGCACATCCGGGACCTATCGACACAGGCTGGGCGGCGACTTGGCGACGGCCCACGTGTGAATAACATCTGTAACAATCCATTCAATATACGAAAATATCCCTTTAAGGGGAATTACTTAAGACGTCGGGAATTAACGTTCGATGAGCATCTAAGACGACTCAATAAGAGAACGAACGAAGAGCATCTACAACCACACATCGTATAAGGTGTATCACTCAAAACGACCAATGAGCATCTACAACAAAACATCGTATAAGGTGTATCACTCAAAACGAAGGCCATCCACAACTACACATTGTATAAAGTGAATTACTCAAAATGAACAATGAGTATCTACAACCACACACTGTATAAAGTGAATTACTCAAAACGAACAATGAGTATCTACAACCACACACTGTATAAAGTGAATTACTCAAAACGAACAACGAGTATCTACAACCACACATTGTATAAAGTGAATCACTCATAATAAACAATGAGCATCTACAACCACACATTGTATAAAGTGAATGACTCAAAACGAACAATGAGTATCTACAACCACACACTGTATAAAGTGAATTACTCATAATAAACAACGAGTATCTACAACCACACATTGTATAAAGTGAATGACTCAAAACGAACGATGAGTATCTACAACCACACACTGTATAAAGTGAATCACTCATAATAAACAATTAGTATCTACAACCACACATTGTATAAAGTGAATGACTCAAAACGAACGATGAGTATCTACAACCAAACACTGTATAAAGTGAATCACTCATAATAAACAATGAGTATCTGCAACCACACATTGTATAAAGTGAATGACTCAAAACGAACAACGAGTATCTACAACCACACATTGTATAAAGTGAATTACTCAAAATGAACAATGAGCATCTGCAACCACACATTGTATAAAGTGGATTACTAAAAACGAACAAAGAGTATCTACAACCACACATTGTATAAAGTGAATCACTCAAAACGAACAAAGAGTATCTACAACCACACATTGTATAAAGTGAATTACTCAAAACGAACAAAGAGTATCTACAACCACACATTGTTTAAAGTGAATCACTCATAACAAACAACGAGTATCTACAACCACACATTGTATAAAGTGAATTACTCAAAACGAACAAAGAGTGTATCTACAACCACACATTGTATAAATTAAATCACTCAAAACGAACAAAGAGTATCTACAACCACACATTGTATAAAGTGAATTACTCATAATAAACGATGAGTATCTACAACCACACATTATATAAAGTGAATTACTCAAAACGACCAATGAGCATTTACAACAAAACATCGTATAAGGTGTATCACTCAAAACGAAGACCATCCACAACTACACACTGTATAAAGTGAATTACTCAAAACGAACAACGAGTATCTACAACCACACATTGTATAAAGTGAATCACTCATAATAAACGATGAGCATCTACAACCACACCCAAAATAATGTGAAGACTTAACAATCCTAGAGATAAACCATATACAATGATTTATGCAACCCCTTTTGACCATTTATCAGAGGAATTCCTCGAAACGTTGAGAAATTGCACTCAAATATCATGTAAAAAAATTCTCCGGGAAAAAGGCTGCCCGTCGACCCAAATAACATGAAAGGGAGAGGGCCCTGGGAACGAAGTTGCCGCTAGAATATACGGTAGGAGAGCTTACTAGCAAACTTATCAGACAACAAAGACAATATAGAGAATAGCTGGTTCAGTCAAGTCTTTAAGTCTATTATGTGTAAGTACAGCAACTAACCCGGATCCCCGGATAAAGCTGATATAATATTGCTCGGTGGTTCTTGGTAGGAACTTGACGCAAGAATACGAGTTGAACTTTTTCACCGCGGCTTTGATAGTCTGTTTTTCCAGAGGATATGAGTCTGATAAAAAAACATGGAGTCTAGATTAGAATTGCCTAGTAAAGGGCGGACTTCCTGCTGCAGACAGCTGCAAAGTCGGTTTTCTCTAGCAAAGGACACGGACAAAAAGCAAAATAATGCGTGGGCAAATCACATCAACAGAAGTTAGATAAGTGTAGACGGAGATGGAAGGCAGAGATATAATTCCGTTTTTCCCGTCTCCGCTTGCGTCTCCTTTGCGCTGAGTTTCAAAAGCGCAAAAAGCATCTTACGCCTTCGAATTTGTTCAACAATCTACAGATCTATGTCATAACTTACCAAATGTTGATTGAATGACGTAAGGCACCAGTCCACCCGGCCACAGGTAGCCCGCGCCTTGGACTATGTTTCTTTTCGCTCCTCCCCCATCCTTGTAAGCTTCAGTGCTGTTCTCTAGCTCAACCAGTTTTAATATAAGAGAATCAATCACAATATCTCCATCAAGCCTACCTGGAAGATGAAAAAATTAAAGTCAGATCGTTTTAATCTAACGAGTGGGAGAAAGGATACCCTAGAGGTTCAACGCCCTCAATGATTTGGTGAATTGATAATCAGCGAAGGCGGGTAGCGCCTCGAAGCCTTTGGAACAGGATGGAGGGCGGATCACTATTATTACAGAAATGTAAGGACCCAATAAAAGACTTTTCCGACTGAAAACCTGTAAATACAGCAAAATTGTCTTGGAGAAACCTCTTGGTCGGGGACTAGGTTATGTAGAGGGAAAATCTGTGAAATGTTTGGGAAGGCAGGGCCGTATGAAGAATGAACTTTGCTATTTACTGGGCCTCGTTCGCTTCACCCCCTTTTTGAGTTCGAACCCTCTCATCCGACCCCAATGAGAAATGCGATATTTCTTTAGCGACCCTTGCAACACTGACCTCTATCAGGGAGTTGGCTCTATCAAGTACGCCATACTCCAACCAACAGCTGCTATCAAGAATTTTAGAACAAGCAACAGCGTTTCGTGATTTGAAGAAAATCATTTTTCGGCTTAGTTTATGTTTTTATTTCTAGATTATGTTTGTTTATCTTTATAGATTTACATTTTATCTTTTTTTTAATAATATATATATGTTATATCTTTTATAATACTGATGTTTATATTCTATTAAATTGCGCATTTGGTGAGTAACTGTCTCTGTCAAAAACAAGTCCGTTAACAATATAGGAAAACAATACTTGAAAAGTTTATTTCACGCGTGGTTTCATTATGGAAATCTATGTGAAATGAAAAAAGGATCTTAATTAAAAAAATACAACTAAAAACCAGAAAACTAATCATGAGGTTTGAAGTATTGTGAGGTTATCTACGAAATAAAAGATCTATTTCTATCACTATGAAACAGACTGGACTATTTTTTTTTTGCATGAGAGAGTGTCTGAAAGCGTAGTGTGCAAAGCAAACAACAAATTTACCCTGGAGTCCGTTTGCTCGGGCCCATGGCGGGGGAGGTTTTTCCGTTTTCGCTACAAATAGTAACGAACAGATAGCGATGCACGCCAGCCACGACCAGTATTTGCTTGGCATAATGTTTTTCGGAAAAGGAATTTCCCTATTGGCGACGATGCAGCACTCGAAACTCTGCCGTAATCACGGTAACAAGTGTACTATTGAAGAGCGACAAGACGATCAAAGAACTGATGTACATTGGTCAATGTGGCCTTTTCATGGTACAGTTCTTTGTTGATCTTCATCCGGCAGGTTCGGCACCTGAATCAACTCAAAGTCGAAACGTATGCAGCCGGATGGCTGTCAGAAAACGCTAAGAACGTGGCGTATAATTTTTAAATCTTAATTTACATTTTTCATTACAAAAAAGCAACAAGTGAATACATAGGGAAACAACAGTAAAGATAGTTAAAAATAAACATTCATATCGTACTGTTGACTAAACCTCACGAAAAAGACATCAGTTTCTCTGTCTTGTTAAGGCTTTTTTTTAAGGGGGCTTTTTCAAAAATGTTGAGAATGCTTGTTCTACCTTTTTTCATTGTTTTTATACAATGTCTTTAGTATGCACTGTTTATTCGTGAACAAAAGTCCACTTGTGACATAATTGAACACTTCGAGTAGATCGAGCCTTGTATTGTATTGAGGTGTGCGATTTTTTAATGCCTATTTTGCATGTTCGCTAAAGTGGATAGGAAATCACCCCACCCCTCCCCTCCCCTTTGTTCGCAAACAATGCGGAACGGTCGAGTCACGAAATTTGGTCTGGGCACGCTCAGAGTATGTTTTTAGAAATGTGTCTGAATGAAATTTAGACACATTTCTAAAAACTTAAACCTAGTCACGGTCGCGCGCCCTGGGGCCGAATGCCGGCCCCTGGTCAGGAGAATGACCACCCCGCGCCTTTCTTGCACTGGCGGCGTTTCGAGTGAAGCTAACGTATGTTCCACGCTTTTCAGTCTAAAAGAACATAGTTTTCACACACAAAAAAGAGCTAATTATGAATCCTACCGGAACAACAACACCTATTCTGGCCCCTGAAGTATTTGCAGAGATTCAGATGGCCGTGCAGCAGGCATTTCAGGCACAACTTAGCGCTAACAACCAACCATGTAACAACGAAACTCCTGTATCTAGCACAGGTACAAAAGTGGTTGTAATTCCTTCTCGCTGTCTCAGGCGAGAACCTTGGTTGCACCGTCGCCGGTTGGCCCGAGAGGTAGGTCGGTTCCAGAATTTTTACACGTGTTTCCCCCAACATCGCTCGCATCGGTTTGCTCTGGTTTATCGTTGGCCGATGACTCCACTCGTGTCAACTTTGTCCACCCCAGCGACAACTAGTCCCTTATCAGCAGTTCCAATTGTACACAAGCCGTCCGTTTGTGGTGGGCCCAGGGTATTCCCCGATCCCCTCGAAGGTGGTTCTTCAGATTGTGTCGAATAAGTTTATCGACCTCGCCGAGTTGCTACCAGCAAATCTCTCCCCAATGTCCAAGCCTGAACCTCAATTGTTACTTAACGGGCATTTGTTGTTGTCGGCTCCCCGCTCCAAGAAACCGAAAAGGCGGCTGGGGGACGTCGTGTCGTGGTGCGAAGCCTTCACTATTTATTCGACGGTACTAGTGTCCTATTTTCCTAATCTTTGGCAAGATCTCACAAAAGTATAAGCTTTCAATTCTGCGTACCTTTCGTCAATTAACCTATAGGTCGAATAAGTGAAACTTGTTGTGCTCACTAGGCTCGTTATTGCGTAGTCAATTAGTAGGAGCATCTATTGTGTATGTAGTATTAGGCTCGGTTAGCCTAACTCTTTGATGCACTTTTCAAGAGCAGTCGAGCTCTATTAACCACGAGTTCTTTTGGTACCGTTACATATACATGACTTTGGCTTTATTCTATGGTGTTATATTAGCTTGCAGTCTCCCAGCATACTTAGCGCAGAGTTGTTGCGGGCACGAGATAGTTATTTCCCACCTGAACGGCAACACGAACGGCATCAAAAACGGCGCGCGCTCTGACGAATTGTTGAAAAAACGGCGTTGACGTCCGTGACCTCGCGCGTAGAACGTAAAAATAGGGAAAATGCCGTTCTAGATTTCCTGTCACGGACGTCAACGCCGTTTTTCAGCAATTCGTGACCGCGCGCGCCGTTTTTGATGCCGTTCGTGTTGACTTGCTTAAGCTCTCTATTGCCGCGCACGCAAGCACGTGGTTACTGAGCCCGCAGGATGTTAAGCCTTTCTCGAGCGGGGTGCGTCGCGCAGGGTTATTACTGCCAATACGGGATGGTAAGGTTCGCCCTTCTCCCAGGATTCATCGCGCAGGGTTGTTACTGCGCATGCGACTTGGTCCGGTCCGGTCTTCTAGTTGGTCCGGTCTACTACTCGCTGCACAGTTGATTAAACACCCCGATCAACACCTGGTGGCATATGTACTGGATGGTATACGCCATGGGTTTAGAGTAGGATTTGACGGGTCTTCAGCACTCCAGTCGAGCAAAGAGAATAAGCAATCTGCACAGGAGCACCCTTCGGTGGTCGACGATTATCTGGCGAATGAGGTATCGCTAGGTAGAGTGGCTGGGCCGTTTGCATACCCTCCATTCCCAAACCTACACATCAGCAAATTTGGGGTGATCCCTAAGAGCGGGCAGCCCGGGAAATGGCGTTTGATTGTCGACCTATCACCGCCTGAGGGCGCTAATGTGAATGACGGGATTGATCCCGAACAGTTTACCTTGAACTACATACTAGTCGACGATATCATTCGCATGGTAAACAAATTCGGCCCGGGGGCTTTAATCGCAAAATTCGACGTCATGTCGGCGTACCGAAACGTCTCAGTCCACCCCTCCGATCGTTATCTTTTGGGTATGAGATGGCGCGCACATTATTATGTTGATCTTGCATTGCCGTTCGGCCTCCGCTCCGCCCCATACATCTTCAATAAAGTAGCCTCTATGGTGGAGTGGATTCTGGTAAACAATCACCAAGTGTCGGACATAATGCACTACCTTGACGATTTTATTTTGGCGGGCCCACCCGACTCTCTGCGGTGTGCGCGAGATCTGTCAGTGGCGCTACAGGTCTGCACCCGGGCAAGTGTGATGGCCCCTCCTCGACACCTACCGTTCTAGGTATGGAACTAGATTCAGTCAACCGCGTAGCCCGGTTACCAGCAGACTAAGCGAATCTATGCGCACTCATCAATAAGTGGTCTTGCCTAGATTGGTGCACTAGGCACGATTTAGAATTTTAATCGGCCACCTTCATCACGCTGCTAAAGTAGTGTGGTCTGGCCGGGCGTTTATCCGGCGCTTGATCGATCAACTCCGATGCTTCAGACATGACAGACACCCAATTCGCATTAACAATGAAACCTGGCGTGGTGGCAACAGTTCTTGGAATCTTGGAACGGTGTCAGCTTCTGGCTTTATCCTGGTTTAGAAACGACTCCTACAGTTATCGTCACCTCTGACGCAGCAGGCGCCTTTGGCTATGGAGCTTATTGTGGGTCGGAGTGGTTTAATGGGCTCTGGTTCGCCTCTCAGACCTCGCAGTCAATAGCTTACAAGAAGCTCTTCCCGATTATTATAGCAGAGCATGTATGGGGAAACAGATGGGGAAGGGGCATGTCCTTTTCAGGTCCGACAATGAAGCCATGGTTCATATCGTTAACTCTAGGACCACCAAGGTTTCGTGCATCATGAAATTGCTGCGTAGGCTACTCATGTGGGCTGCGAGATGTGTTTTTCTTTCGCTGCAGCCCATGTTCCAGGGATTGAAAATTCCCTATCCCGTTTCAATTGGCAGGAGTTTCTGCGCTTGGCGCTTTGGGCTCGTCCATCCCCTACTCCCATCCCGGCGTGGCTTCTGACAGATATCTCTCACACTTAGAAACAAGGTGCTGGCGGTTCATCTCCGAGGGACTTGCCCTGTCAACTCGTAAGTCGTATGCTACAGGTCAGCGGAAGTTTGTCAACTTTTGCGCGCAATTGGGAAAGCTCAACCCCTTGACCGGGTCTCCATTCCCGACAGATGAGTGGACGCTTTGCTTGTTTGCGTCCTTTCTTGCGGACTTTGTTCAGCCGTCGTCAATCAAGGTTTACTTGTCTGGAGTTCGTGCTATGCACATTGAACAGGGTTTCCAGGACCCTCTTGCGGGCTGTTTACGACTCAAGAGAGTATTGAGGGGCATCAAAGTGTTCGCGGTGTGAATCCCTCGTTCCGGTTACCGATTACCGATAAGGTAATGTATATTATCCACCGCCACCTGGACCTCGGGCTTCCAGACCACCTAATGTTTTGGGCTGCATGCTGCCTCGCCTACTTTGGCTTTCTGAGAGCATCTGAGTTTACGGTAGAGTCGTTGAACAGCTTCTCGTCACAGCGACACTTGCAGCCTCAGGACATTACCTTCGATTCCATGTCGGCTCCCAAGTACATACGTGTCAACATCAAGGCCTCTAAGACTGACCCCTTTCGCAAAGGCACCTTCATCTATATTGGTAAAGCCAGTCCTACCCTGTGTGCGGTTGAGGTCGTCCTAGCTTACTTGCACTTGAGAGGAGGTACACCGGGCCCTCTCTTTTTGTTGCAGTCGGGTCAGGCAGTCGGGTCAGCCCTTGTCTCGGCCAATCCTGACGTCTTGGTTACGACAGATTATGCGAGCAGCAGGTTTCGCCGGTGATTACTCCAGCCACAGCTTCCGTATTGGTGCCTCCACCGTGGCGGCTAGAAATGGGCTCTCAGATCATCTGATCCAATCTCTTGGCCGTTGGTCTAGTGACGCGTATAAGGGCTACATCCGTACCCCGGTAGAGGCGTTAGCAGCCGCTTCTGCTAGTTTGGTTTAATAAAAGATACCTCCTGTTCATTCTGTGGTTGGTGCTTGGTTTTGTTGGGGTCAGGAGGTCCCATGGTAGCCGAGCCACAGTCCCTCCTTTTCAAGCACCTGGTTGGCGGGGAGCTGTGGTCCCGTTGCCATGGTTCCCTGGGTAGCGCTTGGTCGGGCTACCAGTACGCGCTCCGATACCTAACCCCAACTTATCTGACGATGAGTTTAATTGAGTGAAATCCCAGGCTGAAAGTTCTTGTGAAAAAGGTTCTTTAAAAAAACGTAAATATGGTATACAGTATCAATATTCTTCTTAACAGTCCGAAAATATTTTTTATAACATTTTTCTGCCCATGTCTTGTGCCTAAGCCCACTGTATCTTTTTGTAGTTTTAATTCCTATAAAATGCTTTTTTACTTTTCTGACTCCAGGGGGTTATTTTTGTGTGTGTGTTATTTTTGAGGCTAAATTGTTTTTTCTGATGGTGCGATTTTTGCGCATTTTCCAAGGAGGTCCCTGACCGACCAATCAGCTATCGTTCTTGCATGACGTCATATCTCTGGCAGCTTGATCCATCGGTCGCCATCTTTGTCTTTTGGAAACGAAAGCGAAGTAAGTTCTGCGAATTCGACCGCCAAGTTCCTGCTTCGTGAATGCTTAAGCCCACTGGTTCGGGCTATAATTGAATCCTCGCTAACCATGCTACCAGTCAGATAGTTAAGTATATTTTTCCAGCCTTGAATGTCTCCCGTTTTCGCAAGCTCGCGCGCTGTGAACCAGGCGGACACAATGCCCGTTCAACAAATTGTCGTCAACCCTACTTCGCCACAGCAGAACAACAATAAAGATCGCAAGGTATGGATTTATCACTTCAATATTAAAATACTTATCCGAATCGCTACTATCGGGACACTGAACTGATAGTTTTTCAAAGCCGTCTCTCCTTGCCCGAAAGAAAATAAAGCAGGGTTTGTTTACCAAATCTACTACTTTAAAAACTGCTTTCTGCACGCATTCACTATTCCGATGGAATTTATATTCGAACTAAAATCTTAAATTACAAGATATATGCTTCAATCCTGAACCAACTAAGCTCTAGTTGTGGCTTCTCTCCTTTTGGTGGGATTATAAGGGGGTCGATTTAATAGTTCTTTCGAACACCCCGAAGCGATAAAAATACCTGACCCTTGGTTGATGCGAATTAACAGAAATTACAGTGAAAAAGAGTTTTCCGTGAGGATTTGAACGTGATATGGCGGCTTTCCCTCCCGGAAACACTCGCATTTACTGTGAAATCTTAATTTATTTCCATCAAAGAGCTTGTTATTCTCAATGTCGATTTTGAATAGCTATGATAAGTTATAACAAAGCTATTGTGCAAAAATATTTCAGTATTCGAGTGGCTTGCTTGTTGGGACTTATAAGTAATGACTACATAAAAAAGAACACAATATGTCTGGAATTTTATTTCCGGTAAAATTATGTCTTTTTTGTTGTTTTCTTCAGTTAAGGAACTTCTGTTATCTTTTGTTTATCTGAAATATGGACAAATATGGTCACCCTCTGTGTTTGTTTACGTCTGACTTTGTCAGAACGTGATCAGTCGATGAATCTAGTCAAGCTATTAACATTTTTATTCTTTAAAACTATTAGGATTATCCAAGCTAAAAAATTTTTGTTACACTTTCTTTGAGGGGAATATGATCCTTTAACAGTAAAACATTCTATTACTATAAGATTATAAATGCAAAGTCTAAATTTCCATTGTGATAAATCTTGTATAACTTCGAACCATTTTATCTGATGGCAAATATGATATCTGTTTATGACAACCTATATCTGAAGTGAATTCATTTAAAGTTTAGACAATAACATAAAAAAACTCCTTTAATTGTTACAGATATGTCACTAAAAGTCACTTAATGTCAATACTCTGTTTTTTGTATTCATGGGTTTTGTATTCATTGAAGTTCTTCTTTATTGAATTCAAGTTTATTCAGAGTGAATATTCATTCAAAAATGTTGGATGACATTTAAACATTGATAGTGTGACTAATTTCTTTTCCTAATATTAACTATTTTTATAGCTGTAGTTGTTATGGAAATAATTAAATTGATGTACACCTTTTTTTTCAATAACTCAAGGTTGACTTTTGTACGCCAACATTCCATCTTATGCATCACCACTCTCCTATATTAATAATAGTCATGTGTGTAAAATTATATGTTTGATACTTGATGTGTCTCTACTCTTATTCTAATTCCCTCTTAGCCTTGTTAACAATTAATTGATTCCCATCAGACCTCCCATAGAGCAGTTTTTATAATTAATCTTCCATTACACCTGCTATAAACAGTTTGGAAAGAGCACCATATGATAAATACTGGTAACAATAAACAACCATTAAAAGTATGCGTTATTATACTAGCAAGTTGTTATGTATCTAGACGGTTTAGACGACTGCTGAACAAGCTATCAAATTTATGAAACACATCCTGTCTGCATGCCTGTCTGATTTAAAGCCATATTTGCTTAATTAGTGTAGATAATTGTTTCCTACTAGGTATGTTGCAGAAAGCTTTGACGTTTGCATTCATGTTCCTGTTTATTGCACAGGGATAAAAAAAATTAAAAAGATAAGCTAAATGGAATTTGTGAAAAAAACTTATGTTTGGTACCATTAGCTAAATATATATACTTCGGAGCCCCTCCTCTAATGAAGATTCTGGGAAACAAATAATGTCAAAGCACTTATGTTCACCACAAAGTTTTAAGTTGGGCTTTCAGACCATTAACTTTACAGAGTCTGTTAACCAACAATGATAAATATGGCCTTAGGGTTCTTGAATTTTTAATTTTTTATCTTGATGAAATCATAAAAATGATGCATTGTTGAAACTACAGTCGATAACTTAAACTCTGATAACTCGGACTCACGGATGCCATACAGTAACTTGACTCGTTACAGTAACAGACTTGATTTGTGCAGTTCCCTGGGGGCTATTTGGGATAAATTAAAAGTCACCCACCATTATGTCATCATAGCAAAATACAAAGTGTGAGGGAGCATCTATTTCCATCGGGTGATTTGCTAAAGCTACTGCAATGTTTTCTATTGAATTTGGTAGATGAAGTACAAAGCTGAAAAGGACTCTTTGAGGATAACACAAACTCAATGCTTAGATGACCTGTTCCTTGTTTTCTTGTGAGTTGTTTGGGTACGGTCAGCATTCCAGCTTTACATTCACTTAACCTTTTATTTAGGGTTCAAAGCCTAAAAGCCCTGACATCCAGTCCATAGATGCAGGCTCAGAAGTACCCAAGTCAGCCAAGAAGCAAAGTGTATCTTGTGTGTCTGTGGCTTCTTCATGTCTTGAGATCTGCCGCATCTGTCATTGTGAGGCAGAGCCCGACCAGCCCCTCATATCCCCCTGCCATTGCTCAGGATCTCTTCAATATGTGCACCAGACTTGTTTACAAAGATGGATAAAAAGCTCAGACACAAAGAAATGCGAACTGTGCAACTATGAGTTCATCATGGAGGCAAAAATGAAGCCTTTCCGGAAGGTACAGTAATGTTTTATTTTCTTATAGCTTTGCCATCAGCAATGAATACTGGAAATATCAAAAAAGGTGGGGAAATAAATTTACACAGCAGTGTTCTGGGAAGCACATAGAGCAAAAATTTTGGAGTTACTGTTAGTACTGTTAGAAATAAAGAACTGGTGAGATGAGCAAGTCTAAGATATGTTGTTGTACAGTACAGAATGAAAGTGCGTGGATTCTGAGCCCATTCAGTTAGGCCACGCACCTCAGTGGGTTCCATACACCAAAATCCACGAATTAGTTTTGCTCATTAAATGACTGAAT